>NC_134520.1:20631149-20936526 GCF_027942865.1 Odontesthes bonariensis | reverse complement strand
AAGTCCAATGAATGAAAGGAGAAATTTCTAATGAATCTGATTTAATAGCATCCACGTCTGTCATTATTCTCCCTTTGCTTTACTCAGACGTCCATCAGTCCCCATGCGCCATTTATAAATGGACCAAACAATAAAAAACAAGAGACACAGGACTATTCAAATTAGATTCACGGTCTCTGTGGGCGAAGTGTAAAATTGCTTTCAACTCCTCTGCGTTAAGCGGCAGGCCAGGTCATTACCTTAATTCCACTGTGCTTTGTGCTTTTGCTGCAAATCAACTTATAAACCATGGAAATTAACAAATGAGTGTGAGAGGGCTGAATTTTTATGAGTGCAAAAACAGACTAGAATGAATCATGGTTAAGGTAAAGGTGACCCACAATGCTGAAAAATATGTGTTCTTTAAATCTTTAAATTTAAGCTACAGTCAGGATTATCTTTCACACGTGCAATGGTCTTTGTATCACATTGTTTTCACATTTGAAATAAAGACTACGCAAATTAAAGTCTAGTATGTCACTCACTAACATCATAAATCAAGAGGGCGAAGAGGCTTAAAAATACAACACTGCTGACATGTGAAACTAGCTGTTGACATTGTTCAGATACATTTAGCCCCCAAACAAACCATTCTTAGGGAAATCATCTGTTAACAATATGCTTTTTGGCCAGAATGGGTTTGTGTTTTTAGTGTCACAGGGTGCCCTGCTGTTAAATCAATTGGTGAATATCATTATTCTTAACTATTCTATGAAGGAACACATTTTTCTCCAAGCCACACACATTTACCTGCTACACATTTCTAAATGAAGTTTTCATTATGGACATAGTTTTGCAATCAATGATCTGTCAATGAACTCGTTGTATCCTGATTTGTGTGATTCCAATGGAGCTCATTAACATCCTGAAATTATACTGCTTATCGGTTTAGTTCATTCTGAAGATGTCCAGGAATAACAGTAAATCAACCAAGACGAGTTGCCTCCCACTGAAAATATTTCAGCAACATGTAGAACACCAAACACATCTCCGAGGGATACATCCTGGTAGATCACTGCTTGTCAGTCGGAGCCATCACAGTTTATGTGTGACGTTTATCTAAGTGAGGAAACTGATTAAGGAGGTAAGTCTCAGGGGACCGAGTTGCCTGATAGTTTAAAGGAGTTTCAGTGTTTTTGGTTCCTTACTGGATGGTTTGTTTGGAGCCAGGAAGTAGCCCCTGTCCTGCTGAAATTTGACCATGTCATGGGGGTTAGCAGCTTGTCGCAATTATCCTTGAGGTCCTTTAACTTCCACACCGACAAAAGAAAAAAAACATAAAAATGCCCTCTCTCGGAGCTGGGAGAGTCTCTGATCAGGAGTGTCACAGGAAGGAAGGAATCACATTGGCAAACCCTTTATCAGCCCATCACCACCACTGCATGACATGGGAAGACAGCCAGACATTCTTCTCGCAAGAGATCAGTTTCTTGGCTCAGCCTGCATTAAAGTGGGTCCTCTTCCACTTCACTGTTGCTGATAGTAACATATTTGGCTTGCAAACATGACTCCACTCCCTGAAGGAGGACTGAGGTGGAGACAACAAACAAATAGTCAGGATAAACTTCTTTGCATTGCCATTCTTTATTGACTGAGAGCAAATCACTCCACATATTGTTTCTTTCTGACTTAGATCTATTCAACACGGGGATCGGAGGATATAATCATCTCGAAAGCTGTAGTATGAAGCTCCTCATCATGTTGGCTGGAAGACACAATGACAGGACCTTTGTACCACTACAGCGCAAGGTACAGAGAATGCGTGTGATTAGATATATTAATGTTATTTTTGCTTTTTAGACACACAGTCTTAAAAATCAATGGCCTCTTCAGCCAATTAAATTGACAACTTTCTGTCATTCAGATCTTTATTTTGGTGTATGTCACAACTCTCTTCAGACATACACCAAACAGTGGCAGAGAGCTCCTTTATGATCATTATAATAGCGATTCGTGCAAGACTGGATTGTTCACTGGAAAGTCTAAGCATACAGTCAAAATGTTCTTCCTACTTTGTATCATACTGCAATGACAACAATCCTAACCTGTCAAGTACTGTGCTTGTGTAATACACATGAGTGTACTGTTTTGGACAGTTCAAAATATCCCTCTTCTACATGTTTATGCTTGATGAACAGGTGGTGTGATTGACTTTTGTTGGCTTTTTATCTGTAATGGTTTTATTGCACCTACAGAAGTGACTGTAGTTGTTGTGTATTTTGGGTATGAGGTGACGCTACTTCTTAGCTGTCCACCAATGCCTGTGTCAAACCGAGAGGAGAAGATGAAGCATTGTTTCCATTCATTTAGCAGGCTCTTTTAGCAAAGCAGCTTGCGAGTGAGAAACACATTTGGGGGACTTTCCAAAGGATACTGCCAAATCTACATGTCGAAGTATCCTTCAACAAGGAAGCTGGAGAGCAAACCAGCAACTCTTCGATCAAAACACAGCCAGTCTCCAGATCTGCAGCTGCCCGTACAGAAGCAGCACGACACTATATGAGATAGAATGTGGAGGAGAACATTCAGTATTTGGAATTGTCTTCTGTTCATTTGGCTTGCTGATTGCAGTGGGAAAATATTTTTTGATAATGCATCAAATAGTGGTAAAGACACTTTGGAGTACAAAAGCTTGGACAGCGCTCTATAAATTGGTATTTCTCTAAAAGCTAGATCAAATGCCAAACAAAGGATGAACCTCCAGTGATTATTTCTGAGCCCACTGTAATAAAATCTTCATTGCAACTTTTCTTATTCAAACATGATTATAAAATATCCAATGCCATTGTATCAAAGGAGAAAAAAAAAAAGAAAACCTCAAACACACATTAGCATCACACGGACATTACTTCTGGATAAACTTACATTTCCATAAAGACATGTCACCATTCATAGCTAATATGACAACAATAGATTCAGTTACAGTTAAAGTATTTTTGCTAGATTGCTGAGGATTAAGTGGGTCAAATATTAAGCCCATCATTCACTGTCTGACAAGGCCATCAGTATGCATGCCGCAGTGCGCAATCGTTGTTAATCAATTTACATTTCTGTACAATTCACATTGCAGATGTGAAACAAATGATAATGGCTGCATCAGACTTTTGAATATTATGTGATATCAATTGATCAAGTGTTAAAGCTGCAGTCTGCAGGATTTGTTGTTGTCATATGTAAAGTCCTACTTTTTGGCATTTTAAGAGTTTACATGATCTATCAGAACGCTTGAAGTTGAAAACGGTGACCTCCGTAGTCGCAAAATGCAAGAAATGCTTATTTTTTAACCGAAAAATAAAAAGTTATTCAACTTCCTGTCCCGCCCCATCAAAACACATGAGAACTCGTGCACGTAGACGTGCACGCCAGATGCGCTTACACGACTCCTCATTCATCAACTCACCTGTCATTTGCGATCATGGAAGACACAGTAAGTAGACAAGCCCGTAATGAAGTTCAATAGTCTAGATAAATAAGCGTGGGGACGAGCCTACCTTGTATCGCGCGTGCACAATCGGTGATTGACAGGCAGCAGAGCCCAGCTCGTAAACCTGATTGGTTACCTTTTACCGGTCCGGTCTGCAATTTTGTAAACAAACCTGCTGGCTTTGGAGGGACCTAGCGGGACATATAGGGGACCTAGAGAACTCGTTTTTTTTTGTATTGGGGTATTTAATGTACTACTTTCAGAATCCCCGGACAGTTCCAGGCATTATGCTTGAAAAAGAGTTGCAGACTGCAGCTTTAAATTAGCGACTGCTGGCACTTTTATCCAGGTCATACAAATTTGTAAAGTGTACCATATGTTTTGTGCATGCTAGATGAATGCAGGTAAAAGTGATAGAATAGAAAGGTAAAGAAAGAAAAAATTCAAATCTTCAGCTTTTTTCAAATTGCAGTGTGTGTGTGCTTCTCTGTGTGTGTGTGTGTGTGTGTGTGTGTGCGTACGTGTGTGTGTGTGTGTGTGCTGGGTCTGAGTGCCACATCTGTTGTCCAGACAAGGGATCTTTGTGTTTGGTTGTGATTTGTGACAAATGTGTTTCACCGTGTTTTTTTTAACAGTACGTGAATCCAGCTTAAATACAATGATAAACACATCCTGCCTCTTTAGTTTCAACTACTGATCAATAATCCCTCTTTTTTTTCCCCTCGATTCATGGGGATGGCCACAGTTCTCTTTGAAGACGCAGAGGCATTCAGAAAATCTCTTCAGTTTACTTAACCATTTGTGGGCAGCCTCTGTTTATTTGCACTTGTGTGAGTGAAGCAGCTGTTTGCCACTGTAATTGGTCTGGAACGGTTTACATAGAAGATTGTAGGATAACTGGTTCATGAAACAATGGACTTTAGAAAGCTGTCTCAAAGATAAATGCACCAACTCAGTCAACCACGCCGTGTATACGCATAGCTGTGGGTCAGAATAGTGTCGTAAAAAGATCTTTAATGGGAAAATTAGAGATGCATTCCTTTAGTTTCAGCTAAATTCTTCAACCATAACTTGCCTCAGCATTTGTCCTGCCTCCACTTAGCCACCTTCCTGTTATTCCTCTGCTACTCTGCTGCAGTTCAGTTCCATCCTGTGTTCTGCTTTTGCCCACTTTTCTGTCAGTGAGGTAATTATGACCAAAGCAGTGGGAGAGATTTGGTGCTGGAGGGCTAGGCATGGACCTGCTCTTTGATTTGTGAGCCACACTACTTTCTCCATGTACGACTACTAGATCACCTGGTGGAGCTCTGTAGATGACAGTGATGCTTGTAGCTCAAAGGGACTGAGACAAACCATAAAAAGACAAAGCATCACTCTACAAATTCAGAGTTGTTACAACAATGCAGTGAGGGTTTTAGCACCAAGCTGAAATATGACCAATTCTGTGCATCTGCACAGGTGCTTTTGGCAATGAGCGAACCTCTCATAAACTTGTAAATAGACAGTGTTAATTCATCCTCAAGTCATCTGTTTATGATAAGGGAAAACACACACGCATTATTGTGCAGTTCTCTAAATAAATGCTGGTCATTAATTTGAGATTGAATAATGGATTCGAGTCAATTATTTTAGTTTTTATGAATATGTGATCAATTATTCAGTTTGATTTATCTATTAAGGATCTACAACATTTACCAGTGTCAGCAGTATAGATCATAGAGATATATTTATGACATCATTCATACAACTCAGACTTTCCCCTCAACCGCTCCCAGCTTAACTACCTGTCTTCACAAGACAGTAGGAGTTTTATATTCTTTATTTTCTATATGTTCGTAAAATGTTAGCACCAGGTCTGAACATTTGAATGCAGAAAGATCATTAATAAAGCCCCTCCCATTCATTTCCCCAACATTTTTTTATTCAAATCTGGCTCATTTCCAGGCTGCAACTTTGCACTGATAAAATCCAGATCTCATAACCACGACGGCTTTTGATTAAGCAATCATCAAAGTGGGTTCAAATTTATGTTTAAGCTGTTAATATGGCTGTGGTCAGCAGATGCTTGATTTGAATTTGACTTTCAGACGTTGAAAACATGCGTAGAAGCTCTGGTAGATTGGAAAAACAGCCCAATGTATCCTTGCAATATTTTTGCTGTTTTTTTACTTGAAAAACATACCCTTTGGGACGTCTATGGCTTAAACTTATTTGTTGAAAAGGGGCATGAAATGTGACCTTTAAAGAAAGGTGGCAAATAGTGTAGAGCTTTCTATTTTTTATTTATCAGCAGAAGTCATCCCGGTCAAAATCCTTACTCTAAATACATGGAAAGCACAGTGTCCACAGAAGTGTTTACATACATTTTTAGCACAATAGTCACAAAAAAAAGGTGGTTTGTGAAAGCTTTGCAAACACTTTTTGTTTCCACCATTTTTAAAAGGCACAAACACAAACCGTTGTTTGTTTTTAGAAAGCTTCATTTCTGCACTCCAGCTCTTCCAAAGACAGTTTTCTCTGCTCTTACCCATGTTTACTCTCTTCACTTCCTACATCATCTCAACTCGCCGACTTCACAGCGAGACTATTTCTTCAGCCAGACTTCATTGGTGATCCTTTCAATAATGCTGTTGGACACGTAGAACAACAATCTGAACCTATCAATTAAATGCTACCAATTTTACTTTGCTGTACATAATTGTTTATATATATATATGTGTGCACAATAATAACTGACACAAATATAAAAGAAGGTAGAGACTAGTTTAAAAATTCCTTCATTTTTCTTAGCTTTCTTAGATCTTACAAAAGAATGGTCACCAGATATTTACCAGTCTGACTCACATTATAGGAGAGCATTCTGTATAAAGAACCTTGAACCTCAAACATATTTCATAATCTATTTTTTTTTTTTTTTTTTTTTGGGGGGGGGGGGGGGGGGGTTGTGACGCTCTCCATGTTGTTTAGCAAAACACGATTTTCTGACATTTTTTGAAGAAATGTTAGTCATCCACATCATGTTATCCACATTTTCTCCATCATTTATGATGTTGGTTCAATTGCTTACATTTCATCTTCGGTGTAATGAAGTTTTTCAAGAGAGAATTCCCTCCATGTCCGTGACTTGGAGAATGTGCCATGGATCTTCCTCAATTTCCATATTAAGCTCCTTCTCCCATTTCTCTTTCATATTTAGCCAAGTGCTTATCATTAAGTTTTAATAACACTGAAATCATCCCTGCGTTACTTCCCTTTTAAGCTTTGATTACAATGTGGATCACACCATTCACTTCCTTGTAGGGATCTGACTGGATTTTTTTTTCTGTAATTGTCTCTTAGGTAAAGATATGTGTATTCTTAGATTTTACCCATTTCTTTGAGTAAATGTATCAGATTCATGAAAATTCAACAGTCAACTGTTCAGAACTGTAACTGAATCAGTACACTTTATACGTCTAGTTTCTCTTTGTTTTCTTTTGTGTTTTGAATGGATTGTGGCTTGTTTTTAATGCTTTTATACTCTTGTCCAGAATCTGCTTTTCAGCATGAAAGAGGTCTCACATAAGTAATACATAAGTTCTGCTTTAATATGGATAAAGCCTTCATACAGTTCTACCTTTGGACTGCTGGAGGATTTCATGCACATGAATTCTGATTAAGATTTTAGGATTTGTGACTCACGTTTGATGATGCATAATTGATTGGAATTTTAAAGATAGTTTTCCTTAGTCCCTAAAGGTGATCATATATTTCCTCAAGGCTGTGGGTGGTGTTGCTTTATTCGAGGAAAGGTGTTACGCCATCAGTAATAAGAGTTGTGCTTTACCCTTTTTTACTGTCACACCCATAAGTTCTTTATGTTGGCAGTCTGCTTAAGCCAATAACTCGATCAATATAGCAAAGAGAGTTGGTGATAAGTATGATTGTCTGGTGGATCTTTTTAGCCAAATTTGATCTTTTTCTTGTCATTTCAGCTGAGGGCAAAGCTCAGTGTCTTCATGGTCTGAATTGATTTATCCTTAAATCCTAGAATTTGTGATACTTGATACAAAATCTCAAATGCACCAAAGCACTTTGTCTCTCTGTTAGCACTTTCTTCTGTCATAAATGAGTTCTACCGATGTTGTGAAGCCTCTCTGGTGGCTGATTATGCAGCCAGTTTGGATTGATTGATTTTATTTGTATTATTTAATTTCTAACTTTTGTATTTGTCACTATTCTGCACAGTATTCCCTCGTGGTTTCGGAGTGACTGAGAATATTGCTTCTTTCCATGTGAGTATTCTTTTCTTTTCTTTTAGATTCCACTTTAGTTTATTTTTGGTATAAGTTTGTCCTTAAATATCTGGTATAATTTTGTATTCTGCAGCGATTTGTTATTAATTTCCCAAAGTGATCTATTGTTTTGTTTATCTATTCCCTTATAATATCAACTGTTAATGTAATGTTGTTGAAGGCACCAACTCATGGTGACTCAAATTGTTTTAAAATGGCTCTCATTTATCCTCATCTACATTTGGAGCCAATGTCTAAAATTTTCCGTTGAAGTTCCTAAGTACTCCTTTAATACCATCCGGATTGCATTCTCTTGTGAGTGGTTCTCTAATTTCATGTTCCGTATTTTCTGACCTGTAAAAAATACAGAACATGAAATAAACACACACATATATATATATATATATATATATATGTATATATATATATATATATATATATATATATATATATATACATATATGTATATATATATATATATATATATATATATATATATACATATATGTATATATATATATATATATATATATATATATATATACAGTACTGTGCAAAAGTTTTAGGCAGGTGTGAAAAAATGCTGTAAACAAAGAATGCTTTCAAAAATGGAAGTGTTAATCATTTATTTTCATCAATCAACAAAATGCAGTGAATGAACAAAAGAGAAATCCAAATCAAATCAATATTTGGTGTGACCACCCTTTGCTTTCAAAACAGCATCAATTCTTCAAAGTACACTTGCACACAGTTTTTGAAGGAACTCAGCTGGTAGGTAATTCCAAACATCTTGGAGAACGAACCACAGATCTTCTGTGGATGTAGGCTTTCTCACATCCTTCTCTCTCTTCATGTAATCCCAGACAAACTCGATGATGTTGAGATCAGGGCTCTGTGGGGGCCATACCATCACTTCCAGTACTTTTTGTTCTTCTTTATGCTTAAGATAGTTCTTAATGACTTTGGCTGTATGTTGGGGGTCGTTGTCCTGCTGCAGAATAAATTTGGGGCCAATCATACGCCTCCCTGATGGTATTGCATGATGGATAAGTATCTGCCTGTATTTCTCAGCATTGAGAACACCATTAATCCTGACCAAATCTCCAACTCCATTTGCAGAAATGCAGCCCCAAACGTTCAAGGAACCTCCACCATGCTTCACTGTTGCCTGCAGACACTCATTATTGTACTGCTCTCCAGCCCTTCGACGAACACACTGCTTTCTGCGACAGCCAAATATTTCAAATTTTGACTCACCAGTCCAGAGCACCTGCTGCCATTTTTCTGCACCCCAGTTCCTATGTTTTCGTGCATCCTTGAGTCGCTTGGCCTTGTTTCCACATTGGAGGTATGGCTCTTCCATAAAGACCACTTCCGGACAGACTTCTCCGGACAGTAGATGGGTGTACCTGGGTCCCACTGGTTTCTGCCAGTTCTGAGCTGATGGCACTGCTGGACATCATCCGATTTCGTAGTGTAATAAGCTTGATGTGTCTTTCATCTGCTGCACTAAGTTTCCTTGGCCGACCACTGCGTCTACGATCCTCAACGTTGCCCGTTTCTTTGTGCTTCTTCAAAAGAGCTTGAAGAGCACATCTTGAAACCCCAGTCTGCTTTGAAATCTTCGTCTGGGAGAGACCTTGCTGAAGCAGTATAACTAACTATTTTGTGTCTTGTTGCTGTGCTCAATCTAGCCATGACATGAAACTGTCTTTCACAACCTAACCTTGGTAGCAGAGTTTGGCTGTTCCTCACCCAGTTTTAAGCCTTAGTGCATGACTGTGTTTCAACCTATGTGTGACATTGATGACCATTAGCACCTGTTTGGTATAATTGGTTGATCATACACCTGACTATAATCCTAAAAAATCCCTGACTTTGTGCAAGTGTACCTATAAGAATAGATGCTGGTTTGAAGGCAAAAGGTAGTAACACCAAATTCTGATTTGATTTAGATTGTTCTTTTTTTCGCTCACTTTTCATTTTGTAAATTGATAAAAATAAACAATCATGATTTATATTTCTGAAAGCATTCTTTATTTAATGCATTTTTTCTCACCTGCCTAAAACTTTTGCACAGTACTGTATATATATATATATTTTTTGCAGTTATCTAGAAAATGACTTTGCCTGGAGTCAAAGTCATTTAATATTTTACATTTTTGATTTATTCTCCATCTTTTAAACGTTATTGATAAAAATGCTCACAACAAGACAAAACAGTTACAAAAAATGTTCAAGTTTGTCCTTAATAGTCAGCTTGTTCTGATTTACATTTTTGATTGTGTGAAATCAATACACGTACAATGCAATGTAATTTATATTGTATATAGTTGTGTATTGACCAATAGCATTAACATTTGAAAGGCTGCAAAACTTCCTAGATTTCGATGAGAAATTTGTTAAGAACTAACAAACATATTTGCTTAAAGTAAATGAGTAGAGCATTAATATGTCTTACATTAGTTTTATTAAGGAATCAACCACAGCTTCAATCCCCTCTCATTTACAGCCTACACAGAGCAGAGGTGGAAATGTTCATGATCAGATTCTTGGAATGAATTGAAGCCTGCACGTTGGCAACTTCTCCAACAGAGCCGAGCAAAGCAAATGCAGCAGAACAAGAAAACTAATCAGTTATTACTTACTGATAACAACAATGAAGCTAACTCTGCATCTGTCTGTCATCCTGTTTTTCTTTCTCTGAGATGTCTCCAGCAGAAAAAAATCTATCTGATGTTTTCCTTCAACTCGTGTCCTACTCTTACACTTTGTTCCTTCTTTGCCTTGGATTTCTTCGTAGGATTTGCTGCAATATTTCCTTGATTTTAATTTTTTTTAACTTCTTTGTAATGGTGACAGTGTCTTTTGTTTGTTTATTATAGGTGAAAGTGTGTAATTGTATAGCTGCTGGTGTGTTATGTGGTTCTGTAAAGCAAAACAATAATGTTCTGTGCTGGAAACCAAAGTTGTTAACTGAGGTATTTTAGCTTTAGGCGCTCAAGGCCATTTCAGGCCCAAGAGTATGCATGTCAAAGGTTGGTGTACTTCAAAATGAGTCTTAACCTTAAACACTTAACCTTTAGGTTTACATACTTCCCTAGGTTTGCTTTCAGATGTTAAGGAAGGTTCAATATGCTAATATTGTACAAGCCAACATTATGTTTTTAAAAATAGATTATGTGTAAAATATTTTTCAATACTTAAAGATATCCAAATGAAAGTGAGAAAAATTAATTTAAAAACTGCAAACCCAGTATTTGAATTACAAATTGTTGTGCAAATTGGGTACAAATTTATATAGCACTAAATCACATCAAATATCAACTCAAGGCACTTTGAAGATACAGCCAATTTATGCAAATTACAATCAAATTAATTCTAATACAATCATTATCGAATCAAATCAAATTCAGCATATTCCAAATTAGATCAATTTATACAAAGACAATTGAATAAACTTGACTTGCCCAGGAAACCAACAGATTTTACTTTTTGATTGAGTGACCCATCCTGAGCCTGCACGAGGCGAAGGAAAACTCCCTTTTAACAGGAAAAAAACACCAGCAGAACCAGACTCTGGATGGGCGGCCATCTGCCTCGACTGGCTAGGGGTTGAGAGGACAAGAAAGAAGAGACAACAAGCACCATAACGCCAGAACAGGGAGACCTGTTGAGAAAGAAAAACACAAATTAATGACAACAATAATGTATGTATATAGCAGGTAAAAGAGAGCAGAGTAACGAGAGGTGCATCATGGGAGGTCTCCCAGCAGGCTAGGCCTATAGCAGCATAACTATGGGATCTTTCAGGGTCACCTAAGTAACCCCTAACTACAAGCTTTATCAAACAGGAATGTTTTAACCCTAGTCTTAAGGCCTCAGTATGCTACTCCGTAGTTATCCGCCAATCCGACTCCGTGGTCACGTATTGGCTATTAAACCTTTCGAAGTTCTCCATCGGGATGATGGATACGCAAGGCAATTCACCTCTTGATCAGTAGGCGTCGCTACGCTAGACGACTTAATCTCGCAACCTCAATCTGAAAGTCGTTGATTGATTACCTTCCGGCTCTGTTACACTTGTAACAGGGAACGATGGCGACCGAGAGAAAAAGACTGTTGTTGGAGTTGGAGCTTATTGATTTTGAAATGCAAATAATTTTGACCAAATGTTGATCGGCACACAGTAAACTCTTTCAAAAATGGCGGTGTTGTTGTTGTGAGAGGAAGGAGCTAAACCGGAAAAGTGAATGATGTTGTTAGCTGACCAATCACAACCCTAGGCGGTCTCCGCGAGTCTCCGTGTCCTCGACGGATAGATAGGAATTTTGGCCGACGCACGCAAGCAACGGAGAGCGTCTCCGGGAGGGTTTCCGACGACGGAGAGGGCTCTCCGTAACCTTTCCCGGACAACTATAAATCAGGCTTTAAAGGTAGAGAAGGTGTCTGCTTCCCGGACCTATACTGACAGCTGGTTCAACAAGAGAGGAGTCTGATAACTGAAAGCTCTGCCTCCCATTCTACTTTTAGAAAATCTAGGAAACACAAGTAAGCCTGCAGTCTGAGAGAAAAGTGCTCTGTTGGGAAATATGACTATGAGATCTTAAAGAAAATGAAACTTGATCATTAGCTTTAAATGTGAGGAGAAGAATTTTAAATCTTTTCTGAATTTAACAAGGAGCCAGTGGAAAGAAGCCAAAACTGGAGAAACATGATCCCTCCTGCTAGTTTTCATCAGAACTTTGGCTGATGCATTTTCGATCAGCTGGAGGCTTTTCGAGAATTTTTGGGACTGCCCAATTATTATAAATTACAGTAGTACAGTCTTGAAGTAGCAAATGCATGACCCAGTTTTTCTGCTTCCATCTGAGGCAGGACGTTCCTAATTTTGGCAACATTACGAAGGTGGTAGGCGGCAGTCCTTGAAACCTGTTGATGTGAGTCAAAGGACAGATCCTGGTCAGAAATAACTTCAAGACTCCTCTCTGTTGTACTCGAAGCCACGGAAATGCCATCTAGAGTAATTATAAAGCTAGACAGTTTCTTCCTGATGCACTTTAGTTTCATCGGAATTTAGAAACAGAGAATTCAGAGTAATCCAGGTCTTTATGTCTTTCAGACATGTGTAGCATAGCAATGAAAATGTATGCTATGCTGTCTGTTACATCCCCAGGCTAGTCTAGGGGTAAAAGGTCAGGGAATATAAGGACACAGTCTTGGCAGGTTACCGTTCTTTTATTAAGTTATTTTCAGTTCTTTGTTTAGAAACAGAAAGGCACCATCTCTTCAGGCAAGGCAAGGCAGGGCAAGGCATCTTTATTTATATAGCGCATTTCATACCACAGGCAACTCAATTGGGAGAGTCAAGGCCAACACAACAAATAAAACATCCCTAACTATTAATAAAAAGCACAACTGACTAAACTATGACGACAAAAAAAAAGAAGATATACAAATCTACAACTTACCTCCCTAACTTCAACATAAACAGGAGAAAAAGGTTACGATCAACAAAACGGCAGCCCTCCCCTACATGGCCAATCTGAACCAAAGGCTAAAACTAAGGAAAAACCTCTGCTGGCAAGATTAACATAACAAAAGGCTATGGCCTACACATAGGTAAGGTGTTGATGGCAACCAGGTGACCAAAAAGGGGCTGTGAAGTGCAGATCCTGGGTTGTTTTATGGTCCCCTCTTGATTTGCCACAATTTGCTGGAATTGATCAAAGCAGGAAGAGGAGGAGCTGGACCTGGGAAACAGCACAGCACACCAATATAATATTGATGGGATGTAACACTGTCTAACAAAATTACCAAATGGAAGCATGTATAAAGTGAAAAGAATTGGTTCAAGCACAGAACCCTGTGGAACTCCATGACTTATTATGGTGTGCAACGAACATTCTATGGTTACAAGAACAAACTGAAATCCATTGGATGAATATGACTTAAACCAGCCAAATGTAGTGCCTTTAATCCTATTAACATGATCTGTAATACCAGGGTTCTGTTGATTATACCAAATGCAGCACTAAGATCCAACAGGTCGAACACAGGCACAAGTCTCATATCAGAGGCCAAGAGGCAATCATTGGTAAATTTCACCGGCGCTGATCTATAAGTGCAAAAAGTGAACAACTTTTAGGATGCTATGAAACTCCTTTCTCTGTTCTAAGCAGGTGACAACTTTTAAGCGTGCATACATTTCATAAAGCATGTCATGGTGGAACTGGCATACACAGGCAGGTATCTTTATTGTAGTGCTTACATTGTATGGTTTGGAAGCGACTGGTCATAAAAGCAAAGCCTTCATAAACAGCACATCACAATCTGTCAACCAAAGTGTTGAATTAGGTAAAAAAAAAATATGGATCTACCCGGCCTTATATGAGTAATTACATGTTTGGCCTTAAGCTGTCTTTAAGTCACCTCTAAAAATTTGTGAATACTTTACAAATATCTACAAAAAGTGAAGTGGTCAAAAGGGTTAAGATTCCTTCCTAACATCAATTATTCCTATTTTTTCATGACAACAACTTAAAAAATTACTTTTTACTACAATGTTCAGCCTCTGGCTTTGGTTTTTCCCCATGAAGTTTTTGAATATGCTAGTATGAATTAATTCAAGAGCAATATTAACTACATTATCTTAGGTGAAGAAGAAATTCTAATTTAATTGAGAAATTGAGAGGAATAGATTATTTTCCCCTCATTTAAGAAAATATCCATCATTGAAATGAATGATTTATTTGAGGATTTCAATTACCCCAAATAACTAAAACTACTGAGTTCCAAAAAGCTTTTATAGTGAGTCAATCTACAGATGTTTTTTTTCTTTGCTCCAATATTGGTGTACAGTCTCAGTCATCCAGGTCATGGTAATCGTAACTATTGAATAAATGGCAACTTGACTCTTAAGGCCTTGAAGATGTTTCACCTCACATCCAAAGCCCTTCTCAGCCCAAAACTGATGTAGTACGTTGTAGACAGTAGATATGTCTTCAGGACAGAATTTAAAAAAACCTTTCTGATGAGAAGTTAACCCCTGATTTGAAATTACTATGTCAAACTAAATACAAAAGTGGCAACTTGTCTTTTCAACTTGTGTTTAGTTTGTGGGCATTGGTAAAATGTGATCAAATCTAACTTACTGTTTTAAGGGGAAACTTATTCAAGAAGAGGAATGTTTACGAATTTAAATTTTAATTAAAACTAAAATCAATTTTATTCTCGTCATCTTGGAACCAAGGTGCTCTCATGACAAGTTTAAATGCACGTCCTCTAGATCTTAAACCAATATATCGCTTATTAAAAGAATTTATGCGCTATATACCATCTACTCTGGGACAGGCAGCCTAATTATCCCACAAGCTGAATAATATTGGTGTTCTTTATTAATGTTCCACGGTATTGCTGGGGACAACCAATAAATACAGCACTGGGGATTCCACCAAATGAAATAGGAATATTTCAGTCTTTTAATGAAGCACTGCCAATGCACACCACATGCACCCTTATTTGAATATGCACATGATATTTCAAAGACATATTATACAAAGGATGGGCAAGTGATGTTGGCATAATTGTCTTTTACAACTGAAGAGCTCCTTTGAGCCTCCTTGGGTGTTTCCTCATAAGAAAAATACATCACTGCACACAGATAAGATTTAGTGAATTGTTTTTATCACATTAAAAATGGTATTGCTTGCTTGGTGGACTTGGACTGAGAGGACTTTTCTCAAGGTGTCTTATCCCATAGGAAAAAAGTGAAAAGTTTACATTAGAGACATGGGCATTTACAGCACAAGGTCAGGACATCAAATTCCCAGCCTTGGGTTTCTCTCACCTTTCATTCAAACATAATGGAAAATCAAACATCATTATCAGTACTTCAAGCCATAAAAGACAAATGTGTGTGTTACTGCTCACACTCTGTTTTCCTCAGTGTTTTATGGCCTCCCTAAGGAGATGTTCAGGCCTGTTGTAGATCGGCCATAAATCCTAAAATTAGTCGGGTTTTTTTTTTTATCTCGATGGGAGATGGCTGCTTGGCTGAAGACTGACCGTGGCTCAGAGCTGGATAGAGATCTATATGACAGGACCAACAGTGCTGTCTGATTAATGACCTGCCTGCTTCTTAATCACAAAGCACACACTTCAAGAGAGACAGAAGCACGGGCAAGAGTAGCAGAATGAGACAAGTCCAAGGATCTCTGAATATCTTTGGTGGCTTTCTGTGGTATATCAGTTAAATACCTGCTTCAGGAACTGTCCTGCTTAGTCAAGAAAGCTTGTATTTGTCGGTTGCTTGTTGTGTACCTGGACAGCAACCACATTCACATGATAAGTCTGGTGATACACTTAATTTCTTACTGTCAGTATTACATTTCTGCTGAACATGGGAACTGGTGTTGATTTCGATGCAGCTGCACATACTCTGTCCTGCTGTAACTAAAGCATCAAATGTGTGTTTGATAGTTGGCAAAAAAATATAGAAAATTCCTGCGTAGTTTCTGTTTACTGAAATATAAACAGCTGTTTTAAGAGATTTCTTTTTTTCTTACATACTTTGCCATTTTAAGTAAAACTGTATTTGCTAGCGGTTTAGGATTTATGACCAATAGAAAGGAATGTGTTTCGTCTGATGAGTGCAATCATAATATTTAAAACATTTTCTTCTTGGCTGGATTACAACAAACTAAAATCTCAAATAGTGCCTTCAGCAGAGGCTTTTATGTCAAAATCACATATTATTTTGTGTCCAATTTAACATTCAAAATGTGAAGCCTAATAGTCAAAAGAGAGGCTTGTGTCAGTGGAAAAAGGTGACCCCAAATACATCTTTCAGTGGCTGCACATTGATGAGTAGAAAGAGGCAAAATTGTCCTTCAAAGCCTGTTATTATTTGAGTAAGCTATTGCAATGCACAATGCACAGTGAGCCTGGAGCATGGGTTACATTTGCTCTACACTCCACTGCAAAATGAGACTAGTCAAGCCTTAATGTAACCAGCAAAAGCTGGATAAAAATCTATACAAACTCAATTATGAATCAATTTGAGTTTGTGTCAGACAGTCTGGTGCCAACAGAGTGGATTTTTTATTAACTTATGGTCTGGGAAGAATGAAACACTTTTCATTTGTGTACTTCAGTATGTTGCTTCATGATTCAGAGGAAGGGTGTTCACACTTTGTCTTGGAGGGATCACTGATGGGGGATCAGCGCGAGCGGCTCAGAGTTTCATGGCGTCATCATGATTTGGAAATGTCTTATTTTCAGTTTTGTTTTGTTTTTCAGAAGGTAGCTCGACAGTTGATTGACTAATTAACATTAAATCCCTCCAACGCTGATTCATTTTACTTCACTGCTGTGGTATATTTGAGTTCAGATGGATTTTTACCCTGCACCCCACTGTCCTGCTCTAGCATATCAAACTGGGTCACAGGCTTGAATATTCATGATCTTCTATGACAACTCCCTGCTATTCTATGTCAAGACCTATGTTAATTCTCAGATTTGCACATTTTAACCTGCTTGAAACTTCACTACTTCAAATTTTGAGCACCCTGAGAGCAAGTTTGACAGCTGTAGCCTGTCTGGAATGAAAATGATGTGCTGCTCAAAGCCGATTAGATATTATTCAGAGTTTGTTGTGAATTTAGGCAAATTATTTACTTTTAATTAACATGTGGCTGCCATTTTGGAGAGTCACCAACTCTGCAGCTGTGATAACCTCTGTAGTTATTGATTTGAGCAGGTGGCAAATGAGATTTTCCAGAGCATGCTGTATTGTTTTGCACATAAATAGACTGTACTCCGACTCTTATGTGTCAGTGCAGAAATGACAGTTAAGTCTTGAATATTCTGAAATGTAATGATCAGTTGGACCCACAGCTCCACAACATCACTATCTATCCGTCAATCACTGTCATTCATGTCATTGTCATCAGCTTGTTGCCTCTATTACATATATTCTCCCTCTACTATATTGTTGTCTGTGGTGGTTTATGCGGGGGGCAAAGCATTCAAACGTGGTCCCACTGGTTCCATTAAAAGTTGCCCTACAGTAGTTTGTCCGTTTTTGTCCCTAACTCACACACCTGCCACATGCCAGGGATACGTGGTCTGTCCCTTAAGGTCAATAAAGCACTAAAGAATAGCCCAACAGAAATGACAGTATTTTCCCCTGATATTTATACCCTGAGTGTGATGACCTCTCATTAGAAAGAAAGTTGGTCATATAGAATCAGGTAGATATCATTTTTTGAGTGGGAAACAGAAGCTGTGTATACTTCATCATGGGAAATAAAACAACCCTCGCGGTAGTCATTTACTACTTTCCTGCCAAGAGCGGCATCATTAATTGGAAATGGTGCAGAATGCTTGGCATGGTTCTTTTCTAACAAGTTGCCTGAGAACTGAGGCTTTCACAGCCAAACTATGGGTCCATTCAGCACAAAAGCAGTAGGGAGGGAAACAAATGTGATGGGAGCATGCCATGTGTAAGAAAGGTAGTGTAAGAAATGTACTTACACTACAGTAACTATCTGGTCTGAAATATATAATTTATAAAAATATAAGTTTTTCTATCCTTCATCTCAGCTGTTTTTGTGCCTTTTCCCCCCAGTTGTTCAAACTTGTAACTGGACTGTTGATGTATCTTGAAAATGATTATCCTGTGAGACTGGGCTTTAGTAGCTGAGCATGCCCAGGGGAGCCCCATCACCCCTGCTGTAATAGTGAAGTACAAAAAGAACAGGGAGGGAAGTAGAGTGGAGAGGCAAGATGGCAAGAATTCACCTGAGCCACAACAAAGAGTCTTCACCCTTCCCCTTCCACCAATCACAGTATCTACAGTGCTAGTTCACCCTAACCTGGTATGAGGATAGCTACATCCTTTTTAGACTCTGGGAGCCAGTTATACTAAAGCATATTGATTATAATCTGCTTATAGTTGTCATCAAGTCAAACAATTCACAGCCTAATGACAAGTTTCATATCTACCTCTCAGTTCCTTTATTATTGTGCTCGATGAGCCCTCTCCCTTCTCTTTGTGACCAAGATGCTGCCCATCCTCACCTACCTCTGCCAAATCCAACATTTAAAGATTTATCTCTTAAATGAGAACCTTTGGTAAACAGACTAATCTGTTTGGCAGCACTCATGGTCATGGTTGAATAAAACATTTGACAACACTAAGCTCCTGAATCTTCCTATCTCTCTCTGGCAAAGGGCCTCTCTCTACCTCCCTTCAGGGCTCCTTCATTGTTAATCCTACCGATCACATTCTTCTAGCCTTTTGCCATGCTGCAGGGGTGTGGCCGGACTTTTGTCTTGTCTGACAGAGAGTTCATTATGTGATTGGCGAGGAGCTAATGCAATAACGCTCATCACGTGCTGCTACCGGAGCCAAGTCCAACCAGTCATGTAGTACTCTGTTGTTCTTCCTCTCTTCTCTCACTCTGTCTTGTGGAGGCAGTCTGCCACCTCACCCATGGTGACAGGTTCCCTCTGAGGTATTTAACCACTTGTCTTGCAAAACTCCTTTTAATTGAAATTACCCATTGGCTGATAAGCTCCAAGAGCCTTATCACAGAGGAGATAGGGTGGTTAGGGTCATGCTGGAATGTTTTGCTGTGGCTTGCTCTTCTTGTTCCATTTCTTATTGTAGTTTTCTTTCTCCAGTTCTTACCTCTCGTTTGTGTCTTTTTCCAGGTGGATGCTGTTTGTTGTTGTTTTTCTTGTGTACTTCAGTCTTTTGGTCACTGTGTTCCCCTCTTTTTGCCTCTTCACATTTTCCAGGTTTGAAAGGTATAGCTAGCTAACCATCCTGTCTTGTCTCCTTGGTGATACCCATGAGGTCGTTGCTACCTTGTTGCATGTACACTACGTGATCCAGTAAGTGTTTTCATTTTTATCTGAACGACACAGATGTATGAACTGCTATGACACGCCTCCTGTGTTGTGTTCTGTCAGGAATAATTGATGAACAAAGCTAAATCTGCTTTTACAAAATTCACAATCAATCTTTGTCTTCAAATAAAACAGCTTTGCAATGCACAGACTGCTAATTGATAATCAACAGGTTAAGATACTTTACAAACTAATGCAGAAGTGCCATAATATTTTAAGTTCTGTCACAACCAAAGCTTGACAACTCCCTCTCACATTGGTGCATACACGGAGACACAAATATCAACAGCAGAATTTGTATGTAAGTGACGGGTAAAATTTAACAATGACATAACTTTGTATAAATCGACTCATCCAAATTTCTATTATTTTTATTTGTTTATTCTTTTTTTTTATTATTTCTGATTTAGGTTCTGCCTGGCTGAAACTGTGTTTAAAGAACGATCTTTTTGGACTGGGTATCCTGATGCATGCGGCCCCTTGTAAAACACTGAAAGAAGAATGATGTTATCAAGTCAAAGACTTTTACAGTGCATTGGTTTTCCCATCGAAATGCACATTACCTTGGTTCAATATCTCCTCTTTCCAGTTGCAGCACAGCCCACTGCATTTTTGAATGGAGTCCAACTCAGCAGGCTAAATTCAATAAGAAAATGCAAAGGGCATAAAGCAAGGCAAACAACTTCAAACACATTCTTACTTTTCCAAAGATGACATGAATACATGCACGGTAGGGTGAGCTCATGAGTACACACAACTCAAAAGATTGCCTGTATTTTTAACAAAACACATTGCAGCTACCTGTAAACATATGAGTCAGGGATTTCTTTGTTTGGTATTCAAATTCTTTTCTTGGGAGTCAGTAAATAAACTTCAGTCTTTGTCCTATTGAATATTATTTGAAGGCTATGCCCTGTTGAATATAAATAGATGAGCACTTACTATTCTGAAACCCACATCACTCTTCAGGCCATGACACAAATGAGTGATTCACTGGTCATTTATAATCAAGAGGCTGTTTTTATCACAACTCTTGGTATGAACAAATCAATGTGACACCAGTGTTGCCTATGAATTATTCATCAGTGGTTATTAGGCCCTTTCATTTACATGTACTAATTGGAACAAGTGATGCACGCGTGCCTGTGTGATGATAGTTTTGCTTAAGTTGTCAAGTGCATATAATGGCCAATTGAGCTCTCATACTTTGTCTTTTTTTGTAGTGTATCTGCTTTAGTATTTGATTCTAACATGATGTATCAAAATTAGACTTGCTGTATTTGCAGTTAGCCCACAGCTAAAGTTAGCACAAATATAAAATACGGGCTTATTTTGTCTGTCAAATATCTGTGTTCTCAGGATGTGTTAAACAGATTTAATCCAGTTTGTGTATCGTCAAGGTCGTAACTACTCATTGTAGTAGTTAAATTAAATTCTAACTGACACAAGATGCAAAGCTTTGCAATGCAGACATAGAAAAATATTTGAAAAAGCTCTTTTTTTTCACGCAACATGAGGTAGCTCCATCTTCTTGAAATTACACTAATCTAAAGCTAATTAACAAAAGAATATATGCTTTGAAAGAAATTTCAGTCGGTATAGCATAGTGAATATATAAAGATGAAATTTTTTTTAATTTGTTGAAAATATATTTATTACTGCCCACAGCAATGGATGTCGTTATTTATATATTGTATTATTATTATTATTATTATTATTATTATTATTATCATTATTATATCCAAGCCTGGACAACAGTTAGTTAATGTGAAATTAAATGTTAATTGTTGCTTTGTTTGGAAAAATCTGTAGACTGAAAACGATGTGCTCCTCTGATTAAGTTTGACAAAAAGAAAGAAAAAAAAAGAGAACAAAAATCCTGTTGTTGCCTGAATTTAACCAAATTCGTGAAACATGAAGTATGTCATGTTAATAAAGTCATGTTTTTTTGTGTAGCCTGATTCTTTCCTGTGCTTGCAACATTTAAAATGTGGGAGACAAAATCTTTATACACTATGATATATGGGATGTGACTATTGCATTTCTGTTCTAAGCATATTAGTAAACATAGATTCTCACAGCTAGAGTTGCATAAGATAAAGATAAGATTTATTGTCATGCATACACACGACATTTTTCCTCCACTTTTAACCCATCCAGGTTAGCACCTGTTGACACACACATGCACAGGGTCACACACTCATAGAGACAGATGCCATACACCGGAGCGGTGGGCAGCCATTCACAGCGCCCGGGGAGCATGGGGGTACGGTGCCTTTACAAGGAGGTGGACTGGCACCCTGAGTTTCACCAATCTTTTTGAGTGGCGAGAGTGGGAATCGAACCTTATTTTTATTGGATGACCCACTCTAACCACTGAGCCACAGCCGCCCCGAAGTATGCACTAAGTATGATATGCACTAAGGTTGACCTAATGGTTTGCTTCATTGAACCATCTAAGTAGTCATCTGTGGAAACTCTTTGGTAATTCACACATGCAAAGATTAGAGGACTCAGCTCCGCATCAATGTGTGCTGCTAGGGCTTACACACATAAAGCTGGTGTTCCATGATCAGCATAGTGATCACAGTATTATTGGTTAGAGTGGGACGTTCTGCGTTTTGTGATCCCGACTCTGACTAGTGCATGTGCCTGGTTTGTCTTTGTGGTTACCTCCCTCGCCAGCTCTGAGGCGTATCAGTGGTGGATCAAGGTCAACCATTCACGCTGTCTCTGTACTTTCACACATGAGACAGATGTGCAATAATGGCACATCAGTCCTGGCTTGAGTCCTTTATCAAAAGGCACAGATTTGGTGAACAATCAATGCACTGGACAACAGGCAACAATCCCTGTTGTCAGACAGACTGCTGCATTTGAACGTTCTTAAGAAAACAGACAATTGAGAAGCAGAAATAACCTGCTGATCAAACCCGATTCTTGGGAAACTTATATTCCACCACTTTGTCTTAATGCCATCCAGTGATGTATTGATGTTATGATTATAGTGTCATTCAAAAACATGTCTTACGTTTCTTTTCCTTTCTTGTTTTTGATTTGTTAAAAAAACATGTACCGTTAAGATAAATGACATAAAATGCACTGAAGAATAACAATGAAATACCAACAACCCTGTTACCAGCATTTTATTAGTTAGATTGAATTGTTAAAAATGTATGTCTTTATAAAAAATTATATGACATTCAAAGGAGCCCATTTCTTTTACTATGGCTACTTTAGGTAGAATCCTTCAAGAGCATTTGCTGTCTAAGGGTTGAATATTCTAATATTCTAATTTTTAATTTACCTTAATACAAAGGCCAAAAACTTTATTATGAGAGGATATAGCAGAGTACTTCCTACTCCTTCTGTTTATTGTAACTTAAATCAAGTTGCTCTATCCTGTGTTGTGGCAGCTGGTCTGGCCAAGTAAGCATGTTATACCATGTGACTCAACGACACTTTGTCCAACCTTTTCTTCCACCCGTTAAACCAAATTTTTGGTTTCTTATAGAGAGAGGAATAAGACCAGAGTTAACATTTCTTAGATTTTCCCATGATATGGTTATTTGGGTGAAACTAAATGGAAGCTTGGACATCCAGATTTGAAGTTTATTAACGCATGTTTAAAAGAAAAAAAAAAGAAAAAACAGAAAGGAAAACTTGGGAGTTTAGGTGGTGAAAGTTGTTGATTGAAAAAAAGCTGAGCAAAAGTACGGAAAGGAGGAATGTGTTGCAGATGGAGGAGAGTGAAAAGAAAAGTGCCAGCCCTCTGGACTGGGACTGACCCGATACACACCATTTGGAAGTAGAAGGGCCCGATGGAGCCACCTGAGCCTTGACTCTGTCTGAAACAGGAGTGCTTTGTTGACAAGCCATCACTCAGAGACACTGACAGGGCTTTCAGCAGACCCCTGTCCTCCCTGGCCCTTCTCCCCACACAAGCCCCCATGACACGCCGTCAAACCCTACACCACAGTGTATGTCAGCACAGTCATTAGGGTAATTGCTGATTACATACACAATTGTCTCACCCAGGTCTGCCTGACGTGCATCAATCCACAAACAGGTTTTCTTACAATTGTGAGGGTTGGCCTGAATGAAGATTGTTCAGGATCTTGAATTGGTATTTCTCCAGCAAATTGCATCATTTGTTGAAGAATAGTTGGCTAATTTTTTTTTAAGAAAACTATTTATCCTGCTTTGACCAGTAAAATGTATACTATTTACACCATTCCTTCTCTTGTACACTAAAAATCTTGTGTGTGCTCTGGCTGGCCAGACACCCGGTCACAAGATGAAAAATCACGGAGAATGCTTTCGTTTTGAGGACTGCTGATGGATAAGTGGACAGTGTGCCGTGGACAGGTAGCTGTGAAAAATTGCCCTTGTTATGCCTGTAGACAGTCTGGCATCTAAAGAATTCAAAATAGAGAAAGTCTAGCAGGCCATTTTGACAGTTTGTCCACCTCGGTGAAGATAACAAAAGTAAACATTTTTTTTTTTTTAGACAACAGACTCAGTATTTGAATTGTCAAAGGATAGATATGAGTTTTCATGGTATGTACAAATATTTTTGTATTCATGAATTTTTATTTTGTGCTAACATTTAAAGCATTTTTCTCCCCAACCCTTTATTCAAATGTTTTTAATCAGAGATTTAGTGAGGTGTTTTTAGTAATCTTTTGGACTAGAACCAAAGACCTCTTTTTCAATATAACTACAGCACCTCTGTCTATTTCAATGTTACTTTTACAATAACATTTACACAGAGTCTTACAGTGAGGGTTGTAGGGAAGAAAAAAGTAAAACCCTTGAGGATTATTTCAAATTTGAAATATGTTCTGAAGTAATTGCTAAAAAAAAAGATTACATTTTGTATGACCACTTTAATAACATTCTACCTGTTAAAGATTATAGACATTAAATGCATGTTGCATTCACTTACTGAAACGATTATCATGAATCTATACGTTTGCTTCACAAAATTAAAATGAATGAACAAAAACTCACCTGTGCTTAATTCTCAATAGCCACATGAGCTAAATAAACCAATGAATGACTGTTTTACAACAGACTGTTTCTTCTTCCACGGTGGCATACACAAAAGAACCATAAAGCCTCAGAAATCTTTTTGTCACGTTCAAAGGAATCTTCACATTTCAGTCATCAATTATTTTCACATTCTCAAAGCTGTTAGGATGTGTCTAGGATGTGGAGCTAAGAAAAAACTAAATGAGTTAAGTCAGTGAAGGTTGGTGCATGTTGTGAAAAAACAACACATAATGTATCTAAAGAGCTTCAGGCTGACCTTGCAATCTGGAGTAGTAATTTCAGCCAGAACCAAATGCTGCTCACAGAACAAAATAGGACTCTATGATAGAAGACCGAAAGGTACTCCATTATTGAAAGAGCACTGGAAGGAAAGACTTAATCAATAAGCCAGAGTCTTTCTGGGACAATGTCCTATGAACAAATTAAGGAGAAGGAAGAACTATTTAGCAATGCAGTGTGTAGGTTTGTTTGCAATCCTAAAATGAAGCCGATAAGAAAAAGAACCTACCTAGAATAAATCACAGTGGAGGTTTTTATCATGGTCTGGGGCTGATATGCAGCATGTGGTACTGAAGGAATTAAACATAACAAAGATATTTTTAAATCAGAAGATTATCAAAGCGTATAAGAGTAAATTTTGCTACCCAGTTTCAGAAAACTAGGCCTTAAGTGAAAACCTCTAAGGTGGACAATAACCAGAAGCACTCACCAAACAAAAGGTGACTGAAAAGTTTTAAAATGGGTTTCACTGAGTCGTGACCTACATCCCACTGAGACCTTTGGAGAAAGCTGATATTTGATGTTGTAAAAATGACATCTTCAAACTTGAGCTTGAACACATGGAAAAATGGCAGAATCAACCAGCAGACAAGTGCAGGAAGATTCCAGATGGCTGCAAGCAACATTTAGGGAATGTAATTATTGCCAAATGTTCTGAAACTAAATGTTAATAAAGAGTGCTAAGCATTGCACCCAAACACATTTTTGTTTTTATTTTCTACTGTTGTTGTTCAATAATTCCAGACATTTTAGCAAAGTAGTCTGATTTAGGCAAGGCAAGACAAGTTTATTTGTATAGCACAATCAGGGCCGCCGATAGGGGGGGGGACAAATGGGTATTTTGTCCCGGGCCCAGGAATGGGGGGAGGCCAAAAAACAAAAAAAAAAAAAAAAAAAAAGGAATATGCGCTTTAGTCCGCAAATATGTCCAAATGTTTCAGGCACGCACGCCAATCAGGCTGAATTGATTTGAGAATCATCCCCGGTCAGCTGAATGACAGCCAGTGTAACGCGGCTCTGGTTTAACCTTATTTTGTTTAAAATAAGCCAGTATAGATATGGCAACGTGTGAAATTGCCATTTAGATAGAGTTGAATGTAACGAATGGGTTATAAACGTGACGTTTTGGGGTCGCCTGTAACTTTCGTTTAGACTGATTTAACTTGACACTCGCCAGATGAATGGGCTCCGCCTTGTTCCCCGAACATTCTCAGAGAGTTCAGCGGACATACATGCGGGTCTGGCGATGAATAAAAGTACCCTTAACATGATTCCCTTGGTCAAGTGAAAAATGGTTGATGAAATGTGCAGTTTATGAGCTCTAAATGAATAAAATAGCGTGAGTTTTATTGTGGTAGGATTTTGAAAGCCTACCACAATAAGGGGGGGGGGGGGGGGGGGGGGGGCATTCAGAGAATTTTGTCCCAGGCCCAGCCAAACCTGTCAGCGGCCCTGAGCACAATTCAACAACAAGGGGATTCAAAGTGCTTTACAGAGACATTAAAACAGTAGAAATAAAAAGCATGATTTAAATCTTAAACAAAAAAGGAAGATATGAGAACAATAGATAAAATCAGATAAAATCAGTAGTTAAAATATAATTAAGTTTTGAAACTCAAGCTTCAGATTTGGAGCTTTATTCAAATGCAGCTGAAAATAGGTGTGTCTTCAACCTGGACTTAAACACACTGAGTGTTTCAGCTGATCTGAGGCTTTCTGGGAGTTTGTTCCAGACATGTGGCGCATAGAAGCTGAATGCAGCTTCTTCATGTCTGGTTCTGACTCTGGGAACTGATTATAGACCGGATCCAGATGACCTGCGGGGTCTGGAAGGTTCATACTGGGTCAGGAGGTCACTGATGTATTTTGGTCCTAGACCATTTAGAGCTTTATAGACCAGCATCAGAACTTTAAAGTCTATCCTCTGATGGACAGGCAGACAGTGTAAAGACCTCAGAGCTGGACTGATGTGGTCCACTTTTTTGGTCTTAGTGAGGACCCGAGCAGCAGAGTTCTGAATAAGCTGCAGTTGTCTAACTAACTTTTTAGGTAGACCTGTAAAGATGTTGTTACAGTAATCGAGCCTACTAAAGATGTTTTTCCAGGTCCTGCTGAGACATGAGATCTTTTAACCTTGATATATTCTTAAGGTGATAGTAGGCTGACTTTGTTATTGCCTTAATGTGTTTTTCCAAATTTAGGTCTGAGTCCATCACTAACCCCAGATTTCTGGCTTGGTTGGTAGTTTTTAGGTGTATAGATTGAAGCTCTGTGGTGACCTGTAATCGTCTCTCTTTGGCTCCAAAGACAATTACCTCAGTTTTTAAACAAAATGGGTTTAATTACTTTTGTTTCGAGGGATATTCTAAAGTTTGTGCATGGTCAGGGACCTTGGAAGTGAGTTCTCTGCAGTTTTGCTGATGTTCACTAAACAATGCCTTATTTTTGGATTATCAGTGTGACATTCCTGTTACAGTCAAATCTTCATCAGACCTTTGTAGCCAACTTGATGGAGAACCTGTGAAATCACAGCAGCAGCTGCTTACTCTCTTGGCACATTCATCGCACTGCATTCCCCTCAAATGTTTTATTTATGGCTGTTCTTGAGGATGAATTGAGTAGAAAACTGCTCCTGCCTCATACTTTTGTGTTTGCCTATGTGATGATGGCAAAATTTGGTGGAGAGGTGAAGGACAGAAATGATGGTTGAGATGAGTGGCCCTCCATCAGGACTAGGTGATGAGTTTATGCATCTTCACTCCCCAGAGGTCCTGAGACCCCGACCTCTTATCCATCCGTTTACACTCTCATTCATTTTACTTTCATAAGCACCAGTGATGAGTTCGCTCCAATGAAAGGATGCAAGGGGAGGTGGAAACACTTGTTGGGAAAGAAGTGGACATTTTTTCCTGCAATTGCCGTTCTGCTCTCAGACCATGCTGCAGTAGGGGTTATATGCCTATTACTGAGGTCATGCAGGACAGGAACAACAATCATTTTCACCTTCTCATGTACACATAGAAAGCATTTTGCACCTGGCACTCAAACAGATTGACACATGCCTAAACGTACACATGCATGCATATAAACTAATAGCACAAGCTCACACAGTGGCAGATAGACTGATGGCTTGGAGCATTGTATTATGCTTGGGAGCCTGTACAGGGATTAGCAGCTCATTTCAGTGGCTGCACAGTTGGCCCCAACAGTCTCCCAGAGGAAGGAAACAGCTGTGTGTGTGTGAGGGGGGGGGGGGGGTGCTGTTAAGAGTTGGTAGAAGGGGCGCTGCGTTTATCTGACACCAAGAGGCAAATTTGAGATGGTCCAATATCAGCTTAACCAATACACACCGCTGCACTTAACTGAAATGGCAGCTGAATCTCACCTCTCACGAGATGTCTTATCATATTGCCCCCTCACTTTAAACAAACTACAATTTTGTGAGGATTTAGAAAGGCTTCAGCACGGGCATGTGATGAAGCATGAAGGCTATGTTAGAGAGGATTTGTGATGATTAAAGAGAAGAGAGAGCCTCAGAGATCCAGCATTTCAAAGTTCCCGTCAATTCAAAAAGATAAACACAAACTGCGGTTTATTTTTTCAGCAAAGTAGTCCAACACACAAGACCCCGGCTTTGTTGTGATTATTACATGTGAAACCACTAGGTTTAATTACATTTTTTTAACAGAACAAACTGCCCCAATGACTTTTGGTGATAAAATCCAGGTGCAGCCTACTATGAGAGAGGTCTGTGAAGATGTGCGGTCTTAATCTCAAACAAGCAGTGTTTGAAAAGAAACAGGAGGTAACTGCAGACACCTACAGTAAACGCAAATAAATATTTAAGTGTAAGTGAGTTCCTCCATCATCTAAAGATTTTTTTTTTTTTTTTACTTATTTCCTCTGAACGGACAAGGTGTGAATTCTCAGATCTGATGACCTGCACTTGAGCCCCTCTTCCTATGCTCATTCTCTGTATTTATGTAGCCACTTTTGCAGTATTTACATTCCATGTCTCATCTTTTCAAGGCATATGCTGATGAGAGTGAAATACAGGTTTATATGTTAACATGGCAGGATGTTTTTAGCTGTCATTGGTGCCAGGAGTGTAAATGCGATGAAGCAGTGACTTTGTTGTTACAGGTTAAGATTTCATGACTGCTGGTGGGCCGGCTTCCGGAATCCTAAAACGTCAACTGTCAGCTCCAAAGCAAACACTGCCAGCCCCAGGATGGAAAGGAAAAAAGAAACAAAGAACAAATCCGGAGTTCATTGCTCCAAGAAAACCACTTGCAGAGTAGTGCATGAGTGAGGGACTTACTACTCTGGTTATTTCCCAGGCACTCTGAGAGTTTTACAGAAGTGAACAAAGAAAAAGATTCTCAACAACCGATGCCACAGTTTGTAATTTTGCAGACAAAAGAATCTTCGACTGTGTTCTTTCCAGTCTATTATGTCGGGCACCATGACCTGTTGTGACATTTACATGAGAAATGGGACTGATGGTGAGCCTGGGCTCCATCTCACAGTGAGGTGTCTCTATAATCCAATCGACTGCAATGGTGCTGCCATTGCAGTATCAAGGCTGCCGCAGCAGGGGACTTCTTTGTGAAGAGAGGAGGGATGTTATAATTTTGAGAGACCCAAACCAGAGAAGGGTCACTGCTTTGCTTTTTTTTGGTTTCATCTTACTGTGTCGATATTTGGTGGGGCAAAGTGAGAGCAAAGGCAAACTTATCTCTCAGAAATTTTCTAGAACTAGCAACAGACAGATAGCCCACTCCATTTTAGAGTAGATTTTCTCCCATTATTAGACAGGATGGGGCAGCAAAGCAGTGTGGTGGTTAATGCCGTCGCCTTACAGCAGGAATCCAGGCTCAGGTCTGTCTGAATGAAGTTTGCATGTTCTCCCACTGTATGGGTTAATTCCAGGTACTCCAGCCGTCTAAAAACATGCCCTTTAGGTTGATTGTAGATTTTCGATTAACCCTAGGAGCGAATGTGAGTAAGCATGGTTGTTTGTTTCTCTGCGGCCCTGTGATGAACTGGCGACCTATCTACGGTGTACTCTGCCTCTCGCCCGATGGCAACTGGGACAGGCTCCAGCCCCCCCTCAACCACAAATATAATTGAGCAGTTATAGCCAATGGATGAATGGATTAGTTGTGATGTCATTTTGTACTTTTCGCACCAAGAAATTAACTATAAACAAACAATAACTTATTTTTACCTTTAACACATAGGAGCCCTTTCAAATGAGTGTGATTTAATCATACTTTGTTTTAGACAAACAAAGAAGTCAGAAAAAACAGACAAACAAAACAAAAACACAAAGTTTACTAAGTTCTGGAAGACTGTGTTAAGATATTATTACTTGCTGGCAAGCCTGCACCCATTTTATTCATCCCCCACCTCACACCCCTGTCCACAGCTCATCTTTAGCTGAGGTTTTAATGTTCGGGTGCTGGGAAGATTTGAGAAGAGCCCTAGCTTCATTGTTCCAAACACAACAGCTGTGACTTAATGAGTCCATTCCAGTGCTCACCCCTTGTCTAAAGTCTGAGCTGTTTCCACTGCCTCCTCCTTATTGACCACATGACCATTGTCGCCAAAGTATTCACTGGGTCTTAATAGTTAGACACACAAGAATGCAGTGGTAGCTGAGCTTTTGCCACCTCTGAGAGATGGTGGGAAAGCTCCTGAAATCAATTCCATAAGCTCATGTTTACCATAAAAAATCAGAGACCTATAAGTTCACTCTTGTAATTTGGGAAGAACCTCTCACACATTATTGTTTGCAGAAAAATATTTATTCATCTTTTCCATTGAAGCTCCATTTGATTTGCATTTTTCTCTCTTTGTGCTCTAACAAGAAAATTTCCAATGTGTTTGACTGGCTTAAAACGGTGGTTGTTACTTATACTTTGAGGGCTCATAGCATCTAAAATGTCTAAAATCTCAATACCTAAAAAGTCTGACACCCTCCTCCAATATGGACAAATAGCACAGATGAAATTATTGGCTGTTTTTCTCTCAACAACATAATTTCCCACAGAATGCACTAGTTTCTAATTGAGATTGGATTCTCTATGATCTTTGTGGTTGCTACTTGTGTAAAGCTGAGCAGCAACAAGATGTGATGTAGTACAACCCTGCACCCTGGCAAAGGATGTTAGGATGTTGCCATAGCTATTGAGATGAAATCCACAAGTAGTTGTTTAATTAAATCCAGCTTCTTTTGTAGAAGTAGGGTGGTGACAATAGGGAGCCATAATATTAAAAGTCAATGATCAGACAGTTCTAGAGGAACCATGCAAGTAAATTCATTTTACTTGCACATTGAAGCGATTTGAGTGAAACGCCTTGAAACAAGAAATTTGTGAATTAATTATTCACACCGATGTGGTGATCTTGGCTCATAACAGGATTGAAAAACAGCCTTACATGGCCATAAACCCTTCTGACTGTCTTTTATTCCACATTCACTTCAGCTGAGCTACACTTGTGTTACAAGGCTAATCATAAAGAGTGTTTGATAACAGTTTATCCTTGAAGAAAAGAGTGCCTGTCAGCCCGGTGTATATGCATACAAAGTGCTGTGTTACTTGCTTAAGGACTACACAAACAAGACTTTATTAGGAGTAGAGCAGAGATGATGCTGAAGAGCCTGGAGTTACACACCTCGAACCCCAGGAATTACACAGCATGAAGCTGTCATTTCAGTCAGGTATCATTATCACGGCAGGTATGGGTTTTTAGTGAAGGCTGACAGCTTAATGATTTGATTCACTTGTGTTGTTAAGCAATTAAGAAAGGAGGGTAAGCCTTGAAGTAAAGAAGTAAACACCTGAAATGGCTTAAATTTTTGTGTACCAGCATTTTGCAATGACTCCGTCCAGTAAATACTTTGAAGTACAGATTCCCACACACGCTGCACAATAAAAGTGAAAAATGTGTTAATAAATTACCGGGACAGAGTAATTAAAATATGTATTTGTGTATTACCTTTTTCAAAGACATTCCTTTTGTATCCCACTATCAGCATCAGCCCAGTCATGTGTCTTCCATGCACACTTTGAATTAGTTGTAGCAAAAGTCACTGTGTTTGACCCTGAACACGAACCACGAGGAGAAAAGGCTTGTTGAAAACCAAACGAGCCAGAGTGATGATAACCTTTCGCCCCCTGAGGTTCTACAGCAGAGGTATTTCTCCCGTTGTCTTCCACTCATCTCCCAGACACACCATGCAAAGTGAATGACATGATATTAAAGTCCTTCCTCATCAAGACTGAAAGGTATACATTCCTTTTTTTTTTTTTTTTTTGCCTCCAAGCAGTCAATTATTTGACAAGTACACATAATGAACAATGCAAGACTAGTCAGAATTTAATCAAAAGGCAGAGACAGGGGCCCAGTGCAGATAGGAAATGATTAACACAGTTAATCAAACATCCCAGCGTTAGGTTAAACATGGCAAGCCTATCCCATCATCTGAAATATGGATGGGATCCATTGCGCATTTCCATTTTTCCGTTTCTCTTTGCCTGTGGAACGTTTACTGCATTTATTATGCTGACCCCTATTTGTTCTACTTCCTTCATAAAGGTATTTATGGCAGTCCTGACATCATTGGCTTTGGTGAAGCCTAATGCAGACAGAGTTGAGTTAGCGTTAAAGGAAATGCCAGATGAGGTCTAATCCAGGTGGATTCTTTTGAAAAGGTTATTTTTTTTTTCTTCTAAGAGGTTTGCCATGGAGAATATATGTGAAAAAGAACTCCCACACAGGGTTTATAACAGAGACTCTCAAGAGAAAAGCCAATGCAACAAGCAGGCCAAAGAATGTGAGAGAACAAACACCAGGACATCAAGCTTTTCTTTTACATCGGGCAGACAAAAACTTGTGATAAAAAAGGATCAATCTCAATAAATGTATTGTAAAGCTTTGGCATTTTTTCACCCTTTCACCCTTTCAGTGCTGCACAGTAGGTTAACAGCTGCTGTCCCTATATCTGTACCTTATATGGCTACTTTACTGATTAATATTTTGTATACAGAAAATACTTTATTATGAGCTAATAAATTAAAACCAGAAAACAACATTTCCTTTGGGTAATATTCAATACCAGCTGCAACAAATGCTGCTTACACAATAATGGATCAGTATTAATACCTCTGTGCTTAACATATCAGTGTTAATATATAGAATCTCAATAGTACAGCTCATTGATATACTTGCTGTGCGCCCGTTAATTAGAGTGTTGTATATTCAACATCAAGCACTCTCATGTGTGCAGTAATGGAACTTTCTGCAAATCTTTGCAAACTCATAGAAAGTCTTAAACAATAACTGATGTTCCTTTGCCACTTTACCATGCAACAATAATTAACCATGATTACAAAGTATCTCTTGAGAAACTGGGACAGAACAATTTAGTTCATTGTCCTCAGAAATTAGAGTTGCCCTTCCTTCCCTTGTCTTTTTCACCCATTGGATTCATCTGCTCTTCAGCGGCAGGAGGAACACACAGCGAACGAAGCAAAGTTTTTGATTGGCTTGGAAAAATTTCCATTGGACTAAAATTTGACTTAATAGAAAGTCTAGTCAAATGACTAAATGTGTCGGGTGTTGTTCCAGACCTCTTACAGAATGTGCCTTGAAGGATATGCTGGCAGCATTTACATACAACCTTACACAGTCGCACACAGCCTGTGCTTCCTGAACAGTGTGGCTGGAAACACTTCTTTAAGGGGAAAAGCAATCAGCGCTGAGGAGCACTTTGTTTTGTCCTATGTGAAAGTTTTGCCAAATTGAAAAAAACATCGGAAATTGTTGTTGACTTGGTAATAAGTTTAAGCATTTACTGAAAGAACCAGCATAAATTTGGCCTTTTTTATGCTTTGGTGAGCAGCCTCTGTATTTAGAACAGTAATGTGTTATGGAAATAAGCTATATGTATTTAAAACTTATAATTGTGTTCCTTTATATGAGCACAAAGCAGTTACTTTTAAATTAGCAAAATTAATCGTAATGCAAAATTGAAGGGAGGAATGTCTATCCGCAATGATGAATGCCTAACTAAGATTTTGCCTCAATTAAAATTTCAAGCAATTACTAGAAAAGATTATTGACCTCTGAAGGGACCGGTGAGGTCACATATTTTCTTCTGTCTTTGCGGTATAGTATTCATCTTCATTAGCGAGAACAATTGCAAGCATTTTCCACTCATACTGGAGGGTATTAAAGCAGACAGATTATCCTTTGCATAGTTCACTAATACATTTGATTTTTATTACTGTCCATTCAGGTAAAGCACGTTTTGCACAGTCTGCTCTCACACTGACCTAACCTTTTGTCCTAATCAGTGCTTTTTTTTTTCAAATTCGTTTCATTTTAAGTTCTGTTTTACATGAGGAACTAGTCATTTCAGACCAGGTTCAAAGGAAATCCATTTGAAAGGACAAAGCTTTCTTAGTGCCTCGTGACATTATGTTAAAGTTAATCATGCTTTGAATCATGTTAAACTCAGGAATCCTAAATATCTTGTTTTTCTTATTGAAGTATAATTCCCATTTGCAAAATCCTATGAATACCTAAATACTTAAAATCGGTGGGATACAGTTGAAGAATACCTGAGATTACAAAATATTTCAGAGCTCTTTGAGAAAGATGAAAAAAAAAATCACAGATTTTATGATATTAGAATCAATTGCAATGGTGATAAAAACAACTGTGCTTAACCGTGCTTTGGGTTTTAGTTGTGTTGTAATAATTGATAAATATGTTTTTCTTTCAACTGAGTCATCACTAAGTTTACTGAGCGTGCACCGGGGTTCACAGCACCAAATGCCACAGTTTTTGTTTGAAAAATACGTCCACATTTACACAACGCAGAGAACCATACGGCGAAGTGAAGCAAATTGGAAGTGCTGGCCTCTGCTGAACCATATTACTGGTGACCATATATCATTTTTTATAGGTCACAAGTGACGCACACATGTTTCCACTTGGCTAAGTTTCCATATAAAACATTTGAATAGAGATTGTTCACCTATATCTGTTGTTCCCCTGTGCTTATTTAAACCAGCATGTGTCCCATACATCAAACCTTGGAAAGAGCAAAAGGGCCATTTTGTATATGAGAGCGTTTTTCTGAAAAGGTTTGATTTTAAAACAAAGTTAAAGGGGTGCTAAGATTCTTTAATGTTTACACCATGACACAGTTTTCTTTCAAATGATTTGTTTATGTAGTGTGGTCTTTTAAAAGTCAACTTATTTGACAGTTGTGCAATCCAGAGCCCAACATGCCCACACTGGACCTTGCTTTTTTTCAAATATGATCTCAAAGCCCCTCATGTGTTTGACTTCTTTTTAATTGCTTCCTGTCTGCTTGGTCAATTATAAGTCCTTGGCTCGTTAAGAGAGGCTGACTATAGGAGCATTTTCTGAACAGACGGAGTGATTAAATACCTGAAATTTGAGTAGAATGATGAGATCTTTCAGTGGAACTTGATAATATTTTTACTTGGCATGCCAGCTCACGGCACAAGCACGTTGACTTTCATTCAGGCAGACGTTGATTGCTTGAGCTAGTGAAAAAAAAATCTGTAAAAAGGCGCAAGACAGTCATACTCATTTATTTGTTATTGATTAGACAGTCAGGTACATGCTGGTGTAAATAAGAGATATAACTGGAAACATTCTTTTCAAAGTAACCAACTTCCAAAATTCTTCTTGAACAAAGACTATTCAACGAGGCCCAATATGTCAAAAAGACAACAAGACAATTAACAAAATTCCAGAAGGTTTTCAATTTCACAGCAAATTGAAATATTGAAACTCTACACTTCACCCAACTGTGATCTCGTTTTGTAAAGCCCTATAACTTGAACGCACATTTCATAGAGCTCAAACAGAAAAGAGAATCCTTTAAAATCCCCATTGCTTGAATAAGCCGGTTCAACCAGGGCAGAAAGTGAGCAGCTCTATGAAGTGCTGCGGAAGCAAGGCCAAAACTCCAAGCTACATGGTTGCCCATGGCTATATAAATATCAACCGAGACTTCACTGTGTGGCGAGACCCTCTTTGATTACGAGTCTTCTCCGAGAGTTAGATATCCAAGGAGACCACTGCAGCTAGCTTGACTAAATAGATGGGAAAATACTGAGAGTCTGGAGGAGTTTCGCTTGATTTGGAACTGATTCATGCAAACGAAGCAAGAAAGGCTACATCACTAGTTCACACTTCACACACTTGAGTATACCTTTGAACTTTTCATCAACAGTGGTTAAATAAGATAAGACATGAAATTAACAAAAAACACAGCCCACTTTGTCCATCTAAAGCGGATTCTTTCATTTGCACTCTGAATAATGTTATACATACTTTATCATGTCAATAACATAAGTGCATGTCATAAGTAAACTCTGGAATATGATATTGATGTGATTGGTTTGATTTATCATCAACGTTCGTTTGACCCCCCCATTGCCTTTGAAACAGCTTACATTTTTCAAGGTTCACCTCACACAAATTTTTCAAGTAAGTTGCTCAATGCATCTCCACAAACTTGCCACAAATTTTCTGTAGGTTTAAGTTGTCTCTGTGTTTCCTCATAGTGTCTCAGACTTGACTCCATGATGTTGGGATCAAGGCTCTGCTGCAGGTCCTCTAGTTCCTCTTTGTGACACCACAGATTGACTTTGGGACTGATCAGAGGCCTCTGTGATTACGCTACCTAATGCGACAAGAACGATAACATGTGGAAAAAAACAAAAAAAACAAGTAACTCCAGAGCTTTTATGGAGTTTTAAAGGTAAACTCCAGCAAAATTAAATAAAATTAGATGATTAAGACAACCAGAAATTCTTACTGACACAAGTGAGTGACCGAGGCTAGACGTTGCTTTGTTGTTTGTGCTCTGAAGCAGAACCTGGCTAAATCTTTGTCCTGCATAATGAAAAGACACAGATTTGTCTGGGTCACCAGCAGTCTTGTGACTGGTCATGTGTGCCTGAGATGTCAATCATGTGCAAATATTTTGGGGAAGAACCAATAAGCATTGTTAGGGGAACAATTGGAGGTTAAGAGGCAAGTTTGGAGCCACATGGGAAATGGGGACATGTTTACTCTCACCATGGATGACTTAGGTTTGTCTGAAACATCTGCTATCATTTACAACTTGTGAAAATAATAATAACAATAAAAAAACACCACAGTCACGTGTTTACAATGATGAAAACATACAATTACATTTAAAGCAGATGTAGGCTTGTTTGCATTATAAAATAAACAGATTTGTATGCTTTGTTTTCTGTCTGGATGTTTCTGAGCTGTGTAAAAAAAAGCCAGCAGATTCTGTGCACCAATTGGTGAGTGATTACATGCATTATTGTTCCACATCTCAAAAACATGATTACATCATTTTGAAAAAAACAAAACTGTTGCACATAAACATTTTCAGTGCAACTGCTGTAATTTATAAAAAAAAAATGCACATGTCGGGGTCATGTGCTCATAATTTGGTTTATAATTAATGAAAAACATCTATTTACAGAGTTTTTCAAACTGATATATGTGCCATCATCTGCTCGTATGCATTCACAGAAATTGCAATATAAGTCTAATGCCCTCTGTTGACAACCTGAGGAAACATATTCAAATGAATCCATGTTAAATGGCAGTTAAAGCTGTTGCAGGCAGGGCAGCCACATGTGTTTTGAGTCTTGGCTTATAAATAAACATTTCTGCAGATATGGATGGCTGTCACTGGGTGACCTTTTATTACATCTGTTTTCTCTTTTTGTGTCCCTTGCAAAAAAAAAAAAAATGGCCATATTATTATGTAAAATTATGCTTATGAAAACATAAGTCTGCCCCTCTCCTGTGTTCACCTTCACCTGGCAAGCATGACTCAACCTCCCGTTTTTCCCCATAGAGGTTGCAAGACAGTTTTTATTGAATCCAGGTGTGTAGCCACGTCCTGCCCGATGTTTCTGGAGAGAATTCCTTAACCAGATCATAACACGCTCCAAGTATTCACCAAACGCAGAGGTAAACATGAAACATTTGTGACCTGCACATTTTGCTTACCTCCAGATATAAAACAGAGACCCTGATATGAAATTAAAAACAATGGCTCATTCTGAAAAAAAATTATATATATATATATATATATATATATTTTTTTTTTTTACTGAAGAATCAGATCATACACTGAAGATTAGATTCTATTCAAGATAAACGCCCCTTAGAAATCCTGTTTGAGATGAAATGTGATCAACTAACATAATATACTGCATACAGTAAGGGGAGAACGAGCCAAAGTCACAGCAACTTGTCCACATTCCCTTCTCTGGTCAGTTTATATATTAATCCTGTGAATAATTATATTTTGTGGGAAAGACAACAACAAAAAAACATATTTGCTTCTTTGAAAACATTGTGGGTTTGGAAAGCTGCTTGGCTCCACACTTAAGTTGCCTGATGACTGCTGCTCAGTCCAGTGTGCTACCCTGTGGGGCCAGTTTTAAAGCGTATCTGTGTGTGTGTGTGTGTGTGTGGGGGGGGGGGGGGGTGGAGTGGGGTGGGGGGTTGGGCAGGCTGCCTGGTCAGTACTTCCATGCTTCCATGTTCCTTTTGAAGCTTGGTAGTATTACAGCAGAAAGAGTCCTCTGTCATTGGTTGAATAGGCTGCGCTGCCTACTGTGACAGAGCCTAGCCTGGGCCTCTCATACCCAAAAGGAAGCCAGTGTTGCATCTCAAGGTAGAGAAAGGGCCAAAAATTAAGGTGGATATACTGATAACCTTCTTATCTGTGTGATGTAGTTGAATCTTGTCTTTGTGGGGCAGAGGGGGGAAAGAAAGCTTAGCTGAGTCCTTTCGGCCATGATAATAAGTTGATGTGATTAGACTCCTGCACAGGTCTGGACTCCGAGTCATCGTGGGTTTGAAATCCATGTCATGTTTTAGTGGAGCCCTCCGCTCAGACAGCTCCCGCAGACGGCAGCCTGCACTGCACTGCACTGGCGCTGTTTGCTGGAAGCCCGCTCCGCGCTGTTTCCACCAAGTGTCTCAACACTCTGAGCGGGATCTCTTCCAGAGGCGAGCCGCTGAAACTTGCCCAGTCTCCACAGTCTGGTTCAGAGGAGCCAAGAGAGCAGCATCGGCGGCTATAAGTAGCGTTTTCGTCATCTGTCCTTCACAAGACTCAGAACAAAAACCCAACTCTCTCTTGTCCCTCTCAGTCACTCAGTCTTTTAGCTTTTTCCCCCTTTGGTCCCCGAGCTTCTCTTCTCTTCTCTTCTTGTTTGTTGTCGCTGGTTCGGGAGTGAATGCGCACCGGAGCGCCGGTAGGCTAATTGATGCGCTGCTTCTCGGTGAGGTGTTGATGAATAAGGACTGAGCGCAGAGCAGCACCTTGCATGCCATGGAAGTGTGCGTCCGGTGCAGGGGAGCGTATGGGCTGAGAGGGGGACCAGCCGCCTGATAGCCAGCTTCTGTCCCAGATAAGGGGAGCATGCCTCAGACCTACAGACTCACTCCGTTCGCTGCAGAGGAGGTCCGATCAGACTGTCTTTCCACAATCTCCCATTTTTGCAATTCTCATTTCCTCCTTAACTGACTTCATTTTGCCCTTTTTTTGGGGGGGGGGCGCAACTGCTTTTCAAGAAAGGTAAGAGTTTCCTTCTGCACATTAGTCTCAACACCACTTTATAAATCAGTGCTTGAACTGTAGTTTATTGACATGTTGGTGTGGAGTGTTAACTTTTCATGTCTTAGTAAATCACTGATGAATTAGGGGATCTTTTTTTTTTTTTTTACACTTAGGAGTTCATAAGATTTTGCAGTGCGTTTTGGAAACTTTTTTAGAAACAGCAAACACGTCGAAATCGTGCGAGAGCAAACGTGGAGTAATTACAGGTGAACAATGAATGAGCCTTTAAAAGAGAGCATCCCTGTTTGTGATTTAAATCGTCCGTCGGGTACCGTGGTTAATTGAAAAGAGGTTAATCAAAACGTAACCAGATGTGGATTGATTTGTTCGGCTGCCGAGTTTGGCTGAATGGAAAGTATTTCAAAGTGGGGGCGCAGCGCATTTAGGTGAAGCAGAACATGTAAAGCACCATTTAATTGGAATTTATGCCTCCCAAGTCTGAGCATGAGTCTGGTGGTGGTATCGGTCAAAGAGGGGTTTAAATCCACTGATGGTCTTGCTGGTTTGAATAGGGATTTAGCAGTGCTGGGGAGCTGTGACCTGCGACGCGATGACTGCGTGATTCTTGAGAGCATTCACGGGCTAATCCATTATAATTGGGGTTAGACTATTTGTGCATGAGAAAAAGAGAGGAAAGAAAAGAAAAAAAAAAAAACAATTCGAGCCTCGCTTACAAATGTAGTAATTAGTTTTGGCCACATAGCCCGCGTTGCAGTACACAAGCGTGGGAAGTGACGTGGAAATCAGTAAAGGGACAAATGCAAATAAAAACATAAATAAAAGAGGACAGATGTTGATATTTCAAACCCAGCTGGCGCAGAGTGCCAGTAAAATTAGATCCTTTTACTGCATATGTATAATTTAGGCCTACCGATTCCGTACTTGTCTTGTCAACCATGTGTTAGGAGCAGGCAGCAGACGCGCACATGCGGTGTGTCCTCTCCTTGCTCGGCCAGCCGGTGATGCACGGCAGCCTGGAGCAGAGCAGCAATCTTTACTGATCGATCTGTGAATTGGAATGAATTTAGCCCAGTCGTCACAAGCCCCAAGTCCCTTTTTACCCTTTTCTATTCTGGTTGAAGATCCGAACTTAGGAGAGAAAGCCAGAGCTACTAAATCCTGACAGGATCAGTGACCACGAATGTGCCATGTGCCTGTGTTTAATAGCTCTGTACAAAAACATTTATTAGATGTTAATTAGTGGAATATAAAGTCCCTCTAAGACTTTTATCGTGTTGTTTTTAAATCAAAACATAAATGATCCTGATTAGTTCGGCACGACTGTTTAACCCTTTTAAAGACTGTATCCCTTAGACAAGAAAAAAACAAGGAAAAAGCATGTGTTTGAAAAATGAAGTGTTTTAATCTCCCTCATCATTCTTAACAGTGTTGTTGTTCAGTCACACACACGGACTGTTTGTGTTGGGTCTTGAGGAGTGTATCAGGAATGGTTTCTTTTATCAGGCTCCAGAAGCTTCACTGCTCATTCTAGCTTTTTTATTGGGGGGGACTCAATTTTCACATGTTTGTACTAAAAAAAAAAAAAAAAAAAAAACTGAATTAATGCAAGTGCAAATTCCAGCTGTTAGGAGGGGACATATTTGCATATCAAAGTGGTCAGAATCCTTACACAATGGAAGGAGTCGAATTTTTTATCACTGGTTTTGGCTGAGCCGAGAGGCTTCAGAATGAGTGTGTTTGTGAAACTGAAAAACTTGTTTCTCCCCCTCATTTCAAGTAGGACCATCACTTATATTCGCCTGTTTGAGAAAATATTAAAGCTTTCTCGAAATGCGAAGCTTTGCACTCACAAGGAATAAATATTGTCACGAGGGGGACGTGAAAAAAATAAGTTCTTTGCAAGAAAAATAACACGAAATTGAAACTTCTGAATTTTGTATTCCAAAGGATTACCTTTTTGAAATTTTAATCAAAATAGACTAACTTTATTTTCATTTCATTTGTAAGCAACTGAGAAACCGCTCCATCATCACCCAAAGGAAATAATGCAATCTACTAGCATGGAAAGAAGGGATTGGTCTTCTCGGATGTCTTGCTGCTTGATATCTTCAATTCGGGCATGCCATTATAAGCATTTTACCACTGAGGCTGGCATTAGACTACCTTTTTCAGTCTATAGCCTTGTTTCAGTGGAAAGTGCGTCCGGTTTCAAAGAACTGCAGTTGCTCTTGATCTGCCAGAGCATCAGATAGCTTCACTGAGCTTGTGCGTCCAGCTCTACTCACAGATCAATACAGCTCAGCACAGCTCTATATAGGTTTGAGGCAAACAGTGCTTTATATCTGTCCTGCTTTCTTCTCAACTTTATATTGCACACTGTCACAGAGCTCGAGACTATGAAGCCAGTGATTGTGAAAAGGTGTGTGTGGGGGGAGGGGGGATGCATCAACATTTTGTGACATTATGGAGTGTTTTATTCATTCTCTGGGATGTTTTCCACTCAAGACAGCAGCTGAGGTTTTCGAACAATCTGTGGATATTTGACTTGTGCATGAAACTGATGTACATATTGCAGCATTCACAGCCTGTCCTGATTAATTATAACAACAAGCCAGGCAGCTCTACTCTGGGTTTATTAAGGTAATTTGTTATTGATTTTAATTCAAAATAAGCACACACACACTGACCAGTAGGAAAATTTACTCACTTTGTTTTTGGGTAGTGTAGTTTCTCACAAGCATGGAGCCTGTTGTCTTTGTGTGAGCAGCGACTGACGAGTGAGGAGGACTTCTTTAAAGGTTGCGTTGTGGCTGAATGGATTTTTCTGTGGCAGTGTTACACTCTGGCTCTGCTGTGCATTTATCCACAGTGAACACCACCGAATTTAACCTTCATCTTTTTGCCCTTCATGAGCATCACATCTTTGTTTGGCAGATAGTGTGCAAGAAACCAATTCCAGTTGCAATTTGTCCAAATGAGGCGTAAGTTGCTCCTTAGCAAAATCTTCGAAGTGATGTATGATGTGGATGTGTCAGCAGAAGAGGATTGCGGGGAGGTAAAGCATTTAGATTTACATCCCATTGCTTATTTGGCGTGTAAATTGTGGGTTTCAGATGCAATCTTTTCTGTTGCTAAACCTCCTACATGGAGCCATACTGTGCGGATAACTGCTTACCATTAAAGGGAATAAACAAGGCTGTAAAAGAAAGCTATGGCAAATTTGATGTAATGTGCAGGCCTTTGGTGGGCCAGAATACCTCCCCTTTCATGACTGATTTTATTTTACGATTGGCAATCAGTAAAACGCTATGCGTCAGTGTGTTCCCCTCCCTGCCATTTTGTGAAACATTTGTTTCCACTTGCCAAAGGCCTCTGGTGCAGCGGGAGATCGGTGCCCCCGAAATGGCAGGTGAAACTTTCTGCCTGCCTAAATAATTTCCTAGCAGAACATTACTCTGCAAGGACAGAGCGGTGGAAAGTAAGGCTCGATTCAAACTCTGGTGACAAGAAACAACACGGCTATTAGCCGATGACTCGCATGTGAGGTTTCTGAGCACTGGTTAAGTGGCAGTCTCTCTGAGCTTATCTGGCATGCCTTTTTCAATGCTTCACTCATTTTGTGCTTCCCTGAAAGGCACTTAAAAGAAGAACAGAATTACATAGTGCAAAACTGGGTCATAAAACCTCCTGTTCCCTTTTTAGCAAACTGTTGGGTGTACTGTTTTTTGACCAGGATCATCATCGCTGCAAATGTATTTTACATAATATTGAAAACACTACTTGGGTTGTGTTGTGTGGTATGAACAGTGTGTGCTTAGGTTTTTCCCAAGATATAGAGTGGTAGCAGTTGGGGAAATAAGATAAGAACTTAATAGCATAGTGGGTTCTTTATTTTTATTTCGAGAGAAAAATGCACGCTGCTACATTTCAGCACTTTGACCATTTTGAAATTAGAAGAAAGCAAATCTGAAATTGTTACAAGAAATGTTTAATTCGATTTAGTAAATGCTGTCATTTTTTTCATATTCTCATTTCATTTGTGGCATTTATTCATATAACTATTTAAATGAGGTAAAAAAAAATAGAAAACATACACTCATACACACACACACACACACCCACGCACACACACACACCGACATTGTCTCGTTCTTTGTGCCATGTGAACAGGACTCGTCCTTATCTGCGCACAGCTGCAACACTATTTGGGAAAATATTCAATTTCTGTGTGACAGAGGAGAACCTGGGAGGCAAGGCTCTGAGCAAACAGCAGTTATTGCGGCTCTGCCATAGCAGCGAAGAGCAAGGCCTGGCTGGGAGACAGGGGGGATCTGCGGACGTCTGCCAGGGGAAGGAGTAATGTCTCTGCTGGATTATAGGAGAGCGAGGCACATCCACACTTAAAAGCCCCTTTTCCAACAAGACAGGGCTGTTATTTTTGGATGGTGCGGGTAAACATGCCAGAGCAATATATTATTCCCATATACACTGCTGTCTTTTGTGACGATTGTGTCTCGGTGCAAGTGAGAAAAGTTTTGCTTTTTAAGCCTTTGAAAAAAAAAAAAAAAAAAGAAGAAAAAAGAAAATTTCATGTTGGGATGTGGGCGTTTCCCAGCATATTCAGCGTGACATTCCTCTAGAAGTCTTAACCTGGTAGGCAGTGCCCAGAATTTGGATATCATTTTACTTCTTTATTTCTCATGTGTTTTTAGTTGGCTGCATGTTCGATTAAGTGAGCTAAATACCATTTTTTTTAATGACTTAAGTGTAGTGTGATACTCTTGATGACAAACAACGGTACCGTGTTTCAAGGGATAAAAATTGGGTGCAGAAAGCACTCAAAACTATGTGTGGTTTGCATGTTCGTCTTTTTGTGTGTCGGTATTGATAAACTGAGAAATAATTAAGAAAACTACAGTATAGATAGTTAATTTGCTTTGGAGGGCTGAGGCTTTGACAAATGATATTTTATTGTACAGTATTAAGTTGGGGAGTGTGGAAGCTTTGTTCTCGTAATGTAGCTGCCAAGTCAGATGGAGTTGCGCGTCTGGTCTGGGAGTTTCAGAGGAATATCACAGGCATCGTAAGTTGCTAAAAACTAAGCTAATCAACAAAATAATTGTCTGCTCAATTGCCACCATGCCAGAGACATCAAACACAGCCGAGGTTGAAAAAACAATCAAATTATCTCTTAATGATTGCTCACGCTGACAGATGAGTGCTTGTGAGTCGGTTCTGTTTGTGGGCGACATATGTGAGAAAGCATGAAGTTATGTGTTGGCTCACTCATAAATTGTGCGGACATTTTAATAATCTACATAGATATCCATCATCACCTGTAATGAAAACAAATTTTTCCTATAATGTGGTTTTTGGCATTGAAACAGAGCAAACTCCCATTAGTCTATTAATTTCCTGGAGTGAATTATGAATCCTGCTGCTCTCATCCTCTCAGTACCCTCCATGTGTGGTCCACAAAAATGTTTCTATTTCCTCTCCAAAGTAAAGTTTGGCCCCTGTGTCTGCTCTTGCCTCTTTCTCCCCCTCCTCTGCCCTCTTCTTCTCAGTCTTTCTCTCCCTGCGAAGATAATGTCTCTGCAAATGATTTAACCGCCCTCATTGAAGCTCCTTCCAGTAATTGAACAAGCAGAGACTGGGTGCTTTCCTGGAAAACAATAGTCATATTATCTCAGATCTCAACCACTGAGACAAAACACAGCGTTGGACTATACTTTGTGGACTACCTTGAGAGCCACCATTGAGGGAAAGAATTGGATTTGCTTCCTTCACTCAAAAAAAAAGAAGAAAAAAAAGTAAAGCCCAGGAACATTTATGCAATAACGTTTTCAAGTACCATAAATTGAAAGTTTTCTATGTCTTGGAAGAATCACACGGGGTAAAGTGCACGGGGTCCTTTGTTGACCTAAGGAGCATGCTTGAAGAGAAACCTGGTAAAAATTAATCTTAAATGGGCTTTAACACACTCACACGGTAACAACACTTATTCTAATAATTAGAACAAAATGTGTGCTAATTATATAATTATATATAATTATGTAATCAAGCATTTGGATACAATGGCTTTTTGCATGTATTTTTTTTTTTTTAATATGTCCCTAGTCCCTTATTACAATATGACGATTTCTTCAGGTTGGAATTTGTGTGTTTTGGCCGAGCAAGGCAGGCTTTGATTGTGTTGCTGTGCAGCAGAATTGACCTTGTATGTCAGAATGAGCTTTTTCTACGCCTTGTTTCATACGGCGCACTCTTAGACTGAAATGGCCTTAGGAAGAGTTGTTCTTGACAGAGATGCATTGTTTCAGGCAGCCAATAAACCTCTGCACTGAGTGGCTACATCTGTGAACCTCATCTTGACTACAGTGTGGCGCTAGCAACAACACGGCAACTGTCACAGCTGCACCTGCTGCTGTCTCAGTACAGAGCCTCCCTCTCTTGGTGCCCGTAGAGCTGCATCACTCCTCTTTTGCCGTGACAAGCCAGAGGCAACGGCCTCTGCTTGGGTCAACTGGAGAGAAGCTTTTTGGGAAAGCATATGAAAACAGAGGACAAAATGTCATTTCCAAAAAGAGATGTTACAATGAAAATCTGCCCTAAGGGCCAGGATTTGGTTCTGTTAGAGCTTGGATATTAGATTCTGTCTGTAAAACATAGTGGGGTTTATTGTTTAAGAGTGCTGCTTCAGTAAAACCTGACCGATAGTGTTTATTTTTTAGTACGTTTGACCACCTATAGTGACAGCAGCGGGTGCGACATGACTTAATTTCTCTCCAGATATATACAAATATAGATTAATGCATATGACTCTTACCCACACACTGCCACTTGTGTATTGAGGCCATTCAGAAGATGATCTGATCAACCAAGTAGAGAGCATTAAAGGCTTTTACATGTCATACACGCTTACATTTGCAGTTAAAAGCAAATATAGCAGTACACACCCTATTTTAGCAAAGACTAATTCCCTAAAAGAGAACTCAAGGAGCAAGAAATGTTTAGAAGAATCTTACTATTGACCTCTGAGTTTTAACACAGACATCGTGATATCAAAGGGGCGGGGGGGCAAAAAAAAACAGCCAAAAGATTATTGGAGGGGAAACATGTTGAAAGGATTTTCAGCCAGAAGAAGTGATGCAACATGTCCACTTTCCTGCCAAATTAAACTTAGGAGTGTGAAAAGCAATGTAGGGATATGAGGAGTGGGGCTGACATACATGCAGATAGTGCAGGATTAACACAGAATGAGCGACAGTGGCCAGTGACTTCTTTTTACAGCTTTGCTTGTACAGCTGTGCCAGGCCTGGCATTCACTGCTGCCTATTGGATCCAACTCCACCTCCACTGCCGTGGGGAAGAAGTAATGAACATCTTAAATACTGCAGTTAAGTTGCTCTTCAATATGTGTATGCAAGTGTGTGTGGATGGAAATGTCAAATTATTAATGTATTTAAAATGACATTTGGAAAGCTTAATACTGACACCTCAGTGCGTTTCTCTACTGATTTGATCTTTTTGGCAGGAGCACAGGAAAAATACATATACAGGCTGCCCTAATAATTCATCATGCCTCCTCCTAAATGAGGTGTGAGGCAGCTCTGCTGGTGTGAATTCTGCTATAAATCACACATACTCTGACTGCTTTATCAATTAGGCCGACCTGTTTGTCTAAATGAGCTAGAGAGTCCCAAGCAAACTGGTTTTAGTCATTGAGATGAGTGTGAGAACTGCTGCTTCTACTTCACATCTGACGTGTTATTGCTTTGAGGGAAATGTAGAGGCACAACTAGCTGCTAGATTGATTTGACACAATGACGGCATGGCTTTGATATTTAGGGCTGATTTCAAAACACTTACTTCGCATCGTTGTTCAAGAAAAGTACGAGTAAGCAGGACATTTTGATATTTGGCATACATGCTGCAAAGTTCCAGTATCTCCAGAATGTCAGCTTTTCCTTTCTCTGTTGTTTTTAGCTTTGTTACATTCTGTTTTTTCAGCTAATCCACTTTGTTTTTGAATTATTTATGTACCTTGAGAAGGAAGACTGTTTTCTAAATACACACACACACACACACACGCATATATATATATATATATACATACATATATCGATATATATATCGATATGTATGTTTTTTTTTTTTGTCTCTGAAAATTCAGGTTTCGTATTTATGGAAAGTTTAACAGTCTGCTGTGTCATAAAAACTCTTTGAGTAGTCTTCCTTTTTTGGAGATAAATCGATGTAGTTGGTCGCCCACGGCCGGAAAATGCTGGCAAAGTCCCAAAAAAGCTAACATTGATTCTCTAATGTAAAATTTTGTGCTCTCAAACCAAACAGCACTGGGTGCACTGTGGCGAACATGTGCATGTCTTTATGAATCACGCAGTAATAGTATTAAACCAAGGTTAAACGATGACCAGAGTGAAAGCTTCGAGAAGGCCGCAGAAACTCTTACCTACTGCATCTGTGCCCGGCAACACATTTCATTTTTAGCTTCAGCATCAGCCGCTGAACCAATGTGATGATTGCTATTCTTTAGTGGTTGATGGAAATGTGAAAAAGAAAAGCTGTGTAAAGAGGACAGTGAAATGGGGAGGGGAGGCAGAAACGGGTGCATTTTTAGCGTTGCAAAAAGGGGAGCCAGTGGAGTTTCTGTCTCTCATCAGCCTGAGCTGATTACTAGTGAGTCTGGAGTGAGCTGACAGGATGCGGCTCCGGCAGCTATTACCATCAACTCGGCCCGAGGGTAGGTGAGAGGAGCTGCAACTCAAAGACATGCCGACAGGATGGAAAAGTTTTCGCTGTGGTACCTTAGAACACATATCTGAGTATGTATGTTTTGTTTTGATATTTAGCATGGCTTTAAACGATCTACCAAACATTACCATACTACCACAATATATATAATGGTGCTGAAATGTAGTTACCAGACACCACAGCTAAGTCTACCAAGAAGCAGAGGATGGTGAATGTTGCAGACGGTAGAACGCTTACTCATTTTACTCTTTACAGGAAGGGTTAAAAAAAAAAAAGGGATCTTTTATTCTCTCACCTGAAAGGCTCGTGGACTCCTGTGCATAATGGAAGCAGTGTAGCAAAGGCAGGGGTGTGCCGACATGACTCGGGGACAGAGAGGACATTTTCTCTGAAGTCTCTGGGACAAGACTTTCTCTAATTGGAATTTAAACTGAAACAGAAGTTAAACAATTTGGGCCAAGACAAAAATATCTAATTATGCTTTCATTACACAATTTCTACATTTGGATCACGCAGTAATGGTCCCAAACAAAAGTGCTAATGGTCGCTGTAGACATTTTGCTGTATAAAACGTAGAACGATGAGAGGGAAAATATTCACAGAACATGACTGAATATTTATTAGCTATAGACAAGCAGCTTCCCTTTGAAGTTAAAGTTTATCTCTGCTTTTAACTGGCGGTTGTTTTCCACACTTTCTTTTACTATTTTTTGGCTCAATAGCATTTCACTAGATGATGAAGTGCAATCCAAGACTGCTATGAAATGGCTTTTCTCTTTTTCACCCTTTTAATCATTATGTCCTCACTAACTCCATTTGTTTTCACAGTCCTGAAAAACACACAAATGCCTTCCACAGTGAGGAGTGTTAGATTGCACCTGCTCAGTCATGTCACACTTAACAAGCTGCTGCTTTTTCAGGTTTTCACTGACAGATTTTTCTTCTCCCAAATTTTTCCCTTTTGCAGAGGACGGCATTGCAAATTTGTAAAAGAAAGTGGTGTGTTACACTAAAGTTTTATACTGCCATTTAAAAAAAAAAAAAAAAAATAGCGTATTGAAGCTGTGTTCAGATGGGCAAATTCACCGCATTTGAACATGTTTCTCTCACCTTGTAGGATTATACACAAAGTGTGTTTTTGTTTATCATGTGACTGAAGCTGTCAATTTTTTCAATATGATCAATTATGTATATCGGTGAAATTTATCCTTATCTTTCATCTACGCAGCTCAGTTAATTATTTTGTAAATGGTGACTGGTGTCAAGAATCAACCTCTTTTGTTGTTATTCTGAGGAAAAAATATCCTTTTCAGCTATCCTTGTCAAAGCACTACCTTCTCTGTCTCTATGGTACTCTCTTATCACACTTACTTCATATTCATAGCAAGTCTAACACTCCTGTTATTATTGTGTGAAACTTAAACTGTAGCAATTACACTTCAGTGGATTACCTATGCAGATTAAAATCTCTGCATCGTGCTACTTCCAGTGCGGCGGTTCAAAGGTGCGACCTGCGCTGCAATCTGCTATCGGCTGGCAGAGCACAAAATTGGTCAGCCTCTCAGAATTGGTTTGGGCGTATGAATCCCTTTGTTGTTGAAAACAGGAGGGTCTTATGACAGGAAGATAATTTCCCAGTGAATGTTTTATCACGTCTGCTTGACAGTCTCCTCTACCTGCCTGCTCTCTCTCTTTGTGTCTTCAGATTCCCTGACTTTGGTTCAGTTATTCAGAGCAACAAAAAAAAAAGAGAGAACAACAAAAGAAAGAAACCTGTTTGTTTCCCTCCCTCCATTCCGTTATCACAAAAGAGCAAACACATATTCAACATACACAAGGTGTGGAAGCAGTGATTATGTATCTGCTCTCCTACTGTGGGTGGCAGGGGATGATAACATAAGCCAGAGATCCATTTACATAATTTTTTTTAATCATGTCAAGTCTGAATCGTGGTCAGTTGGGAGTGGTGGAAGATTCTTGAAAAGAGACATCTTTGTCCGTAACAAACATGAACTGTTTTATCATCTGTCTCCTTTGGCGTGCCATATGTTTAGATTTGGGCAATGGCAAAATACAGCAGCACCACTCATCTCCTGAAAGTGAGCTACGGCTTACATTGTGCCCCTGGCATCTCTCATCCAAACTTAGGCCTTTTTTTTCTTTCTTTCTTTCTTTCTTTCTTTCTTTCTTTCTTTCTTTCTTTCTTTCTTTCTTTCTTTCTTTCTTTCTTTCTTTCTTTCTTTCTTTCTTTCTTCTTTTTTTAAGTCCCAATGGGGGCGGATCCTTTGAACAATGAGTAGGCAGGAGTGAACCTATTGCACCTTAGTTATTAAAACTGGGGGATGCAATGAGCCAATCTGAGTTTTTTTGCATCACAATCCCCCTCACAGTCCCGATGTAATGCAAATGAGCACTGTGGAGAAGGCTCAGCCCCAAAACTGTCCTCTCGCTTTCACAGCCGAAGGTGGGGAGAGGGCAAGGAGTAGTGACACCAGGACTGCTAAAGGAAATCTAATGAAGCAGCTTGAAAATTCAAAGCAACTTAAATTACTCACTCTTGCCTTGGTGCTGTGTATACATTAGCTGTTTCCCTTTCTTCCCACCCAGTTTTAACCTCTTTTGATTTTTGTTGAGATACATTTTATGTAATTGTGCAGCAGGGCTCGTGAAGCATTCATTTCTTAGCAACAGAAAATTGCATTTTAGACATTTTTTGTCTTTTGTTAAAAGAAAAGGCCAAATATACCTTCATCAGATTTAACAAGCTCCATTACCTGCCAGGGTAGTACTGAGTGAAGATTTAGGGCTGACAAGTGATTGCATTCAGGAAAGACAACACCCACCTTCTTTTGTCTGAGCTTCCTGACAAGACACGGGGCTATACCTTGTTTTAGCTTGACATACGCCGCTTCCCCTGTCTGACAAAGGCATTCATGCCATCTTTTAAGATTGAAAATAGATACGGCAGCACCGGGATAGAAATGTGCATGTAGGCCACAGTGCACTCCACTCCACCGCTGAATTAATTTGTAGAGAATTATTTTCTGCTGTCTTTGCATTGCTTTCTACCTTGGTGACAATAGAGATTATGCAGCGTCCTTTATTTTTTCTGCGTTTGTCCATCCACTGAGCCACAGAAAGGGTAAAAGCCTCAATTAGACAATTTGGGCCACATCGTGTTTGACGTCTTCAGTCTGAAAAAATGTGCACCCCTCAAAGATCCAAATATCAACTCCGACAGAAAGACAATTGCCGCTCTCCAAGTATGTGCAGTGTGGGGGATTTTTTTGAAGAATAAAAGTTGAAAGAATTTCTTTCCTGATGCTCTCTTCTGCAAATGAAGATAAATTGTTATGGGTAGAGCCAATCGCTAAAATATTGCTAAATATTCCAGCAACAATGAAGGACTTGTAGCGTGACAAGGTTTTTGGAGCTTTGAGACAATTGAGACGAGGAGTTTGGCAAAATGGGCTGTGACACAATATTGCAATTGTGCTTTCAGCGTGAGCCGAGGATTGACTCTATGGCACATCTTTGATTCAAAGTTGAGCTCAAACTGTTCCTCAGTTTTTTTGTGGTAGATAATTGGACAGTTTTCCTTTGTTTCTCATTGCTAAGATGAGCAAAATCCTACAGCAGATAAATGGTTTATTTTCCCGTTTCATCCGCTCCCATTTTAAATGTGTCTCTCAAAAGTCATCTTCTCCATTACCTTCGTTATGTTTTGTGTTGCTGCCCACTCCTGAAAAATTAATCATCCCGTTTAATAACGCCTCATGATCACAGTGCATTATTGATGCCGAGGTCCTTAATAGAAGAGATGGAGTGGGATTTTTAACCATTCAACTGCTCATTTTGAGGGAGGAAGGAAGAGGGTCACAAAAGCTGCTTACTGGTGCATATCGGGTTAAATACATCACACTTCTTTCAGAGACTAAAACCAGGCTCTTGGCTTTCTAAAGGTCTCGGTTCCTTTTCTGCAAAGCAAACATGTTGTTTTAGACGAGCAGATACACACAAGTTACGCAAGCAGCAGAAAATCAGTACATTATTCAGTGAATTGTGACCCCAAAGTGCACATCTCTCATCTTTTGTTTATTTATTTTTTCTCCATCATTCAGTTTCAAGCGCACCATCGTGAATGGCTCTGCGACACACAACTGTGTGTGTCTTGTCTCAGCCACACTGCATGGTTAAATTATTTATTTATTTTTGTAGAAACTAATCAGCAAACTAGAGCTGAATAAGAGTTTGGGAAAGATCTAATTTTGTTTAATCAACAATTTGTCTTTTTTTTTTTTTTTTTGTTACTTTGTTTATTGGTAGAGTTGTACAACATATACAATTTCATCATCATCATCATCAAAATATATATATAATTTTTTATTTTTTTCCTTTCTTCTTTCTCTTCCTCCAGTTCACAGTGTATGCCCATACAAGACTACAGTTATTTTCCATTATATTTCAACATACCACCATATAAACTTTTTTTTTTTGTCACAAAGATACACAAATGACACTAGACAGTTGACGCATAGACAAACACATATGCATACAAGAAAATGGGGCAGAGAGAGAGAGAAAAAGTAAGAGATAGAGAGAGAGAGAGAGAGAGGGGGGGGGGGGGGGGGGGACATGACATAGAAAAAAAAAAATTTTTTAAAAAGAAAATGAAAATATTTAGTGGCGTACCCGTAGGTGTGTGTGTGTGTAGTGTAGGTGTTGTATTGAATAATATGTATGTGCCGGTATAGTGAGTTGGTGTGTAGTGGAATGCATAAACTTTGTGGACATCTTCATAAAAGATTTGGTAGCCTATATTGTTGTTCTGTTTTCAAAATATAAGCGCATTTTATTGCACATATTGTCTGGATACATTTCCTTCCATTTTCTCTGAGCAATTTCTACAAATTAATATATTTTTTTCCATTTCCAGAACACTTTCTATTGTTTTATACTATATAAAACTATAAAACAACTATAAAACAATTTGTCTTGACTCATTTTTGCCAGGGCAATCTGAATCACACGACAAATATGTATTTTATGTTGTGTTCTCTGGGCATCAACCATGCAAAGGATTTGTGTGCACATACAAATTGGATTGGGTTTCTGGACAGAGGAGTATACACTACGTATTGCACTCGCTCTGGGTGTTTCAAGGTGAATCATGGTGTGTCAAGGACTTATTGGACTTGATTGGCAGGCACTATCACCATGAGATGCCCATATAATGGCAGGGCTCCCATTCCTGACCTGTCCATTTATCTTGCTGTATTAATGTCAGCCTATTAATTCCTAAGCGGAGGAACATTTGGCAAAGACACCGTTTAACAGTCCTGGCTGAATCATTCTTATCTCAACAGACCTGAAAGGAGTAGTTTCGTGCTATCAGCAAGTGGAAATGACATTTTGAAATTTCATTTGAGATAATCCACTTCACACTGCAGTAAAAACATCAAAATTAGAACAAAAAATGTATGGAACCTATATTAAAACTTTGTTACCGTGGCAAATTATCTGGTTATAATCCGTGTGGACAGACAGGTGTAGGTATCTTTAAGCACTAATAGGATTTCAGCTTCACTGCTGAAGTGATTATGAAGCTATGGATTTAATATTTATTCAAGAAAAAGGTGATAGCATTGAGTGTCTTTAAAGACAGTTGAAAAAAGAATGTGAGCATGTAAAACTTTGCTATATTTGTATGTTGTCATAAATGAGGGAATCTTTATTGTTAAACACAAGTTTCTGACCTCCAAAATTGCCCTTTTTGTGCATTTCATGAACTGTGTTTTTGACAATGCATCCATTTTTGTCAGTGAATGTATCGATTGATTACTTTGTTTAGTAGCCATATGTCCTCCTGACCAGTGGGGAGTACTCTAATCGATTAATTGAGTGGCTCATAAAAATGATGAATAGCGGAAACGCTAAGAGCAGTGAGCATGACTAGCACCATGCTTTTGTCACACGCTCGGACTGTTGCTTGCTACTGCGTTCTCTGTGGAAGCGTGGCTCGAATCAGAGGCAGCTAATGATTCATTTAATCCTAACATGATTCATGATATCAAGAACAATTGTTTTTATGTGGTCTGAAAGGATGAAATGGGTTTGTTAATACCTGAAAATCATAAAGTGACTGTGATGCCAGTGTAACTAATAGGGACTTTGAGAAGTCCCAGCAGAGCAGCTGTTCTACTCAGACATATCTGGCTATAATAGATTTACAGTTTGAAATGACAGGTTGCAGAGATGTTAAAAAACAAACAAAAAAAAACATCCTCGTGCTTTCTTTTGTCTTAAAACTTCTCTGCTCACTCAACCATATTTTACCCATTGTCCCCCGTCAACCACCTCAGCCCCCACGCCTCCCCCCTGTTGCGCAGCATGCATGTTTGACCTGGTATTTCACTGGCTTAGCTCCTGTCAGGGTCAGGGCCTCTGTTTGGGGCAACAGCAGTCACACAGAGTTTGGTTGGGTGTCACTCAGCTCCTCTGGCCCTGTGCTGCTCTCAATCATTCCCTCAGCAGAGGGGTGAGTCTCTGAGTCCTCTCTGCCCCACATCTGACTCAGTGGGGCTCCAGCTCCAGGGATCACTAGACCGATCTCTTCACACTATATTGTGGATTTTGTGATTTGCTTTTACAAATTGTACAGCTTCAAAAGTCAAAGCAGGAACCCAGTTGCTTTTGGGGATATATTTCCCAACAGTGGAGCAGTGAGTATTTTTTGACTGAGTTCTCTGTCCACTGGTATTTCATTTTTCTTTCCTCAAAACATTCTACAGAGATAACAAGAGTCGCATAGTGTATATAAATTCATGTGAGAGGATGCTGTTAGGGAAACCCAGTAGAAACCAAATGTGTTTCCCCATTTGAACATGTGGTGGTATGTTGGGTCTGATTTACATTTCAGTGAATCTCTGGCCCCACATTTCCCTTCCTTTGCATCCCTGTGATGTTCTGTCACAATTAACATCCCAACTCTTTCTAGAGGATTGTTGAAAGCTCAGGGGCTAATTCAAGGGTCAAGCAAGACTTGCAAGCTGTCAGTCTTTTATTGTAACTCGAGTCCCCTTCCCCCACTCAAGTTCTTTATTCTGGGTTCTCTTCTATTCTCTTAGACCTTGTTTTATAGAATGGCCCAACTCTTCTTCTATTCTCCTGTGGCCCTCTTACAGCTAGAGAGGAACAACCAGGAGCTTTGTTAAGAAGCCCAACATTCTTTTCACATCTGCCTCTTGTTTTCAGACCCCCACTGCATTTAAATTTCAAACTGTCCTGAATCAACCCTCCTCCCCTCCCTTCTAATAACCCCCTTCCTCCCAGTTACTAAGCCTTTTATTTTCTTTATTTCCTTTTCCTTAAGAAGACCAACCACTCCCTCATTTTACAATTTTGACACTCATTTGTTGATTATAAAGCATTCTGTCGCATTGCCAGTATATAGAGTGCACATATGTTTAAATCCTGTGGGCCCACGCCCCTGCAGCTTCTCCATTTCTCAGGGTACTTAAACATCTGTCTGCACTGACTTAAAACTTAGCCCAAACAATGTGATGCCTGCTGACATTTTTGCAATCTGTGCTTAAGAACCACAGAAGGTTGGCTGGTCGTGTGTTCAATGAATTAGAAGCAGCAGTGTTAGTGATGATGTTCTTCCTTCTCAGTGTATTCACGACACACAAAACTCCCCCAGCAATGCATTGTTAAAGACTAAAAAGTCTTCTGTGATCACACCCAAGTCAATGGCTGTGCAGCAAAAACAGCCAAGGTGGCATAGCCGGCAGTTTCTGTTATGAAGCGGGGAGACAAAAAGAAACCCCCAGCTGAGAGGGGAGACCTCAGCTCGTTTAATGAGGAGAACGGCAGTCAGACAGTCTCCCTCCAGTCTACGCCTTTGGTGTCTCAGCATGTTAAACACTCACAGCATGATACAAAATATATGAAAGTATAGGACTGTTATCATCGATTTACAGAACACCCATCCCCATGTACTAGGAATCTACATCCTGCATGTTTTTCATGGCAGGGGGTCTCTACTGCCTTGAAGGGAAAACTGTCTACGGCATCTTGTCTTTTGTCTTCACATTCTGACACATGATGCCTGTTGATCATGCTGCCTTTTATTTTACACTGTGCAGTGATGACACGGAAGGACGAATAATCAGACTGCCTCGCTGCCTCTATCTCAGACTAAGACTCCAATGGTTTGTTTACACATAAACACGAACCTTTAGCCGACAAACCAAAGACACGGTCATACAAAAGCCTTTTTACCAACCATTTCTCGGAGTAAGCAATGTGCTCATATAACCTTGAGATAATAATTGAGTGTTCTCTACTTGTGTTTAAACAATTTTGGGTGCGCCTGAGTTCATCTCAGCAGTGTTTACAAGCATTTCAATAATTCAGCTGCAACCAAACTGAGGCTACACACCAATTATCCAAATTATGAGACCATAACAAGTTTTTCTTATTTGCGTCAAGGTTGCAGACAGAGTATGTGCGTTGCGTGGGTCTTTGAAATTGCAATTGCCATGTACATCCAATAGTATCAGTGTTTTGAATCTGTGCACACACAACAGAGGTCATAGGGTGAACCAGGCGTAAGGCAGGACACCATTTGACAAAAAACGAGTGAGATGCTGGCAAAAAAAAAACCTTCCAGCGTTCCTATGTCACTTGTAACATTAAATCCATTGAATTAAATCAATGTTACAACGAACACCTCAAGGGTTAGAGCCTGCGTGAATATGTATTGTAAAATGATAATTTTAAAAACAATTAACAGCAAAGATGTCTCTCCATTTTCCTATTATATTTCTCATTTCAATTTGCATATAGACTACCTCCTTCTTGACATGAATTTAGCCATTAAACACCCAAGTAAATTATGTGTATATTAGTAGGGAACCTATGAACCAAGTAAACACCATAGTTAAATTGAATTTTGAGAGTACATTCCTTTGTGCATGACTGTCTAATGATTGAATGGAATTATCATTATTCACATCTCAGTACATGTAAATGTGTGTGTGATCAAAGGAATGCCTCTCTTCCCAGGTTAAGAAAACAGCAAGCACTAAGACTTTGTGCGCACAGCTGAAGATTCTTAAGCCTATATGCTTAGTATAAAGCTTTATCGTGGGGACAATCAGCTTAAGGTCTCATTATACTGTATGGACCTTGAGTGTAGGCGGAAGTCGCTTGCCACGATAAACATAATTGGTGCCGCATGCACTGATAAAAAACAAGGGGTAGGGTTTTGTGGGATTCCAATATGTTTGGTCTCTGTGATCAACTTTCATTTGTCAAGCCTCATAACTGCACATTATTCCATTGAAACTAAATACGTTGTGGCTGTGTGTGTTCTGCTCCTGTTAACCTCTTTTAAATGGCTCTAAAATTAGAGGTCTCAGGTGAGGAGCAATGTCATACCAGATGAGCTGATTATGGCAGCTTTAATTATAACTTTGTCGGTTAATGTGGGCACTCCGCATGTTTTCTCTGTGATGAATTATTACACTGTCTGAGAACTCAGACAAAATAGATCAAAGACCCTTCAGGCAGTGGTTGTGCTCAAGCGTGGAGGAGGTGGCAGGAGCTGATTTGTGCAGTTCTGACTGTACAAGACAAACAGAATTCCTAACTGTTTTCTCACTTGTTTTCTTGCAAACTGCTAGTAAGATGGATAACACTCAGTCCCTTGAATCTTAACGAACAATCTCCAGCTCCGGACAGATTAAAAAAAAAAAAAAACAGAATGTTGTTTTTGAATGTGCTAAAAAATAAGAAAGAAAACAGTTTCTAATGGGGTCCTATGTGCCTTGTTGCCAGAGTGATGCCATATCCCATGGTGAATGTGCTAATGGTTCATGGGAGAGAGAGGACTGAGCTTAACCCAGCAGTGTAAACACACAGACAAAAGGGAGCCGTTAGTGGTGTGAAACGCATGCCTGGGCGCAGAGGTAGGCATTAGGTTTCACCCAACACAGCCCCAACACTGTGTATCTATGACGGGGAGGAGGCCATTTGCTTTTGTAGAGAAAGAGAGCAAAACAAACTTTCAGTCTGGTACTTCAGAGATAGGTATGGATGAGGTGGAGAAAGAGGAACTCTGGTTTGGACAGATGTAAGAGAAAGGGTTGGAGAGATAAGGTGGTTTGTGGTCAGTCACAACACGGAGAAGTGACCATTTGTTTGCTGGTGTTTGTTTATTTGGCTTGGGCACAGGGGTGGAAAAAGGCACAGAGTATCAGTCAAACTGAGGGACAGAAACTTTTGAACCTATCTTTTTCTAGAAGTGAAACTCTTAATGTTGTTCATTTGATTTGGAATGTTCTTTATGTATGTTAGAAACCATGTTTTATACATGCACAAGTATGTGATGCTGAATGTTTCTTGAAATAGTGTGATAGTGAAAATACCAGGTCAATTTTACAAAAGTCGACATCAAGAAAACGTTTAATTGAGTTTTTCTATTGATGGACAACAGTTAAGCTCAAGATTAGATAAACGGGGCAGGCCACATCTGTTGGAATACAGCAGTGGTCCCACCCTGCTACTACTCTACTCCCCCTCCCTGCCAATGAAATGGTTAGCATTCTGCTGCCATTAAGGGATTTCCCTCCTCAGGATTATTGACCCTCTGGGCTTTCTTTTTGTGGTGTGCATGGGTTTTTGAGCATTTCACAGCTTAAAGTTTGTCATAGCTCTGCAGTGGAATGTATATGCAACATCAACTGCCTTGTGATGCGAGTGTTACTGGGTGACTTCCTCCATCAAATAGCACTGGGGCAGAAACCACATGTGGAATAAATTTCATAGCTGAAGTAAATGTTTCTTTTGGTTTGCTTCACAGGTGAAAGGATCAACAATGAGCGTCTCTGAGACCAGTTGGCTTGGACTTTTCTAATCAGAATCTGTTAGTCTCAACACATAGCTGCCACAAACCATCAATACCAGGCACCATGGCATGCTCCCTGTGGAAACTACACACCTTCTGCTGGTTTCTCATCACTCTCGCTCAAGTACAATCCACAGAGGGTAAGTACAAATGAAAGTGTTGTCTTTGCTCATTTCCTTAAAAACATGCTGAATGATATGCCAGTATTTTTTATTTACGTTTTTGACATTTTTTGAACAAGGGTTATTTCAGGCTCACTGGAAACTCCAGATTTTTTTTTCCTCCTCTTTCCTATTTAGAAAACATAGCACAAGCAGTGAAATTGTGACCCAAGCTAAATCAACTCCTCTGTGTGCAGACACTGTTTGTGTCAGTAATGCACTTTTGAGGACAATGGGCATTGACGAATGGGGTATAATGTTGAGTGGTTTCATTAGTTAGTAAATTGTGATTTGTCTGAGATTTTCTGCTTGAAAGCGCCAGTTGCTCCCAGTGGCATCAGAGTTGGATCTGTTTGTGCATTCCTTGCTTTAAATGTTCTGTGCCGTGGCAGGCACACACAGATTTCACACCTCAAAAAACATAAAACTTTAATGTCTTTTTATCATGCTTCATTTAGTTTTGATTAAATCATTCTCAGCTTCATTATAACCACAAGAGTTACTTGTGAAAGCCACATCCTCTAAACTATATCCAGCACATATTAGTGTTTAACCACAAAACTACAGGTGCATTACCTTGGATGTTTAACGGCTGGATTTAGAATAAACCAAAGCTGGCATATTTTTTAGTGTAATATAAGAGAGACCATTAAAGTTTGGTTCAAAGGTGCCAACTGTAGTACCTCTGGCCAACTGCTCACTTTACCTGCTTTATTAGTTCAGTAATGTAGAACTCTGGGTTGCCAAGTCATGATTTAGCAGCATGCTTTATTTACACTGCAGCAAGTTCCCAAGATGGATGCTATATAATGCCCATATCATTGTGATCTTAAAAGGTGAAATTTGAGGACTGTATGATCTCTACAGACTTGGCATATTTTTAAAAGTGCAGTCACAAAAATTGCTTTGAAGTGGCCGTATGTAATCATGTGTTTTCCATTATTATAATATAATATATAAGCCAGCACTTTGATAAAACATGTCCCAACACTAAACCTCAGAAAAGATCAAAGTTTGCCATTTTGAGACTTGTGTTTAGGTAAAGAATCTCTTTTAAGAGTGGGAAACTTGGTCTCAGAGTTTCAGAATATATCTAATTTAAAAAATTTTTTTTTGATGTTGCAGTGGCTCTGGTGCTCACCAGGCACTCCACATAATTCCACTGGCTATGTTTGTAAGGTGCAATGCAAGTGAACACTACACTGTGAACGTACCCTTAATCACTGTTCGAGGTACATATACCTAAGGGGAAGTGATAGGTCTGAAGTTCCATGTAATGAGGGTCCATATGGATAAGGGGTGGCGCATTGACAGTCTAAACCCTCCCCTGGCAAATAAAGGGAGAACACAGTGTAGTACAGGAGGAAATGCCACCTTATAATCAGGGGGTAAAGATGGGGTAAACACAAGAAAATGAATAAGCCCATTTATTATAATGACATTTGTCATTCACCTTCTTCTCTTGTTGACTAGTACCCCCAACCCCCATCACCTTCTTTGCTCTCCCATAGATCCATAGATCACCCCAGAAACAGTTCATTACAAACAATATCCCCAAGTATACATGCTTCATTAAACTGCCTCTACTCCCTAATATCTTTTTAATGTTTTTTTATAATTGAATTAAATGGGTTAGTGGAATGTTGTAAATAGTTCCAATTTAGTTCTTTTTCCCTGTTTTTTTTTCTATCTGAAGGATTATGTATACATACTGTATATAGAGCTGTATATAGAGTGATACTGCAGCTTTGATATATTGTATCCCTATTTGACCTCCACCTCAATAGATCATCCATATTTGACTGCAGTTGTTCGACTCATGTCCTCGTGAGCGTCTATTTTATTTGGGGATTTGCTTGGCTCACACACTACTCTTCCCAAGCTTTTTTTTTTGCTCACATCTTAACCCTGAAAAAAGGGTTTGTTTGCATCAGCAACCCCAGCAGTGAGTGGCATTAGTTTCCGAATGAGGTTTTTCTGTTATTATAGGTATACTATATTTATAGATGATAGTGTTGTCAATTTCAAAGGTACCCTAAGGCCCTATGGACTAATGCTTTTTAAAAGTAAAGATATGGAATTAACCATGCTATACTCTGTCCATGTTGTTATTATTAGTATTATCATTGTTATTAGTGATAATGATAATTGTTGCAGTAAGATGATGAGATTTGCTTTTTTCTTTTCTTTTTTTTAACACCTGCTCACAAGCAGTAGTATTTACACATGTGGTCGCTCTGCAGGAATTGTTATAATTATTTCGTATAACACAGACGTTTTTTATATGGTGTGATTGTTTTGAAAAACACACCTTACTGCTATCTAACTATTACCCAACAAAAGCCAAGAAGGACCTCAGATATTGTAATCACTGATTATATGTAACCAACTATTATCTGGGATTTTAATGTAATTTTTTTCTTTTTATATATCATTTTTAAGATTCTGCAGTTTACCTACAGGTTTCTTAGAGACACGTATAGTGAAGTTCACCCAATACAAGAAAAAAAAAACATATTCAACATGTCCTTTGTGGTTTTGAAGACACATTCCAAAAGGGAGGAAAGACTTAACAAAACTATCTTGGTCTTTGATGAAATGATACGGATGGGCATTTTTAAGTTTGCCTCTTAAAGTCCCCTTAGTATAGATGTGAAGTAGTGAATTGTTGGAGTGCCCTTTTCAGCTAGATTTATATCCCACACAGGGGGCTAACGGGAGTTCTGCTACAGATACCCAGACTGTAGGTTTTGGATTTATAGTTGAGTGTCATATTCATATTTGTGTTTGCATGCATTGATGGTAGTCGGGCTACGTTTTGCCTTGTATTCCCTGCAGTAAATGTATTTACATTCTTTTATGTACTTTGTAGTACAAAGCAAGGGTGATCTACACACAAAGATTAATGGCACTTGAGTTACACCCAAGTTGATTTTTTTTTCTTCAATAATTTAGGTGTCAAGTACATTTTTTAATGAAATGTTCAGACAAAATAGGAAAATACAAGAAAATACAAAGATTACAGTGACATTAGGTAATAGTGCTTAAACTATAAACCAAAATAAGTGTAGTGTCGTGCTTAGTCATCCCCAAAGGTACATTCTGAGCCAAGAGAATTTCTGCTTATTCATACAAAATGACAGGTGTGGCAAGGCAAAGGTTTGAAGTACAATCGCTTTGTTATATATTCGTTACTGCAAAGGAGATGAAATTGTTACTTAGCCTATTGTGTTTATTTTCAATGAACTCAGCCAGCATCAGAAATAGTTAATCATTGTTATTCATGCTAGTGAAAAAAATAGCACCGTCTTTTTAATGATTTGCCAAGTTTGTGTTGTATGTTAAAGCAGTGATCCGGGTTGTATCGACCACTTTAAGGTTGGTGTGATTCATCCAGAACTCTCCGTCAATCTCTATCTACATCTTGGGTATTGTTTTGCAGCAACACATGCTTACCCTCCGGCATTTACACAGATCATCAGCGGGTTTATTTCCTTTTGTCCTACTGATGTCCCCTGTGGATGTCACCATAGCAACCCAACAGAAATGAAGGTGAAGGTGTAATTTAAGATTTCAAGAAAAAACAAAAAAACAGTGATGATTTACCCTTGCAAGACATGATTAAATTGACTCACATGTCTACAGAAATAATTTAGTCAGGTCTGTTGGGGTTGCAAGGATTTGCATGTATCAGCGACAGAATAACAATTCACAGCTAGCTCAGCCACACGCTCTCTTCTAAAGCTTCCCCAAAGATTGTAGGAATTAGGGTGAGGCAGAATGAGAGAGCATGGATTCTGTGTCAAGATGTATTGGGGGGGGTCACGTTCACAACATGCTTAATAGAGTGCCAAGAATACATTGTATTGTATGTTTTTTTTTCCGTTATTTTGCTCTGGTACAGATTAACTTCCTTTTTTGGTGAACAACTACAGTATTTTGAAATGATTTGACAAATACGAACCGGTTGAGGAATAAAGTCTTGATAAAGCATACTTTTCAAATTGAAGGCTTTTTTTCCCCGTTATCAAGTGGCACTATTTTACATTCTGTAAAGTCTGTGAAAGATCATGTTCTATAGTATCTTACAAGCAAAACAGAGAGGGAACATTCAACAGGCCGGTTGGAGTTGTCCTCTGATGATGGATATAATTTTTTTTCTTTAGATTGTATGTTTTCGTTCCACTATGACATAAAAGTCGTGTTTCAGGGTCAAAAACTTGTATGAACAAGCTGGACACGGAGAGAATTTCTGTCTTTCCACACACCCTGAAACCTCACCATTGTTTCTCCTCAAAGCTTGGAATGTTTGAAGTACTTGAGAATGTTAAAGGCAACAGGGAAGGACACCTTTAAAAGTCCTCTTATTGTATCATGTGAAAGGGAATGAGAAGACTTAAAACCTTCATCTCAAAGTTAGTGAAGTGAAATAGACAATCGAGTCTTCTGAATTGTAATTACTGGTATTAAAAGCCCAAGGCTTAATGTGAGTCAGAACCTGCAAGAACAGGATCCAGCATCTCCCAATGATGTTCCAGTTAGACTTTCGTGAAACCATAAAAGCATTATGATATAACTCCATGCAGATGGCAAGCCGCTCTTTTTTTTTCTTCACTTAAAATTCTTTTCCCCTGACCCATGAATGTGTCTCACATAGCTATAAGATGGCAGGCTAATGAATCGCATGGAAATAAAGTGATTATGTGATTATTATTATATTGGATCCAAAGTGAATCTAATCAGGTAAATGATAAATCCCAATAACATAAGCTAGGGCTTCTGGGGTAAAGATGTTGTATCTGTGACAGATAATCAGCTTTTAATTTCAATCCACTGGGCACCTCTCGCTAAACATCTGCTCGTACGTCGGTTGTTTAAAAAAGAAAATCAAAAATACTTTTTGTCAAGAAAGCATCTGTGGAACCATTGGAACCAGAAGACCTGTTTTATTTTAAGATGCTTATGTAATTCAAAGTCTTGTCCATGTGAGAACAATAGCACTCCACTGTGTCACCACGCTTCAGTTTAAGCTTTTAATTTGGCTTTCAAGGCACTTTGAAAGATCTAGCCCCTCGCTAATTGGTTGATTGTACCAAATATCTTTGTCTGTATTTATTTGATGCAAAGTTTATTTGCCCATCAAGCTGAACCTTTCATGCCTTTTCATTAACATTATTTTGGAAGCAGCACCAATACTGTTCATGCAGAATGGCCCCATGTTTGTTTCATATTGTGTATCTTAAACAACTTGAGTTAGTTTTGTCTATCTACGTCCTGCTTGATGTCCTCCTGGTTGTTTGTGGCAGACTGTGAGATCTGGCCTCCCTGTGGAGCCAGGCAGGCGTGAGGTCTGTGTACGTAGGCCCACCGTGCTGTCACGTCTCTTTCATCGCCAGCCAGGCTTGGCCAATAAGGAGATAAGGAGACAATGACTGGGTGAGCAAGCAGTGGCAAGGTGTAACCACAGCCCCCGGGTCTCCTCCCTGCCGAGTACTTCAAATCCTCATTAGGATTTTCAGCAAAGGAAGGAGGGATTTTCTGGATTAGGGCTTTGTCACAGCTGGCTCCAGGTTAGTGTTTGTCATGCATGAGCTTGGTGGAGATCTGACATCTTGCCACCCTCCCCCTTCCACCCAAACAGACACTACGTTCACCTGGCTACTGAGGTAGTCGACATATGTTCCACTAACCCGAAAACGAAACTTAGAACAGTAACTCACTGCCCTTGCCAAAGGTTTTTAACAGCTTTCTGGTAGCCTGTGTCAGGTGTCTGTGGGTTTGGGCTGCTGTATCAGCATTTTTTCTTAATGGTTATTTATGCAAAGATAACCTTGGGAAGCATCATTAGTTTGTAGTTTGCAGTTGCAATCCATAACCCAGGTTGGATCCCGACACTGATAGTTGTCGTAGTTCAGTAGTTCAGACAGGAGACACACCGTCTTGTTTCGAAAAAACTCCTCAATATGTCAGTTAGTAGAGACACTTAATTGTGTTCCCTAAAGCTATTTGTTCCGTAATTTCTCACTTATTTGAAGGTCCTTGTTTTTTTCCCACCCCAATAATAGCTGGGCTTTTTTGTTTGAAGTCATACATCTTCCATACTGCTCACGCAAAGTAAAAAGACCGTTTTTTTTAAACATGTCGCTCGCCTTTAATTGTCTGTCTACACTCGCTTGGCTGAGGGATTCAGCGTGACAGAGCTCAGACTTATTACGAAAACTACATTTTTTACTCATTCTCAGCACTGATCTTTGTGGATAATGGGCATTCAGGAAGGCCCCACCAGACCGTTGCTGGTTGGCATCTCAGGCAACCTAGATTAGTCATCTACCCACATGTCCTTATCAGTCTCGTTATTTACTGTTATGCTTTGTCTCGCTCTGTTTTTGCCCTGGTAGATTCATGTGGGTCCTTAGCAACTATATCCAAAACAATCTACAAACATGTTTTGATAACCCATGAAACTCTTCTTTAAAACAAAAATATAAGTGAAAAGAAACACGACTTATCGGTCTCCAGTGCAGTGATCTACAACAAGAAACCTATTATTCATGGTGCGTTTGTTGTTTTGTTGGTTGTTGTGTATGACCATAGATGTGACTAGCCGTACGGTTGACATCACCATAGAAGCAGGATGCAATTTGTCAGATATGCCTCCATGTTTAAAGTTTCATTTTTGTTTGCTGCTGGGTTCTACATTTGTTATTTGTGTCTTAAACTTTTGTTGGCTGAGGGATTTGAAGCTAAACGTCTTGGCAAGTAAAAGCATGTGTATTGTGAAAAAGACCTAAAGCTATCTGTATGACACCACAAGAAAAAACAGCCCGAGCTCTTTAGTTCTTTAATATTTTTGTGTTGTTAAAGTCTGTGTGGTGGACATCAACGACTGTGGACGGACATCATGCAAGGACTACTGATGAAGTGCTGTCTGGAAGGGGCGGATGAAGAGAATGTTTTTGATTATCCAGTGTAGATGGTATTTCAAACAGGAACCAGCATGTACACTGTGCGCTTGACAAATGAAGCAGCTCATGTGGTCAAAGGGCAAAATGTAGCTTTGTTTCCTGTTTGCTACTGTAATACCGTGGAATTTTAAGGTGATTAGACTGCAGCATTCAGGTCACATGGATCATAGCATGCCAATCTTCCCCATTTTCACTCGAGTTTTCTAGAGACTTGGACTTTTTCTTTGAGTTAAGGATAAATGTCAGCTATTATAAACGTGGTTTTATTGTTCATCATGCATATTTTCTTTGTAAGTTGAATCGCATATATTTATCACTGTGCTGGTTTAAGTCCCCTTGCACCTCCTGGTTTCAACAAAAAAAAAAGCCAACTGGGGAATGGATACAATAAAGTAATCTTGAATTGCTGTTTATGATTGTATTCCTATTCCACAACAGCTGAAGTACCACATGTAAACAATCTGCAGGTATTCAGAGGGTACATAATCGCTTTCCCAATGTCAGGACTCTGTTGAAAGGCATGCTCACAGGGAAGTCTGAATATGGTTCGGATGTCATGCAAAGAAAACCGCCTGCAGGACATGTAATGACAGAGTCTGTTAAGAGGGCATAATTTACTCAAAGGCTTATGATTTCACAGATTTTACAGTTCACTCTCAAGAGTCCGACGTAAGATATCCTTTCTTGCCCTTAGTGAAATCCCTTTTGTCCTCCTGCTTTCAGTCCTGATTTAGTGCAGCCGTAAATCCAGAGGAGGCTCCTGTAAAAGTAGGGTGGTGAAACTACGGCCATAAATATAAAGGATTTAGAACCAGGACCTTTTTCAAGGAACTCTGAATTGCCATTTATGAAGCTTGTTAACTTACAGAGTTTAAATGGTACATTTATTGTTTTTCCTTGTTTGTGCAATGGTCTCGTAGACCTTTCTTTATAGTATAAGCTTCTTGTCTAAAACAAAAACAAAAATTTGCTGTGGGCAGTAATGAAGGTCCCCAGCTCATTTTCCATTTTTAGTGGTTCTTTGTTTGAATAAGAAAGCCCTGGCATGTTGGTTTACTTGCTGTCAAACTTAACATATGCCAGTTCAAGCTGTTTGTGCTCTGTCACTACTACTTGACCCCAAGCAACTCAGCTTTTGACCTTTTGAGTCATAACGACCTCTAAGTGCTTTTGTATGTCAAGGCCCAGGACCTTTAAGACCAATTCTTGAATAAATAATGGTCTAAAAAGCATTAGATTAAAAAAACTCATTCTGAATTAGACTTTCATAGTATATTAGCGTGTCTTGACCATTGTTTCTGATTAATTGTTGCTCTTGTTCTCCACATTCCATCTGATATAAGTCACCTCCCCATCCCAAATCCCCAAATTATTTTGAAATAGCCAACAAGTAACAATTAATCCTGATAAGCATGTGAGACATCTGACAAATCCTTAAATGAGAACTTCAAAGTACCCCTGCTGTGACATGTGTGAGGGCAGGAAACAGATGGTGGAGTGAGAATGTTAAGAAGGAGGCTTTGACTGTAAATCCAAAATTTCTAAACTTAGGGAGGGGGTTGATATTCCTAACAATCAGTTATGAAAGATTGGCACCCTGTAAATATTAGATGAACTGAAATGAAACAAGTAAATTTCAATTTCAATTTTCTTTTTGAGTATTATGAAGTGGTTCCCTTGAGCCGGATGGGATTTATATATTTTGTCCTGTGTAAAGATATATTGTTTCTCTTGTTTTGCATTTGTCACATAAGCACTCAGTAGGTAAGGCTAACCTCTAATAACTAATTCAGTGTGACTTAGTTGAACAGAATTGTGTCAAATAACCCTTTACAAAACCTGCAAGGCAGCAAGTCTCTGGTTTAGTCTGAATAAGAGCTGCATAAAGAATTCAGCTGGAGCAGCAATCGTGCCATCAGGGCATGACTACCCTGTTGGTCAGGGAATTTAAATGCCAGGTGGGGGTCAGTTGAAGCACTAGCTGAATAATGTGGGACAAATGCATACACATGAGAACAGAGTCTTGGGAAGAGGAACCGCTGCTGTGGGCTGCTTGAGGAAATGTACTCTGGGAATGCAAACCAAGCAGATGGACCCTTCTCATTTGTGTGTACTGCCACTTGTGACCCATCGGGGGAATGCTTCTTTATTGAATTGAGGAGCATCAAACGCTTCGCTGAAGCAGAGAGGAAAGTCTGGGCTACCCAATGTACTGTGTCTCAGTCCATTGTTTTCATTAGTTTTAATGGAAACTGTGGAAATGATATAGACCAGAGCTGACTAACGCAAAGCAAATGCATTCTGAAAGGTCCTTTGTCAGAAAAAAAAGATGCACACTTTTATTATATTTAAACACTGGAACAATTAATATGTTAATGTTAATATGTTAATTAATATCTTAACAACTGTCATTGATAAGGCTGAGAAGAGAGGTTCAAACAGACTACTGTTGCTAAATAGTGCAAGATTCTTAGTCGGAGCTGCCTTTATCAATTCTCTTTGCATGACTCATAGGATCAGTCTACAGATTTATAGTACCATCAGCTCACTTAAGTGCATTGCTTGAGATGTAAGGTAAAATCACAGCTCACATAATTCTCAAAACTCTGTATTATTTTGTAATTTAGTGGTGAACTGAAGGATGTTTACATCATGCAATTTTTAAATTGCACCGATTTAACCTCAACACTGTCAAAATAAAAAGAGCCAAAAGCCTTGACCTTGCCTTGATTATCTAAAAATGTATGGTAATTTAACATTGAAATCTACCGGTGACCATTTGTTAGGGACCATGAGACAAAATTTACTGCTTGACGGTCACTGCAGCCATTTCATTACCAGAAGATGTCCTTGCTTTTTTTTGGTGACCTAAAAAGCACTCCCCCTCTCTCTCTCTCTTCCCTACACACGCTGCCTGGCCCCAGGGCTATCCGATATTAGACAGTGAGATGACACTGTGTGCTTGTGTGAGTGCAGTCAGCCAACATGTGCAGATGATGTGAAGTCAATAATGCATTATGAAAAAAGGGGATTTATGACCTTGATGAGCCCCATAGAGCTTAATTAGGCCTAAAGGTTGATTTACATACAAGTGTACAAGGAATTTGATGAGGCTGTGTTTTCCTGCTGGTGCAGTACATTTTCACTTTGTCAGACAGCAACACTTGATGCCTCGCATATGTTCAAATTCTTATAGATAAAAAAAATACGTAAACATTTTTTGGCTGCTTGTCTGTCCAAGTGTGCTATTTTGTTTGAACACAGTTAAATTAAGTACCACAGGATCAAATTTCTCTCCTTTGCAACCATGGTATTTCCTGTGCAGGCTTAGGTTTCCGCAAGCGCTGCTTACTAGAGATGAGAAACAAACTACATAAAAAAAAGAGACTCTGATAGGGCGCACTTTTGTTTAAAGAGGCCCACCTAAACCAAAATATGAGAAAAAAGAAAGATTTGTTTTTTTATAACCTCGATTCAGAAAGAAATGACAAAATCTTTTTCAGTCATATACCTATGTCAATGATGCTCCTGATAGCCCCCCTGCTGTTGCTATGGAAGTAGCGGAGATGTAAATGAACTGGAGTGAACTTGATGGTGGAGAATACAAATGAGCTTTGAATGCTCATTTTCCTGCTGCTCTTTGCCTCTTCTTCTTCTCCCAATATCTTTCTCTGTTCACCATCTCCCTCCCTCTGTTCAAAGAGTAGGGAGGAAGGAACACTAATCAGTATTCTACATCTTTTAACACTACACCATGTCATTTTATTTTCTGATCATAATGGCTTCTGATCTGCTGAACAAGACCACGATGGCTTTGTTCAAATTCTTTGTTTTTCAGTCTAGCATTGTGTGTTGTGCTAATGGATTTGCGAAAATAACAAGATAATTTATTTTTCTTCTCTCCTGTGGAGCATCATCTCAGATGTAAATATGAGCTAAGATGTCAACATATGCCACGTATGTTAATAGTTGTGTCATTTTTGTCAGAGTTTAATAGTCTACAGATGTTCTGTGTTACCATGTAGACCGTTACATATGTAGCTGCTGCTTGCTGTTAGCCGTGCCCAAAAATGACGTCAGCTTTCAACACACAAAGCGGAAAAATAGGAACACAGTCTTGAGTTAAAGTTAATGTGAAACAACTCAAAAGAATGTTAATATATGTCAAATGAGTGGTGTAATTCTTCTTTACAATAGCCACACAGAGTCAGCGGTCTACCTCATACCCTGCTGTTTGCTGGATAGATGCAATATTTTCTTTCGTCTGCTCCCCTGCAAGGATCTGACTTCTTAAGAATACATTCTGTTGTAAAGGATATCTCAGGATTATGGAATCAACACTGTGGGAAGGATCGTGAATTAAAGGTTTCGTCCTTTTTCGGACTTATTTTGCTTGGACATAGATTTAGAAGGCAGGGGGGGTACAGAACCTGGAGGATTCAAGCTGTGTCTCCTGTGGCTCCAAGCTAATGCCATAGGCCACACTTTTCTTTCACCCAATATCCCCTCAGCAAGCTAGCTTGTCCGCTCAGGAGTGCAGAATAAAAGCATGTCACGCAGAGATGCTAGCTAATTTACAAGCAGCTGTTTAGCTCTTGTATGAACAGCGAAGAAAATCAAAGGACTGCCTTAACGGTAGACGACAAGCATTGGAGCGTCCCTGTCACACTTCTCATTGGCTCTCGACAGAAATTATCTGGTTTCACATCAAAATAATCTGGAGACCCCTTTTGTGATCCGGGCACAATGATGGCAGCGTTAGTGCTTGAATAGGTCTTTTGATCGGTCTCTGCTTTGCTTCTGGACTATCTGTTGAAGCTTTTTTTTAACTCAAATTTCAAAGATTCATTTTTACATGAAGCCATTTACTGGATGCAAAATAGCCTCGGTGAAAAGCAAAATCGTTCCTTTGTTATTTATGCTGTATGATCAGAAGTGAAGTAATTTATTTCACTGAAAAAGATTCCAATTTCTTACCCTGATTAAGCATGCAGCTGCTTCAGAAAGTGTGCATACTGTTTATAGATGTTCTTATGTCTTCAGTATATACGTGTATGTCCCTTTGGGTTTGATCATGTAATGCCTGGCTTCATGGTAGAACGAAGATGATCCTAATGACTCCTCATTTCTGTGAAATAGGAAGACATTTTGCTCATTACCTCTGCTTCAGTGACACTCATATCCTACCAGATGGTCACTCTCCAATTGATTTGGCTCATCGGTGAGAAAAAAGATGAATTAAATCATTACAACACCAAAGAGACAGTGCATAATGGGTCCACCTTACATTTGGTGGGTTTCTCACAGTTCTTCAGCTACAAATCGTGTATGGACCTAATGTCATTGCAAAGGTTACTCAGGATAATAAATACCAACTAGGGAAGCTTTAAATAGAGGCCTTGTCATTAGTGTAATAAAGTGCTACAACCCACAAAAAATAGGTCCTGCGTAACAAGCAAAGTCAATTACTAGCATGTCGTGACAACGTTAATATGCACACATCAAAAGCTTGAGTGACTTATGTATTTTAATAAAGAAAAACAGATGTCTTTAATGTTCATGTGTTGATTATAGAATATAGACATTTCTCAAACGCTTTCAATTTAATTTCAGTCTGTTTGAAGAATAAAATAGAGCCTTAACTTAATGTTTTTCGCAGGTTTATAAATGGCAGTAATCAGTGCTCATTTCAATGAATTGTACATTGATGATGATGAGGAACTGAACTGCTTTTTTTGTGGTTGTAGTGGTGGTGGTGGTGGTTGGCTGGGTTGGCAGGTGACCAGAGGGTCTGATTAGGAAGAGTGTCAACAAGGCCAAAATAAAGGTCTGGCAAGAAACGTCTCAGCTGCACCATGTTGCTATGGTCACAGGATTAAGTTTTCCATAAAATATTTTCATTGGTTGTGTCAATATCTGTCAGTTTCTGCTGTTTAATTGCTAGACAAAATGGTAGCTCTTGTCAGATGTGTGAATGATAGAGATTTTTTTTTTCTGGGGCTCATATTGGTTTAGATACTGCATCACAAAGTGAAAGTACATAAAAGAAGGAACATTTGAAAAGTTGAGAGGACTGAAAGTCCGTGTTATCTGTGAAGAGGATGGTGTAAAGGTTCTCTCTGAGCGTAAAAGGTGTGTGTACGTGTGTACTTAAACATATAAAACCAAGTGTAAGGAACATAACTTAAACTTTGATGCAGAGGTTCAATTGTTTTATGTTTTTTTCATTGATGCATGTGTTGTATCATTATGGTTCCTCCGCAGTCACTTTGTAAAAGGTATGGTGGAAAATATTATTTTTGTGGTAAAACACATATTTGGTTGTTAAAATTTTATTCAAACCCTTTCATACTGCTCATTTACTTTCTCAGTCAGCCTAAAAGAGTTTCAAAAATGAAGGAATGAAGATCAGTGATTTTCATTGAGATTGTTACTGTTCTTGGCTCCTTGCTATATCTTGTTTTGGCTCCTGTACTGAAACCATGGAAACCACGTCACAAGCTGTAGCTGTGTTCATGCAGCATAAATATCAGTTCGTTGATCATTTCTTTAGTTTTCCCCTCACACCACCCAGCTTTGATGGTGTCAGAGCACTCCCTAATAAGGTCTTTGCCTGAATAAATGCACAAATGACAATTGTTGGATATTTCACTCTCACTGTAATTATCTCCATTGAGAGTATGGTTTAATTTCCATGACAAAAAAGCTCGGCAGGACCTGCCAAGCTTTTTGTTCCTGTTGAGTTCCTGTACAGCCAAGTGTCATAAAATATAATAACAACTCATGTAAGTAACTCATGTAATACTTTTTAAAAAGACTTGTTTTTATATGTTATTTCATACGAGAGCCCCTTGAGCTGATTGTGAACAGCTTGTGACCATAATGGACAATACTGCCCACCCTCTACATAACATAGTATTAGACACAAAAATGTATTCAGTCAGATGATTCCTCAGCTCTGCTGCAGCACAGTATGGGTACATTTTTTTATTTTATTTTTTTTCCAGCAGCAATAGACACACACAGTGGCAGTCTAAGTTGAATAATGAAAGAAAACATCTGTCAAAATTTATAATTTCCCTTTGGAATTAGTAATGTAACCTACATTTTATTTCATGTCATTTAATGAACTAACCATTTTGCATGTTATATAATTCTGTAAAACCATACAAGAGCATGCATACAGGGACACACATGCACAAATGACACTGCAAATGTGCCTGGATTGCTGTTTGTACTTGATGCCAGGTTATCTCATTAGTCTACTGCAGCAAGTCTTTTCAGCTGCTCCAATCAACTGTTGAGCTTTTTCTAGATTTTAGTTGATCACGAAAGGCATGAAAGAAAAAAATAGATCCTTACGTAATTTCAAAGTTCCTATTCCAGATATGGTATTTTGCTACCAAATGGAAAATAAACACTTTTCATATGGTGTGTTCCCTGAATAATTATGCTAATGGCCGCATGAGCAAAGATAATGATTACTTTTGTGGCTCATTTAAATAATGAAATTATTCAGTTAAGTGAAACAGTAGGCAGTGGATTTGTTTATGTTAGATTAAATGTTATCATATTACTTTGTAATTGCAATGCATGATCAATGTTGTTTTGGTTTCCTCATAATATCTCTAGGTAAACAGATTTATTTGAAGTACTCACATAAACCATTATGTACACAATATCACATAACTTAAGTAAGATAGAGTATCAGTAGATTTAACATAGCACTGTGGCAAAAAAAAAAAAATTATTTAGCTTTTGGCCCGAAAATGTATGACATGAAAGTTGTAGTTGAAAATTAAAATGTATGTATCCCTGCCCATATACCTGTGTAGATGTTAAAACACTAACCCGTTTATTATGCTCAATGTTTTCTACATTTCTAGACGATTAGTTGGGACCTTGGAGCATGTGCAGACCCATTTAAGTTTAGTTGAGTGTATCAATGTGGAATAAGTCAAGTTACGACCTCGCTATAGGGGTGTGTCAATCCAGTTTTAAAACGCCCAGTTTTGTACAATTTTGCTCTGATTACTTTGAGTTGGATGAGCAATCTTTTTTTTTTTTCTAATGCCATGTAAACTTGCTTACTGATTTGTCTGTCAGCCGTCTGTCCATAAACTATAAAGTACCATCTGACACTAGGGTGGGAATGGTTCAGCCTCAGGCCTAATCAATGGAGAGAGGCTTTTGGAGCTTGTTTACAACCATGCTTTTGGTCCATGATCCATAAACCCAGCTGACTAATAAAGAGCACTTGGATTACAAAAGTAGTGTTTGAAATCCAGATATTTGAACGTGAAAACATACCACTGCAGAGAACCTGTCATCAGCACCGTTAAAAAGTGGCTGGTGCATTTCAACAGGAGTCTTGCAGTTTTCTTGAGCATGTATTTATCTCCTCATTTGTCCAGCCTCTGTTTTCCTCTTTAGCTAGAGAGACTGCATTAGCTCTCAATCATAAAACCAAAAGCAGAGATCCTGAAGGTTCAGCTGAGGGATTTAAGTGTTTTAACAGTGTTCCTGAGACATGGAGTGCAAGTGGGTTTGACTGTGGATTTGGAGATCAAGCTCAGAGGTCTTACACGTGGCCAAAAAAACAGATCACTTCCAGCCACAAATTATACCAATGCAAGTAAATGTATCCCACCCTGGCCAGTTGATCCATTTGGAGTCTTTATTACTTTTATAGTAAGGCACATGAGGTAGACAGTTCTCAGCAGTTTACCTGAAGCAAATTTTATGTGTAAAATACTGAACACGAAAAAAAATTGCATTTTGATATATGCTCGATCGATGAAGCATATATCATTTTCTTTTGCTTATTTAGTGGCACATACTATAGAAAGTTTTCAGTTCCTCGATGTACGTGTGGTCATTCTGAAGGCTGTCTTATTTTTCTTTTGATAAGACAAGTGCTGAGAGAAAAGCAATAGAGGAGCCTCCATTACTCATATGCCACTTTCATGTCATGGTCTGAGGATAAAAAGAATTGCAATACGGCATTGAGTGATGCTTTACATAGTTTTAGTATAGTTACTACACGTGGTATTACGGTCTTTTGACAAAGCAGTGCTGGAATGCATTGACACGAGCTTAAGATTGACTGTCAAGGCCTGTTCCTAACATCCCGTGTTTTCATTGTTTTTCACTTGAGTTTTTTTTTTCCTTCCAGCCAGCATCTCTGATAAATTGTTTATTACCTTAAGCGTTTCTCTTTTACTCCAGAGAGAAAAGGGCTGCAAAAATGAAATGCAGTTGAAACCTATCATATTTGGAAGCCTTTTCTTCTTCACGTCTCCTGGTCACATGAGAAAGTTTGCTGTCAAAAAAGCGCAAGAAGAAGAAAAAAGCTCTTTCCTTTATGATCGTTTTCTCCCAGACAATAGAGGTCTGATAGACCAGAGGAGCTGCCCTCTTCCATACAGATGTATCCTTTGTTTACCCCGAGCTCTTCACTGTGCACCTTAGAAGTTGGAGTTTTCCTTGATTGGAGCACAAACGAAGCATCAGGCAATACAAACTGACATTTATCTTCCTTTGTAAAATACCACAGCAGCATTTCCTGGCAAGAAGCACAATACAGAATGCTAATCCCCTGCCATTGTAGCTTAGCATTTAATCAGACAAAGATAATTGTATTGGTAGTTCACTGATGAAGCATTCAATAGGGTAAAATGAACTCAGCCTTTCTTGGCCAATTTAGTCAGTGGCTGTAAGTAAACTGCTGCCACACAAAGAACATCTCAAAGAATGACTCATGAAAAGACAGAAAAAAAAAGAGTCCTTTGTGATTATAAACAACTGCACATATGGATCACTCCAACTTGTCCGGGAGCCAAACAAATTAGTGCATGAGAAGTAGTAAGGGTGTTCTTTATTTTCTCCCGTGACTGTGAACTAAGCCTCATTAGGGAGACAGAGCCTTTGGAAACAACATAGCCATCAACAAAGTTGAAGGTAGCAAAGAGGCGGCAAAGTCACCACTGGATGCAGGGAAATGGTAGTTATTAGACAAAGAAGTCAACACAAGAGCAGTTGGTAATCTTTTTTAAGCTTTTATATTTGAGATGATAAAGCTGGAGAAATCTGCTCATACCACGAACATATTTAGATTTTGTATATATTATCTATGCAGTTGACTTTTAGTTCAGAAATGACTTTTGGTACTGTTCATATTACCAGAGCCACAATATTGATTTCTTTTTTATTTTTCCTACCCCCTCACCCACACTAACAGAAACACGCATACCCTCTCACAAAGTGTTCTTTGTTCCCAGCCTTCGATTGTCAGTTCGGCGAAGTGGATTAAATTACACTCATGTTGTCATGCCTGTTCTCCTCTCTTATTTTGTATAGAAAAAATGATCATTGCAAGAAATCCACAAATGTTTGTTGCTATAAACTATGCGTTTAAAACGTTTATATACTGAGATGAGAAGATTGATCTATCTAGCTAGCAAGCTATCTAGCTATCTCTCCATCCATCCATCCATCCATTCATTTATCTTCACTCCTGCTGTTAATGTCTCATTGCATATTAGTACAAGCCTTCAAACACTCTGGCCAATAAACTGGACTTTAATGACAATTATTGATTTTTTTTTCAGGACCAGTTAAGGTACAAGGATGACATAGTAACACCATTAACTCCCTGGTGCGGCTGAGATCTGAAATGTTCACTCAGTATACTGATCTATACGGGCTTGTAGTCCTTGCACGTTTTTTTTTTTACTCTTTATATTGATTCATGATTTATGTTACTGAGCAGTAGCCCTTTTAATAAAACAAGAAAGAGCATGCATGGAGATACTTCCTTGGTATATATCAAGCTCTGGTGTCTTGTGTCAGCTGCCTTTCATCATATATTTCTTTTTGTCATTGAAGCTACACATCTCCCTTCGATTTGCACTGATAGAGCTCTTTCTCCTTCTCCTCTCTCTCAGGTTTTAGTCGAGCTGCCCTGCCGTTTGGCTTAGTACGCAGAGAACTGTCTTGCGAGGGTTACCCCATTGATCTGCGGTGTCCAGGAAGTGATGTCATAATGATTGAAAGCGCCAACTATGGCCGAACAGACGACAAGATCTGCGATGCCGATCCCTTCCAGATGGAGAACACCAACTGCTATCTTCCAGATGCCTACAAGATCATGTCACAAAGGTAAAACTGCAGACATGTCTGTGCAGTGTCAAAACAACCATTCCAAAATGAGATGTCTGCTGAAGTTTCTGCACCCTTAGAGAGTAATTGACAAGGCATAGTAATGGTTGCCTGGTTCTGGACCACTGCCGACCATTTAATTTTGTCTGGTTGGCCCCGTCCACATACACGTTTCCTGCTTTAAAAAAAACTTTCTTTTTTGCATCATTTGCCTTTGGGGTAAAATCTTCCACCGGGAAGAATAGCAGGTCCACTTGTCTGATTGATTTACACCATCAAAAGTAGCTAAAGTAAAATGTAGGATGAGAAGCAAAAAGACAACAACAGCCTGTCAACATCGATAGCCCACAATATTAGCACCAATAATGAGGCACGTGAACCTGAATAACAGAAAATTTAAAAAATCATTAGAGCTTGGGAGTGGAAGGAGTGCGGTCAAACAGTGTCGAGAGAGTAGTCTATATCAAAAAAAAGGAAAGAAAAAACAGCAGAAGAGTGCAGCAATAATCTCAGAGTTGACACCTATTTTACTTTTCAAGATATGAACAAAACAAATGAATTTTTCCTCTCCAAAACAAGGAGCTGAACTCGTATAACATAACTAACAAAGCATAATCCGATGAGGCATGCAGAAGGTAATTCGTCTGGCTGTTACCCTGCAGATATGCCTTCTAGACTTGGTATACTTATTTTAGTCTATGAGTATTTGCTATTTTTTGTCAGGGAGCCTAAATTACTATTATTTTCAAAATCTGTTTAATGTGTGTGTGTGTGTGTGTGTGTGTGTGTGTGTGTGTGTGTGTGTGTGTGTGTGCGTGTGTGTGTGAATGTATCCATGCATGTCTGGTGGGGTGTCTCCAATGCAAAGTGGTAAATGAAAACAGTTTTTGTGATTATTTGCCCAAGATTGACTGCAAAAAAAAGCAATATATTTATAAAGGTGTTCATAAATCTGTTGATAACAATATTAGTATTAATAATGATCACTTTTAATTCTACACATTAATAAATTTCCGTACATTGACTACGGTGAAATGTTGAGAGCAGGACTTAGAGTGTTGGCATGTTTTTGTAGCTTTGTGTTATTATTAGAGGGGTATTACGACTTCTCCCATTTTTAGCATTTTCTTCATATCAACATCCTGAGTTTCTTCACTGGCTCTTTGAAACTTTCGGTTAATAAGAATAAAGGCAGGACTGATTCCAAGATTATTTCAGCCTTCCAGACACTGGCAGTGTTGATTTAGTTTTACTCATATGGCGAAAATGAGTAATATCTTTGATTAAATAATAGAAGTGTGATTCTTATTTTGTTTTAGTGAGCAAACACATTGATATGTGAATGATAGTTTAATTTTTGTCAGTGACTGCAGCTGTCACCGTCTTTGTATATTATTGCCATGGTTTGAAGTATTAGTCCACCGCAACGTTAGTGGGAAAGGCTCAGTGTCCTTCTGACTCTATTTTACTATGTCAGTAAATCCAGTAACTGTTATCTTTTCCAAATTCTGCCAATTTCATGTCACTAAAGTAGAATCGATAAATTAAATTACCGAAATAAACCTGTTCCCTTCAAGGGACTGCAACATCAGATAACATAGCTGACCCCCTAACCTTTCTAGATGGAGGATTTGCTTATTAACAGATACATTTCTGAAGAAAAAAAACAAGGTGCAGCAGTGTGCCATATAGACTTTGTTTTAAAAAGTTATAGTTCTTTTGACCACTTGTCCATCTCAAAGATGTTTTTCATTTTACTGTTCACAGTACATGCTTTTTAAATATGTCTTTACTTACTTGAAGATTTTTTTTCTTACTGCAAATGGGGTTCTGTATGTATATTTTTCAGTATTGTATTGATTGATGAAAGTAACACTGCTTATTGATCACTGAACCCTGAAAAGTAGTGTGATGTAAAGCAATGTAGGTGCATTGACTCGCGCATACTCATTCAAACGTAATAGGGTTCCACCAGAAACACTGTGTCCCTATGTGAGACTTAATACATAAGACCAGTTGTCACACAGGAATGCCATTGAAGCCAAAGTGCACAGGATGGAATGACATATGAGTGCCGCAGAGAGAGATATTGGCTGGTATGAGACCGTCAGCAACTCTGGCAAGCCGCCTTGGGAAATAAAAAAAAAAAGAGAAAAAATAAATAAAAGACTAAAGCCCTTGTATTCAGGGGGGCTATTGTCAAGTCCCATTTGATGAAGTCAGATAGCTGACTCATATAGTCTGTCCTGAAAAGCTGCAGTCCCGCTTCCTGCTTTTAGACCTGCGTTTTACACTGCCCTCAGCCTTGCTCGTGCAAAAACAGCCCAATGAATCACAAACATTGACTCACAGACAAACTTTTCTAAACGCTCTCTGTCACTGTCTGCAGAGCACTTGTGATCTTTCCATATATGCATACCCTGAGACTGCCGGGGGAGGATGTTCTTTTAAATGCATTTTCAGCATTTGGGTCTCATTTCTGAGCTACTGTATGAGGTTTTAAAATGAAAAATGTATGCATAGATGTGTCTTTTAGGTACTGTATGTGAGGGGCAAATGTGTACCTGATACTGCAGGAATAAATAATGACAAAAAAAGTGAATGACATATTTCTGAGAAATGTCTTTTTTCTGTTGGCGTGAAAGTTAGTGTAAGATGTTTTCATGGAAATGTGAGAACTGACTCGTAAATTATTGCTTAAGTAAGTCAGAGCAATGCATTTTATTTTTCATGCAATGAATGCCATAGAAGCAAAACAGGTCTGCTGTTACGAAAATAAATTCAACATCAATGTGACAAAATGCCCAGGAACGCACATGGGACTAATTAGTAATTGTCTTTCTCTTGCCCATTAATTTTCAGGAGTAGCCATATGTAGGACGCCAAAGCAATTCAATAATGTCCCCGCTGCCAAATAATTATCCTCGGATGAGAAATGTGGTGATTCTTTTGCCTTTTTGGAATGCAGTGTTTATTTGTTATTTGATCTCAGCCCTTCACTTCTCCTCAAGTCAAAACTCAGCTCAGTTCTCTGGCTCCTGCTGTGGCTAACCCAGCTGACGCTTTTTCTAACAATCCACTGTACACACTGTCATGGGAAAAAAAAAACAAACCAAAAAGTATTTTCTAATGCGGAATATGTCAATTATAGATTGAAGAGCCAAAAATATTTGTTGCCACAATGACTCTGGTCTCCTAATTTGAGCGTGTCGGGAAAAATAATCACATTAGTACTTGTGTGGAAAACTGTGTTCACTTTTAAATGGATGTGGCTCTGAAGTGTGGAGAATTGGATTGAAGCTCCGCTGAGTTTGATGGATCCTGTTGGCACTCCAACTTGTTTTTATATCTTCCTGGCATATTATATTCATGAGCTCAATGATTTTTTTGAAAATAGCCCTAGGACTGTTGTGGCTCAATTAGAACATTCAGCTGCAAGCAATTAGTCGACTCAAGTGGGTGATAATCTGTACAGGAATTTTTCATGTGGACACCTCCCCTGCAGATATGAAACTGCATGGCAGTACAGTTAGAAATAACGAAATTCATTGATAATAATATTCAGTTGTGTGATTTTTCTTTCTTTTCAGGATTTGTGTTTTTAATGATATAATATCCTCAACTGCTCTAATTTTAATGACTGCAAACGCATTCTCACTACACAGATGCAATATACAAAATTAAATCAGTAATTCAAACGTATTGAGAGGATCTTTTAAAAAAAATATTTTGTCTTGCGTTTCGTCGTGCTTGCTTGTACCATCTGGTGCTTAGTTGTGATTAATTTGCATTGGACCACATGTCCTTATCTCTCTAGGAGTTGAAATGAGATGACAGTAACATACCTTGACTGATGATTTTCATACAGGAGGACATATTAAGACATACAGTATGAAAAGTGGCTTACATATATCGATTTCTCTTTGACTAATGAGCTACATTGTAAGTATTCAATAACAAGACCATTGATTGCTGTAACATAACATGCTTGGTTCCTGTCGTGTCTGTGGATCATGGGTTTTCAGGAGGATGTATCATTGACTGAAATGATCAATCCAGATAGCTCTCTGAAAGAGAAGACTAAATTCATCTGTTGAGGTTACAGTACCGCTATGAGCTAATAATCATCAGGGAAATTATTATTACTAGACAAAACTGGGTGTAAAATATCATGTGCTGCTGTGCTTTTAACACTTTTAACATAAACTGAGTGAGATTTTAGTAAAAGTGAACACATGATATAAGTTTGCAATCAGCTCTATCTTCTAGGTCCGCATCAATAAATATGAGGCAGGTCTGCAGACTAATAGGATGCTAGTTTACACTATTTATATCAGTGACAGTGCTGCATGCAAGACTCTCCGAGGAGCTCTATTCTTGCTGCCTGACAGCACTCTGCCTTGTTCCTCCTCTCTGTACATACACTGTTACTATTTATTTAAAGCAAGGCAGATTAAGATTTCATAGAGATCCCGATTCAGCTTGGGCATTTCAGAGGGATGTGCAAAAGTTCACGATGCATGAAACTGCTCTCTACCCAATTGGTGATGATGAGATAAACAAGAAAGTGTATTAACAGCCACCAGTGATTTGCATTTGTCTAACAACTGCTAATGTCAGCATTAAATTATGCTAAATCTTGGAGGAATAATTTGTTAAAATTCACTTAGATCTAGCTATCTTCATTTGGTAGCTGTACCTTCGACTTCTGTGGATTTAATAGGCTATTTTAATTTCTCCAGGATCTCGTTTAACAATTATCTCAGACATAGAGAGTTTTTTTTTCCAATGCTATGTGTTCATTTTTGTTTTTGATATATGATTATAAAACACAACATCATGTGTTGCATGATGAGAAGTTGTAAATATGACAAAGCTCTGTTTAACAAGAATGCTCACTAACTAAAAAACAGCCTTTTCCTATATGACATTTTGTAAATGAATGATAACTGTAATATACAGATTATTTTTTGAATGAGTCTAAATGGATATGTTCCATATTTGCTCAACTGCTGCAGCCAATCAAGCGTTATAGTGGGCGGATTGTTTTAAACTTTAGCTGTAAATTCTTTGATTGTATTGAGATATGAGATCTGGCTTTGCTGCTCCAGGGCACTGATATTGTTGTTTGTATAGTATTCCTTTGTGCTCGTCATCTTAATGCGTGGGTGATCTAGCTTTGCATTCTGATGTCTTTTAAAGGTCGCATTTCGACCAGCAGACTGTCACAATAACATTTCCATTGACTCCGGTGGCATGACGATATACCTCTTCTGGTTTAAAAATCAATAGGAGAAGTGGACGGATGTGAGTCTGACAGCCTCTGCCATGACTCTCTAAGAGCCTTGAACCCCCCAATTGAGCCCTACTGGCAGCTCCAATAAATATAGCATAAACACAAGCATGTGACAGTAATTATATGTTTCATGGATGTCTTATGTGGATATTGGGTCAGACCTCAAGTTGAAAGCAGGATGCTAATGGTTCATTTCTAATGACCTATTTCCTGAAACATTATTGGGCCACCCCCTTAGAAAATGGTCTAAATATACTGATACTGGAGGTGATTATACTTATTGCATGTGTGCATTGTATGTGTGTGTGCTCTGTATCCTGTTCACATCAGATTGTTTCTCTTGCTGCCATTCTGTGGCCCTGGGAATGATTTAATTTTTCAATGGCCTGTCTGCTATCAACACGCTTGCCTCTTGAGAGAGATCTCTGCCTTGATAATTGTGCCATGAACCTCATCAGCATTCATATGAAATGGGGCTAGACGGGTCACTTTGAGTTTAAGAGACGCTAATTTGATTGAAATTCAAACTGGGAGCTCCAGGAAGTAGATTGTGCCTTTTTCTGCGATGTGCTCCCCTCACTCATGTCACTTCTCTCCTCTTCTTATGGCCCTGTCACACTGTTGCGTATGAGAGAAGCGTATGAGTTGCGTATGAAAATTAATAATATAATTTTCATACGCACGAAAAGTCCTTGAAAATAAAGAATGACTAGCGTATGAGTAGCATATGAACTGCGCATGCCCAGCGTACGTTTCAACGCGCCTATATCAGCAGCCTTTCCACATTGCTCCATTATTGCAGTAGACGACGCGCTATCAACATCTCTCGAGACATTCATCTCGATCATGCCTCCCAAGAAGCAATCGTCGTTTGCCCGGGCCCTGGGCCGAGGAAAAGGCAAAAAAACACAAGAATCATTCTCACCCAAACCTGCTGAAATGCCTGATGCACCTGCGGCTGATGAGTTACATGCTTCTGAGCGATCAAGATCCCCAACTCCTCCTCCTGACCGCTCCCGTGAATTGTCGGTTGCCTGCCGGGCGGAGATGGAGGCGGCAGACGGGCGGAGGCTATAAATACGCTAGCTGTACGGTACACCTTCATGGCAACATATGGCAATTTATGTCCAGCGTTCTCGACCTATCAGTAACGTACCTATTTCGTACCTCTAGCGTATTCAGCGTATGCCTAGCGTATGCTTAGCGTATTAACCATACGCACAAAAGTTTTGAGCATGTTCAAAAATTTATTTCTGCCTCAGCGTATGCCAACGTATGCCAACGTATGCCAGCGTGCTTGAAACGTATACAACCTATGCCTAACGTTCCCCTGGCGTATGTCAGCGGATACCAGCGTATGAGTGATAATTTTCATACGCAACTCATATGCTTCTCTCATACGCAACAGTGTGACAGGGCCTTTACACAGCTATTGTTTTTGCTGCTGCTACTCATTTTCAGTTTTTATATTGTGAAATACAAATGGTTGGTGCCTGAGCGTAGAAGGATAGAAAATTGATAAGTTGAGGCAAAGCAATCTAGGATTCAGCATTTAATGCTCCTCTAAACTGGACAGATCGCACAAGAGACAGACAACAACAGGCTTGAATAATTTTGACTAATCATCATTAAGTTGTTAGTTAGAATGCTTCATCGTTATATGATAAGTGTCCAGTTAAAAGACACATTGAGATACCTCCAATTCAAACTGGAGTTCTAAATATGTATAATGTCACAATGACTAGTCTGAGCCTTGCATGGTGGCTGTTGTGCAGTGAAGAGCTTCTCTGTGTTCCTTGATGACACGTTTGGATTGCAATCTTAAAAACTTTGTCAAACTCAAAATTCAACCGTAGGCCGCTGTAACATGGCTGTAAATTGGCTTGCCTGTAGCAATAGAGGTGCAGTGGCATACAATGTTTGCATAGCCAGCTACCGATCTTATCTCTCACTTGAGCTTCCAACATCCCCAGAAATATCTGTGGTATGATCAGACCTTGTTCATTCAAGATATCTGTTTAATTAATTCGACAATGAAAGAAAATTGTAGATATTGACAAAACCATTTTGACACCAGTGAAACTTAAAATATCTCAAATGTACAATTCTTATATGAAGAATTAAAAATGTCTTGTACAGGGATTACAACTAATTAGAATTTCATTTTTGATGTCTAAAATTTGAGTTACGATGATATCCCATCCAGATATTAAATGTTAAAAACAGCAGTTGACAGTCAGACTGATACTGGAAACTGGAAACATACATTTACATTTTTCATAAGGACTGCTATCTGACCTTTAAGTTATTGTGACCAAGCACACAAAACAGTCACAATTTTTGAAATTCCATTTTACCTTCCTTCTGTTCCACCTGAATTATTACCATATGTTTATCAACTACACAAAGCGTTGTTTACAAAGACGCTGCATCTGTTATAAAGGATAAGTTTGTGAAAAGCAAAACTCATATAAAGTCCTTCAAGACTTAAGGAGGCTTTAGGCCTTGGAAATAGCTTTTCCTATATCTGATATTAGATATGCAATTTGTAGCAGTTTTGTCATTTGAGCCAATTTATTATTCAGCTAGCACATTATATTCTTGTCCAATTATTCCTCTGACATGGTTTATGATGGCAGTGGAAAAGGTTAAATTGCATGTGGTTACATGGTATCAGGAGCACTATCTGTTCTACCTTGTTGGTACTCCTTCCCACTGTCAGCTGGGAGTACTCATTTTTAAGAGATTTACATCAAATCCGAGCAGCATTTTCCACGATACTCTAATTGTACTGATGTCTGCCTCTCCCAAAAGGTCAGAGATGTGATGGGATTACATTTGGAATACTTCAGTGTGATTAACTGGCCGAGGGGATAGATGAAGGCAATCAGAGTGGAAGGAAGTTCCATCCTGCACTTATTTTAGTTTCACTTGAGGAACAGATTCTACCAAACCATTTTTCACATTCTCTTGTGATGTTGCTAATGTTTTTTTTTTTTTTTTTTTTGTACCACAGAAAATGTAATTGTTATTTATTTTACTAGCTGTTATGTGAAAAGCTCTTTTCACACAGATGGTGTTGTATATTTTCCTTGATATGAGTTAAAACAGACACATCAATCAGATAATACCGCAGCAGAAAGCGGCTCCAACAATTTTGCCTCAAAAAAACTCTATATAGAGCTCCTTTTCCCACTGGTTAATTATTCTCTCTTCCATTACAAGACAAAATAAATCTGTTTTCACTTTTGTTTAATCCTGTTGAGCTATTGTAGTATTTATAGAGGTAGAATGTTTCACTCTAGAGAAATGTGAAGAAAAGCTCCCTTCGACTTAATTTTCATCATGTAGATGATTAATTACTATATAGCCTCAGACTATCAAAAGATAGTCAGAGATATCATATTTTAAATGTATTTAATTAGTGTGCACTTTGAGACCTGTACCCTGCCAAACCAAATGCTGAACTTTTTATGGGCAGAATTTCAATTACATGCTTTCTCTCAAAATGAGGGCGAGAACTATGCATAGAAGAAGTCATTAGGGCTTTTTCAATTGGTCTCAGGAGATGCCTGAGGTTTCACAGATGAGCCAGCAGTGAGAGTCACACAACTCTATAGATCAGGGCTCCCCTGTTCCACAGCGCTAAAATTAGGGAAATATATCAGGAAGAGCTATCAACTCTTATGTCAACATTGTTTTAAAAGAAATACGAGCTTTTTTAAAAATGTTTCTCTCTGTTGTTCGGAACATTTTGCCTGAGTAATGACGGCAGGTCTGTGTCTCATTAGTGTCAGTGATTTTATTTTTCTATATTATTCTGTTTCATATGCCTGAAATAAACTAGGCATTAATATCCTGGTCTCAGTGGAATCTGGTAGATAAAGTGCTGTAATTTATATTGCTCCTGCATGATATGCTTATGCATGAGCAAAGCAGACAGAGTCATCAAAGTGACCATTTAATATGTGGAAAGTACTGCAGATTCATGAAATATTACCCACGAAAACAAGCTGCGTATTATGCTCCCGGCATGAGGTGCATGTTTTAATTTCTAAATAGTAATTAATTTCCATATGAACAACTGCAATATGCTGATATTTCCATCTGTTATTACACATTAAGGTCATTGATGTTGTGAAATGCCCCTTGAGATCTTCTCTGAACATAGATCCACACACAGATGTGGACATAAATATGTGCAGTGATATAAAGTACTGCTCTAACTTTTCAGTTCCTTTTTGTGACATTGACAAAGACCTCTTAATCAAAAGTTTTTAAAATAATTATGTGAGCTGCTTTAATTAACATACAAGTCCAATGTTAAAGAAATAGCATTAAGAGCAGGGAAGTGAATTTATTTTGTGCTTTAAAAACAGCATTAGTAATGTCTCATTGCATCCCCCGCCATGGTGGAGATTTTTGTGCCTTTTTAAGTTTCTAGACATTGCTTTATGCAGTAAACCGCAATGCCCTGAAAGCATTCGTGACATGCAGCCAAACATAGTTGTTCAGGATCCGAAACCAAAATAGCACAAATATCTGACCTTTTGTGTGGACTAAATCGTGTCCTCCTCAACAGTAACCAACTGTTCCACAGAGCTACATAATATTACATTGATAAAAGTTGGACTCAGAGCAGTGATTACTTCTGCAGCCAAAAAAAACAAAGGCAATACCCAAAGCACAAGACAGCGCAGTGCAACCAGTAATACATTTTCCAATGATCTGCTGTAAATGGGGGGGACTGGTCTGTGATAAGAAGAAACAAATATTTTCTCTGGTCCCTGCTAAATTGGCAGAACAGAGTTATTGATCTGGCTCCTCACATTGCCAATAAAATTTTAAGTCCCTTTGGTAACAAAGACAACTTGCTTGGGGTATTGATGTCATTATCATGATTTTAGTGCAGCTAGAGGGTGGTTACCTGGAACTACCTGGACTTCAGAGCACACTGAGAGCCAATTTAGAATCCCTGCTCTCCAGATGTTACATGCAGTGTCTGGTATTAACTTGGCACAGCTCTAAAGGGCTGATGAAATGAAAAACACAAATATAAGTATAAAACACAAGTGTTTTTATTGAATAGGACTTTTTTCCTGAAGATGTCCTTCCACTTTCTATAACAAATCAGTCTGGTTTCAGGAAACAGCATAGTAACAGCCATCTTAAATAATGCTCTGGAAGCCTTGGATGCTAAAGACTACTTTGCTACACTTTTTTATAGACCTGTCCAAAGTTTTTGCACTGTATATAATTTAGAAGCTTTCAGACATAGGCCTCTCAAATCAAGTCGCAGGCTGGTCTTTGAGCCACCTTTCTGGTCACGAGCAGCATGTGCAACTCAGTGGTTTCTTTTACAGTTATTTGAACATCACGAAAGGAGTGCCCCAAGGTTTAGTTTTAGGACCCACTCTCTATGATCTAAGTTAACAATGTAGACCAAAATATAACTGATGCATCATTACATATTTATCCCAATGACGCAGTTGTTTTTGTTGTTTTGCAAATGCTGTTGCCCTGCTCTTTCATCATCTTCATTCTGCATTTGATAGTATTTAGTTACATCTGTCTGATCTTAGATCAGATCTTAGTGTTCCCATCAATTAAATCCACACAAGGAAACCCATTGACTTATTGGCTGCTTATATGTGCCAATGCATCCTAACTGATAAAAAAAAAAATCTCTCCTTGAAGACCTTCATGGAACATTGTTAAAGTAATTTAGACTGAAACTGGGGTTTTAGCCAGGAAACAGCTTGTTGCTGCCACCTTTTTTTAAAATCTCCTATTGACCGTGGTGGCATTATTTACATCAATGTCTTTCAACTCTCTACAGATGTTTGATGCTGTTTATCACGAAGCAATAAGATTTATAATTGGCTATGAACACCCTAACTTGTCACACCCAGAGAATGCAGGACACAGGAGCAGGGGATGTAATTCCAAAGCTTTTATTATGAGGACAGATGTTTAACAAGCTCCTCCTGAGAGAAACTAATCAGGCTATAGAATATCATACTAATAATATACTTTTCCAAAATGGAGAAGTATATCTATATAAAATTATCAAAACTCAAAATCAGTCCACTAAACGGAGGAACAAACAAAGAACTATGAAACGTTACGGGAAACTAAAGATCACTCCCGCTGCGGAGGAAAAACAAAACACCTCTCCTAAAAAACGGAGGAACTACACAAAGAGAAAATTACAAACCAAAATCACTCTAACTAGGAGGAAAAAACAAGAAGGCTATAAACAAAACTATCACTGTATCTCTTACAGGATTTAATTTATCAAATTTAACAAGAAAACAAAAAACTCTCTTTCGAGGATAAATACCAACAGGTAACTTGAAAAACGAGGCTTGGGTTCAGGCTTGGACAAAGGCGAGAATGACGCACTACAGTCGGACAGATACAACACACTGGCACAGGACAGGGGGAGACGCAGACTCTTAAGCACACCGGGGTAATGGGAAAGAGGTGGAATCATTCATACGACAATCAGACTGGAGCACGAGAGGAAGGGCAAGTGACCTGAAACGAGAGGGAAGTTAATCTTTCAAAATAAAACAGGAAATGACGAAACAATACATGAGACGAGACAAAAACCCAGCTTGACCTCACCGCGGTGTGACATAACTCACTAATGCTCTTTTTACTCTCTGGTCAACAAGTCATCATTATCCATACACAGACTTTTGCATTTATATAATTTCATTTACAGATCTGTCCTTGGTCTGTTGCCAACATAATTATCTTCCTACATGTCATGTAAACAGAGCAGCCATAGGCTATGCTCCCCAGTCCTTTGTTCCTGTTAGTGTTTCCTCAGTGCGTACAGAGCTCAGCGAGAAGCCATTTTCTTCTCTTGCTGCTTTGACTTGGAACACGGTACCACAGGATATGAAGCTGTCCAGTTTGATCCCACTAAGGAATTTTAAACTGATTTTGAGGAAAATAAAACATTTGATAAAATAAAGAAAGAAAAAGAATATTGGGAAATGGCTTCCTGTTTATATTATTTTCTTGTGCTTTTACTTGGTACTTAAACCCACAAACATATGTACTGCAGTGATTATTATGTGCGTTTTCCAAGTAATTAATTTGTTTGTATCGTAAGGTCTCTCTTGACAATGAAACTTTATGTTTCAATGAAATTACCTGTATAAAGGTTATATAAAATTGAAAAAAAAGAAAAGAAAAAGAAAGAAAGAAATTCTATACCTGCCTTGATTTGTCCAGGGTTGTAAGAGGCAGGATACAGTAGACATCAGTCAGTCACAGGACACCCATGAAGGTGTCCCCAATACAACCTACATATGATTTGTAATCTAATTTGTAGTCACTGAATATTTTGGTAACATCTTGTCTTTGTGGTCTAGCATTTTTTTAAGCTTCAGTTTAGAACTTAGATGGCATTTTGTGTGCCTCCTTTAAATATGGATTCAGAGCACAAGCAACCTCGGACAAGTTAGTCAAGACACTTGAGTAAAACACACAGATTGTGCTAAATCTACCCCAATAAACATGAGCAAATTCCAAGAATAAACATGAATCTGATTTGGATTTGATGTAATCACAAGTTGACAGAAACAAAGACTGTGCATAATTACAATGAAATCAGAATATGACATGGTGTTTATCAGTGTGGACCTGAACACATTGAGACAGACTCCCCAAGCTCCTGAAGAATTGACTGAAATGACAGTCGTATGTTTTTGAGTCATGTTCTCATGACGGCATCCTGAAAAGAAGTACTACTAAAAGTTCCAGAAAGGAAATACGACTCATATGGGGTTTGCAAATTAGAAAAAGCCTTTATTCTCAACTCATAAGGAGGAGAGGGGAGGTGTTTGCAGAGATCTCAACCAATCTATCTTCCACGATTAACATGACAACACTTTATGAATACACTTTGGTCACTTTCCTGGTTGGATTTGACAATAACATTACCTGATCAAGGTTAGAAAACAGTAATGGTTAGGGATAAAATACATTACTTTTACAACGCAATCGTACTGCCATTTTCTAAAAAAATTACCATATGGCATCTTTACCCTTCAAATGTAGTTGCTCTCATGACCACGAGAGGTTGCATATTCTTTGAATGTAATTTTTGGCTGTATCTGCTTGCAAACAAATGGCACATGGACACATTTTGGGGAGGAGGGCATGTTCATTACAAAGGACCTTTTGATACAGTGTTTGATACAGGCGGCTGTAGCTCTGGAGGAAGAGCAGTCGCCCACCAATCGGAAGGTTGGTGGTTCGACCCTCAGCTTCCCCGGGCTACATGTCGAAGTGTCCTTGGGCAAGACACTGAACCCCATGTTGCCTCCCTTGTAAGTCGCTTTGGATAAAAGCGTCTGCAAAATGACTGTAATGTAAACATGGTGGAAATCCAAAAGAGAAGTGCTCCATTACTTTACTGCCTGCAGAAAAAAAAAAATAAAAAATCTTTGCTAAATGATAACTGCTGTTCACGATTCTTTATGTGCTAAGTGTTTACCTCTTTGTACGGGAATGTGAATAGTTTTTTAATGCACTGAGATTTATTATTTTTTCTTTTCTCTTTTTAATTTTTTTTTGTAAATTTTACTCATCAATATTTCACTTTTTTTTTTTTTTTTTTTTCTTTACAGATGCAACAATCGGACGCAGTGCATTGTGATCACAGGTTTAGATGTTTTCCCTGACCCCTGCCCAGGGACTTACAAGTACCTCGAGGTCCAGTATGAGTGTGTTCCCTACAGTAAGTATAACCCTTCTGTCATGAATTGAAAACCCTTCCTCCTCCTTTTCCTCCACCCTCCCGTCCTCAGTTTCTCTCTTCCTCTCAGCCCTCTGTCTTCTCAGTGCTTTACCACAGTCCCATTTCTTCCCTGCCTCATCCAGTGCGTGTGCTCTTTGTCTGCAACACCTTCCAGCACCCTTTTCCTCTGTCTCTTCTTCAATCTGTGTCACGCAGTGAACTTTCCATGAAATATGACCTGTAAAACCCTTTGCTCCTACTCTGCACTCCCCTCATTATTGATGTGCTCACCATGTTTCTAGTGGATCGACGAGCCTGGTTATGAGGTAGCAGAATAGAGAGAGTGGGGTAGGAGTGGGGTGCAGAGGAAGTCATGCTGATCTCTGTGATGGCAAGCGGGAGTTTCATCTCTCAAGTCTTGTGCTGAGAAGTATATCAGGCGAAAGCGCCGCTCACCTTGATGGCTTAATATACAGCCATACAACAGGTGTTGAAATATGTTAACAGATGTTTCATTATGTAACAGAACAGGATGGCTCCTCTCATAAGTCAACAAGGTAATATTTCATCTAAAGAGATAGTGTTAACATTTTGTCAGTGCCTCTGATGCTAAAATATTCATTGCCATTCAGCTCCCAAACAATTTTTAGACTGCCTTTTGTGTTAAAATTTCCCCTTTGTCCTTTAAGCTGTCATGATCATTTGCAATTTGTAAAGGAAAGCTCCCCTTGTAACCTTTACATACTGATTAATGACAAAGATTTAGACGAATTGCCAGAATCACTAATCAGTTGGAACTATAATGATTCCCGTCAAAGAGGGAGGATGATGTATGTTATGTTAACTCGTGTCTTTAGATGTGTTTTAGTTTTGATGCAGATGAAATAAGATAGTAAAGCTCAAATAGAAATAATGCAGATTTATTCTACTGCACTTTCTATTCAGTGCTTTTGTTCCACGTCATTCATTACAACTATACCCGTTCAAGCTATTCCCCTTAGCGTTAAATCAAATTGCTCTAGTGAATGTCATTAGTTGGTGAAACTAGTTATAACTTAAAGGTTTACCTTTGTGAGGTTTTGAGAACCTGTAATTAAAGATGGTATAAGCAATAATGGCCATTTGATTCCAAACTATTGAACAAAGCCAAATCCTGTAGCTTAGCTGCTCATGTTTTTGCTTTTTTTTTTTTTGTTTAGTTTTTTACTCTTGCCTCATCATTAAGTATTGATCCAGTGCCCTGCTGTGTTACCCCCAACCTTAATTGAAGGATTAGCCTCAAGGTGCACTTGTGTTCTCCCACTGTTATGATTGTCTTTTGCTTCGGTCTTGTATCAACGAAACAGACGCGACCACTGTTGTGTGGTGAAAATCAAACGTCCACCCAAAGACTCTCTCTGCTCACAAAGCCCATATAACAAACACACAATCGGGTCCTCACTTCGTTCTCCGCAGTTTCAAAGACGCACTTCTGTTGCCCCATCTTTTTGCTTCTCAAGGTCCTTGCCCAACCAGAATAGGACCAAGAACACAGAAAGTTTCCTATCTCAACTGCCCTGGTAAGTGTTTAGTGTTCTCCCAGTCTGATTCAGTCCGCATAAGCCCAATCCAGCCTTTTCCTACTCAAGCCCTCCCGTAAACCAAGATAGTGTGTGATTTATAGGCAACTTCCCTATTTTTTTGCTTTCCTCTTTCCAATCCTCTGTCTTCTCTGTCCCAAAATAAAATCATTATGCCTCACATCATTTTGTAGGGAGTGACTAATGCAGAGAAGCAATCTCAAGGGAAGATTAACTTTTCCACACCAGAAGAAACTCTTACTACAGCATTCTGATTGGGATGGCAAAGCCTTTACTACAGTTTTCTGGTTTTCAGATAAAATAGATCATATGCCAAACACCAAGATTTGTGATTAAAAACATTACAGTGGTCGAGGGGCTTAGGATCTCCCGGATTTGCTGGGGCACAAGACTTGAGAGGATGTTTTGCAAGAGAACGTATTAAGACTTCATTAAGCTGATCAACAAGAGGACCACAGACAGTGTCCTCATTTTGACTAGCAGCTAATGCTCCTCTAAATCTCTCTGTCCCAAAACATGCAACCAGCAATTAGATAACATATTCTATTTAATTTCTTTTTTTTATGCTGCAAACTGAAGTCATTTTTATTAATTCATTCTGTTGTAAAATATTTTATGCAATGACACAAGCAATTTTTAATATTTCACCTCTGTGTAAATAGCCTTTGCAATAACTTTCCAACATTGCCATCTTTTTGGCATCCTTTTGGCATATTTTTGGCTTACAATTTCAGTTCTCATCATAGACTGCCCTCATTAGCAATATCATCTTTATACTCCAGCCAAGGATGTAAATTTTTGCCTTCACTTGGCAATGAGTCACGCCATGAATTGGCTTCAGTAATTGCTTTAATCAGGCAACTTAAAAGCTAAGAAATTTTATTTATTAAGACTCATCTCAGCAAGCTATTTTGAAATTAAAAAAGAACAAAGTTGTAGTCTTTACACAGCCTTGTAAAACTATAGCCATGCCAGTGAGCATAAATATTCCCGATTGCTAACATTTTCACACAAGCTAATAATGCCTGTAATCCTGTAGCTCTATGTGACAGTGATGGCAGGGTCGTGAAAATGAGTGATAGCATGAGTGTTTGGTCCCCTTGATGTTTGAGTTCAGCCCCCCCCACCCACCATTTGTTAAACGTAATTTACATAATGTTCTAATTTCATTAAACACTTGAGTGACTAATTCAGTCTGCAGTGGACAGCAGAAATGCACCCATATCAACACGGAGCACCAGATTTTAAGAAGCTATTACAAGTGTTTGTCACAATTGGATACCCCTTAAAAAGCCTATAGTATTTGTTGGAGAAAGTTCTGTGTGTTTGGGTTAATGTGTGTTGTTATGTGTCTCTTGTTTGTTCTAATGTTGCTGTATAAAAACTGACTGACTGTCTTCCCTTCCCCTGTGCAATCTGCAGGAAACGTCCTCGGGTATCTGACTCACTCTCCTCATTCACTGACCGATTTCTGATCACACTGATTGCTATTTCTATTTTTACATTTCTACTAACGTCATCTGGTCTTCCTTCACATGTTCTCATTTTCCTTCCAGATTTCCCTCACGCCATGCTTCTCTGTTCACTTCTGTTTATGTGGCCGAGGGAGTGTCTGAGACCTGTTGTTAATTTGTTTGCTTCCCATCCACATTTGATCTCTTAGTTAGGTGCAACACATTTGAATTTCCTCTGCGGAATGGAGTGTATTCATATATGGATCCTTGCAAATTTCTAGTCTCCAATGCTTTTTTGATGCTGAAGCCTAGATCAGACTCAACCACTTCTGACAAAATTTAATTCTGATAGGGACATTAACTAATTGGAGCAGCAGAAAATCATATTATTCCATTGTGTATAAATATGGCCTTAAACATGCATGTTGATCCTTTAAGTTCGCTGTCCTTGAGCTTGTTGATTGTGAAACGGGAATCTGGGAAAAGTTAGAAAGAGTTAGAAATGATATATCTGTGATGGCCATCTATCTTCTACGTCTTGAAAAAACAATGCGCTAATCCAATGGCAAGTAGACGAATTATAAAACTGAATCATCTTGAACAACCTGTTATCTAACCTAGGCTTCAGACTTATCAAGGAAGCATGTATATACACTGATTATAACATTAAAACCAGATTGCTTGTGTACGAATGTGAGGGCCTTTAGTTAAGGCACTCCTTTGAATTTTGTCACAGCGGATCAGACTCAATCTGGTGCATCCCACAGGTGAACACTTTCCACTTTCTTGTTGTGTTCCTCCAAATTATTCACTGGATGAAAACATCAGTATCCGGGCGAAGGTCGAAAATTTACCATGTTTGGTCACATGTTTAGCTATATCTGGGATTAAAACTTCTGATTCATGCCACTCTGCTGTCAGGAGAGATCACCTACTGTGTTTCCTCTTTAAATAAAGGCACTGTGACGGTGATTGGACGTTGTTCTGTTTAACATGTGCCCACCTGCATCTGGAACATGGTTAGTTTCCGACCATGAACAGGGATTTTGCTCCTCCGGATACTGACGTTTCCACTCTGTGATATCAATTTGTGTGGTTTGGGGGACTGCTTAGGGAGACCATTCCAATCAGGGGATAGAGGGGATGCTTGGTCTGAAACAAAGTTTAGATGGATGGTACTTGTTAGAATCCAAGAGTTCCAGGATGATCAGTGTCTGCTTGACCTGTCAGTGGTTTTAAATTGTGGCTGATCTGTGTATTTTGCATCAATGTTGATTATTTTATTTTTTTAAAATCTTATTGTTGGAATTTAAAATGAGTAGCCGTCACTAATCTTCTGTTATATTTTTTTATTGAGGCATGATATATTTATTGGTCTGGGACATCTTAGAATAATGGCAGGGGTAATGCTGCTTAACACACCTACATTCATTTTACCTTTCTATCTGATTTGTTCCAGAAACCAGCTGAAACAACAAAAGTGATCCCTAGTCTAATGAATGATGTAGAACATAAGTAAAAAAGTCATGTGTATACAAAAGCTATATTCATATTCATCGGTTAAACATTTTATAATGATTATCTTTTTCCTTCCTCTTGTGTGTATACATGATTTCATTATTTTAAAAGAAATTGATACCTTTTTTTAGATATTATTTGTGGTTGCAATGGAAATGTGTTTTTTTTTTCAAATCAAATTTATTTCAAATAAAAAACAAAAGATATCTTGTATATAGTATCTACAGACGGGTGGCAAATTAAAGGAAAAACTGTGGTAAGTGTAGACATTTTAGAAATGTGATTTGCCTAATTTATCAAACTACTTTCCTGTGTACGTTCAGATTGGGGACCTGCTGAGGAGCACATGGCTCTGTCCATATTATAATTTTGATCAGCTGCATTGAGCCTTTTCAGCCATGCACATTTAGTTTGTCTACAAACCTTGTATTTTATTCAGTGAACCTTGGCGGGTACGGATAATGGCAATTCTCTCCTTAAAACAAGTTTCCACGTTTTTCTTCAGTTCTGTCTACTTTGTCTGGTAGAGCTTAAAAGCTCCCACTGGCCCTTTCAAACATCACCCAACCTGCTCTTAAAGAGTCCAAAGAGTAGAATTTACATACTTACAATGCACAGCAGCAATAAATTATTGCAGAATTGCAAAAGATGTACTGCATCAAACTTGTATATGTAACGGCCCATCACGGCAAACACAATGTGGGCAACTGTAGTGGCTGTAGAATAGTTACTCACAGGCTGTATAATGACTTAAGAGTAGCATGGGAGCACAGTAAACACACACAAGCAGTAACATTCCATCTCACTGTACGAAAAGTTTTCCAGATTTAGCCATAAAGGTGCAGTGTTCTCTGTGTGACTTTGATGCATCAATAGTTAAGTGAGCAAAGTGCCTATCACAGTAAACACAAAGGTGCACGTAAAGGTGTATGTTCAAATGACACATGAAAGTTTGGTCATGTTTAAAGTATACGTAACATCCAAATTAGAGCTGTTTAAATGCAGACATACATATGAAAACATGTTCTGTAATGAGCCTACCACATGACCAGAGCAAAGATGTGCTGCTGAATAAAATACAGTGCAGATATCCCAACAGACATGTTATTTAACTAAAAAAGTATCACTTAATTGTATGACTTTCGAACTTAAAATGTTGTGCGCAAAGCTTTAATGTCAACACACGGAGGCACAGTGTAGGGTAACCAATAATATGACTCTCTGGTTAGCATGAACCAGCTCCGGCTAATTACAAGCTAATTACCAAGTTTTTTTTTCTTTTATGAAAAAGAAAATGAAATAGAACAATAAATGAAAGCTGGAATGACCAAATGTGAATCTATGGGTCACTGAAAAGAAAGTTATATTTTTCTTATAATTATTTTGATATTTGATATTTGAGCCTTTAGGCTTTTGGTTGGTCAAAGCAAGATTTTTTTATGGGATTACTCTTGAGCTTGGAGACTATTTCCTTGTCAGCTATTTCTTAATGAGAATTATCACAAATTTCAGCCTGTAATAATTGGGCTCTATTATGCACTATTATGACTATTTTCCCCCACTGACAAATTGAGTCTTTAAATCTTAAGGTTTTTGCATTTAAGACTGATCTGATAGCTTCATACTCAAACAGCAGTTTGTCTTCATAGTTCCGAGCACATTTGGCACTTGTCAGCACTATAAATGTGAACTGAAAGCAAGGGCATTGTGAACATCTAACTAATGTCGTTGTCTCTCCAGTTTTATTGCACAAAATAACCTTGCGTGAACGTAATGTTGACAAGGACAGATGGAATGTCCTGAAAGTGATCAAGCACTGTCATTTTGTCAGGCGTGCTGTCAATCATGCTTACATGACACGCAAAAATGATTCAAAATGGGGAGTGAGTGCTTCACAAAAGGTCAGCTGACCAATCACAAAAACAGATTACACTAAAGTTTTTTGGCTGGCAAGGACCACTGTCTCTAATATCTAAAGGGTTTGCCTCTGTTACACACAAATGTAATGAAGTGAACAAATGCACATAGTCACAGTTTTAATCCATGTGTGTCATTGTTTGCTAAAGTGATTTATTTTATTTTTATTTTACATATCAAGCACTACTTCATCTATTTAAATGGAGGAGCCAAGCATGCATCAACATAAGTGTCAAAAATTCATTCTTTTGGTGTACACCACATACTCACTTGGTAAACATGTCGTACAAGATGACTCATCTGACTTTTCTCACTTCTTTCCAATTGTCTGTCGACCAGTACTGTGCATTCTGTGGACAGTTCTTGCGCAGAATTTTCTAGTTTAAACAAAGAAAAAAATTATCACATCTTTAAAAAATTAAAAATACTGTAAAAAAAATTTGTACCATTATTATGAATGAGATTAAAATGGAAATTTGTAAGTGCAAGCATCAGCAGACTTAGTTCCTTTAAGTTTCACATTCACATTTCTGTATTGGATGTGGTTACAGTTGCCCCATTGAAGTAGTTTTATGCCACTTTCTTCAACCTTACAATCTCTACCTTATCTTCTTGATGAATGTACAGCCAAACCACGTTAATTCTAGGAACTGTTGCACTTCCTGCCTTGCTGATTTAAAGGCAAGCACTGAGAGAGTGAGATATTGTGCAGTCATGTAACAGCATGGACTGAATCCTCAGAGCCAACACGTAACTGCTGATGTACATTAACGAAATATTGATGACTGATTTCAGTGATTAACATTTTTGGTTCTGACCACCAAACAAAGTAATATCTAATCAACCGGTCGGCAGAATTGTACATACTTAGTCCATGCATCTTTGCAGTTAGTGTCTATGCGCTGCAACCCTACTGTAATGCTCCTCTCTATGCTTCTGTTGATGGACTGTTCTTGCTTACTCAGTCAGACGAAGTCCTTAGTTGACTTTCTCAGTAACCTGAGGAAGATTTTCCCTTCTGTTTGCCCTTAGACATCACACTAATGCACAAGTAGCAGCAGTGTCATCATATGTGCACTGTCAACCATAATTTGGCCCACTGATTGATGTCTATCCTATAGATCTAAATGCAGATGACATTTCAGTCAGTGTTCTTACTGAAACTCTTGCCATTTGAGCTTTTGCGAACAGACGCTCTGTGTCTCAACAACGAAACATCTTCAAAATATTGTTGATCTTTATCTCTAATACAAAATCAAACCCTGCTTAGACCACCTGGCATTTTTTTATATATACTACAAAAAGCCTGATTGGATGTTAGAAGTATAAATGTACCATAATGTGGAAGAATCTGCATTTGTTGTGTTCTTTCACTCAGTTATTCAGGTTTTTCATTTGATATGTCACCCGTCTGTATCTCTTTAGTAAAAAGATAAAATTAAAATAAAAAACGGTGGTGGGTGGATTAAAGTGCCATAACATGGTTGTATTTTGGCTTGACTTTCCAGCTATAAGTCACACAGTACTGCTGTAGCATTCATAAGATGGGACCACAATAACTTTGAGTGTCAAAATAACTCTAAGTCTCAGAAAATTTGTGTTTTATTTGATAATTATAATTTTCTAAATATATATTATTTCCTGTTAAGGTGATCTCTCTGTTCTGTCCTCATTGTTTTGCAACAGTTAAGTGTCTTTGACATTGAAGCAAAGGGAAGTCGCCATCAGTTATAATACTGGCAGTCAGTTAAAAAGAAATCCATCCACCACTGGGATATAAACCAAAGTGTGTGAATCTAACACAATTCCTTTTACAGGACGCAGGCGGCCGCATGTCATCTTTTTCACAACTCTCCTGCTTTTTAGGTGTACCCATCTTTTTCCATGTCTCATAACATGTTGCTGCATATGTAATCATAGCAATGACAGTTAATTCATATTAATCTCTTTTTTTCCCCTTGCACCCCTTTCATTCTCTCTTCCAACGCTTAAAATAGAAGTGGAGCAAAAAGGTAAATAACAGACACGATCTAAACCCTAGCTCCTTGTTTTGTGGCATCTGGTTGTAAATTACCTATTTTCCCATGGTGGCCTCTACAAACACATTGCAGACGTTTCCTTCTTTGCACCCCAGCTGTAATGTTAACGGTCAGTGTAGTGCTACAAGGGAAGTGAAGCTGGCCATAAAAAAGACAGCACACAAGCAGCCAAAAGATGTAAATGGGGGTGTATTGGCTGCATTCCAGAGGGGCATCCTCTTCTCATTCTCTCTGGGTGCTTTTGCTACTCAGCAGAATCTCATATTGCCTGGCTTCCAAACCCTTTCCCAAAGCATGCCATGGTAACAATGTTTCTTGGCCCTCTTTAAAAGCTATTGCTTTCTACTGCCCCTTTTCTCTCCAAGTGCCCCCCCTTCTCACTGTACTCCCCATTATTCTCATCTGACCACTTGCTTCTCTTTTCTCTGTTGATTCTTATGCCTCCGATACCTCAGAGCAACAACCAAAACACCTCAAGAAACCATTTATGAAAGGATACTAAAACTTTAATGTTTGTGACAATTGAACTACTTCGTAACATGACAAGTCTCTCAGGTATATAATGTAGAAAAGCTGGTGTAGCTGAGACACAACCAAGTACACACATTTTGCAGACTCCGCTGACTCCTGCTCTCTCATAACCTCTTCCGTCTGTTGCCAAGTGACATTAGTCGGCTGCATATTATTTTTCGTTTACAGGACCAATTGTTTCTTTATGTTTTCTTTTGTTTCTATTTCCCCTCCTTTGTGTTCTAGTCAACATTATATGTGAATGAGGCCAATCTTTTTTTTTCATTTCAGAGTACTTTATATATTTTAACAGTATGCTTGATAACATTTCTATTTCTTTTGTTATTTTCTTATGATGCACAAAACCAAACCCTTATATTTCTTGTGAATATTGGCTATAGATGTTAGTTGTGTTTTGGCCACTCTTTAATATGTATTTGTACACACTCCTGTTGGACAACCTGTAAAACCAAAATGAAGACTAGTGTTCATTCAAAAATGTTACATTTTTGTGTTTCACATTTTAACCTCTGTCTGTTTCTCATTCTACTCTTTTCTCATTACTAGTTTTTCTTTGTCCTGGGACTCTGAAAGCTGTTGGTGAACCTTCCTTTCTATTTGAAGCGGAGCAGCAAGCTGGGGCCTGGTGCAAAGACCCACTGCAAGCCGGCGACAAAATCTACTTCATGCCTTGGACTCCTTACAGGACAGACACTCTAATTGAGTATTCCTCTCTGGAAGACTTTCAAAACGCTCGACAAACCATCACCTACAAGCTGCCTCACCGGGTGGATGGGACTGGATTCGTGGTCTACGATGGGGCTGTATTTTTCAACAAGGAGCGTACGCGCAACATTGTGAAGTTTGACCTGCGGACTCGAATCAAAAGTGGTGAGGCGATCATCAATAACGCCAACTACCATGACACATCTCCCTACAAGTGGGGAGGTAAAACAGACATTGACCTTGCAGTGGATGAGAATGGGCTGTGGGTGATCTACGCCACAGAGCAGAACAATGGCATGATGGTAATCAGCCAGTTGAACCCCTACACGCTACGATTTGAGGCTACCTGGGAAACGACCTACGACAAGCGCTCAGCCTCAAATGCCTTCATGGTTTGTGGAGTACTGTATGTTGTCCGCTCCACCTATGAAGACAATGAAAGTGAGGTCAGCAAGAGCCTGATTGATTATATTTATAACACCAGACAGAGTCGTGGGGAATATGTTGATATTCACTTTCCCAACCAGTACCAGTACATTGCAGCTGTGGATTATAATCCGCGAGATAACCAGCTTTATGTATGGAATAACTTTTACATCCTGAGATACAACTTGGAGTTTGGTCCACCTGATCCAGCACATGGTAAGAGCCCATCACCCATGCATTTCTTCTGCAGACAGTGATTAAACTTCATTGCTGAGACGATGATTTTAGTTGCTGTCAAGTGCACTGTGATATTTCTTTGGTATTCCCCATCTATGTGTCAGGTGTCACAGCTGACTGATTTTTAATTTAGAATCTAATATGTGCTAGATATGTTATGAGAAGCTTTGGAGTGCAGGAAAACATCTTGGGGAGTGAAGTGAGCTGAGCTCTGTGGTAAACAACACCTCGAAGCCAGTTACCATATCATAAGGGATCAGTATCAAGGGGATTTGGGGAGGTTTACCGTCCCTACGTTCCCCGAGTCCCTGGTGCTAAGGCTTTAGGGACCACTGCTAGCATGTCCCTTTTTTTCAAAGCGAGTGAGATAGGAATAAAGAGAGGTATATTCTCACCTCTGGAAACATACATGCCTGGACAGGTGCAAAGTCTGGCCTGGGGCAAGGTTAGATGATTCCCCCGGTGAAGCTGAAATTCCAAATCTCTATTGGCCATTAAAAAGAGGAAAAAACATTTCACACTCTGAAACTGGAGCAGAAGGTTTTCAGGGCCTAAGAAAGAGATGGTAGACACAAGGGAAAAGGATCAATCATCCAGGGTCATGATAGCTGCGCATGTTTCTAATTTAGCTGTCAAAAGCTAAGCAAAGACTAGCCAAGGCCTGCGATAGCCCTTGCACTGAGAATATAATAACAGTAATTATCCTAATCCCCTCCACACCCAGAGTCCTAAATCTACCTAATACTCAATGCAGTCAGTGATGTGCCACTGAGGTCAAGCAACTTTTCTACAGATTATCCAAGAGCTCAAAATTTATTAATGTGATGTCTCGTCCACTTTGGTATTGATAGGAAAGGGGCTTGGGCCGCTAAATTGGGTTTAACCAGTGGAACAGCATCAGTCTAGCCAGAATAAGGCAAGCTTTGCTGTGACAAAGGATGAAGTCCAGGTTTCAAAGCAGAGGTAATATGCAGAGGGTTCACAGCAACAATCATATTCATTATGGTTCCACCTCTGGAAGTCCCTCCAAAGCCAATACAACAGATAGAGTTGTTAAATTAAACATTTGCATTTTACAAGTGCATTTAGATCAGCTGAGGAGAATACTACGGTCAAAATGTATTACCTTCATTTATTCAGTCCAAAAATACAATTTCATGCATTCAAATGAAGTAACTTAAAAAGAGATTATTTTTACATGTACCCCAGCAGAGAGATGCTCCAAAAGTGGCCATAATGTAACATTGTCTCTTATTTTATAAGATAAATTTCCTAGTTTATAAACTGATTATGAATGAATCAAGCAGCAGTCCTCATTTTAGCTTTGCTGATATGAATTGGGCTGTGTACAAAAGGGCTTTGCGCTCAATTGATTTGTTCATTTGTTGAATGGACACCGATCGCAGAGAGCAAAATCAGATAATTTAAAAGGTTATTTGTGTGAATTTAGCCTGAGTGCAGAGAAAATATTTCACACAGTGAGAGCTTCAAAGGTTCCAAAAGAGTCCACTTCACTTCCTGTTGAGTATGTTTGGAAACATACTCTATCTGGCATACTGTATTAGCTCCTTGGGGCACACATTTTTATTTTAAAGTTAACAAGGACTCTATTCTCTCATCTTGACAAATGAGACGCGAGTCTGGCCCTGCTGCTGACTAATGTATGTTGAATTGAAGTCGATGAGAGCAAGGGAGAATGGTCCAGGATGATCATCAAGATGTCAATAAACTTGTCCTCCCACATGTCTGATGTTGACACATAAATGATGGCACTTTTTTCTGCCTGTCACAAGACGCCTTCTCTTTGATATATTGAAGCTTGTGTCTTTGCCTGCACCACTGGGCTATAAAATAAAGCTATCAGTATGCTTTTGTGGTAAAACTGCAATTTGAGTACTGTAAAAAAAATTCTGCATTGCAGTGTTGTTCAGACCTTAAAACATTTAAAGCACACGTGAAAGCTTGAAATGTGATTTTTTTTTTTACATGCGCATGCAAGACACTAAGAATACAACAGAGCATTGCTAACTAACTCCTCAAACATCACCGACCTAAATATGAGTGAGTCGAAATGCTGCTGCTTCATTTTGAATTGTATTGGCCCATTCATGAAAAAAATATATCCATTAATTGAAAGCACAAGAAATTCAAACTGATACAAATACTCATTGCAGCAACCTCTCTTTGCAATTAGTGTGCAAGCGAGCGAAACAGCTGTTTTTTTTTGTTTTTTTTAAACCTTTTTTTGTCATCTGTCTATTTACATAGTTGTTAAATCACCATATGCTGTGCAAGAAGTTTACAAAAACACTCCAGCAAACAAAGGGCCTCAAAGCTTTCAAAGGTAAATGTTATGTGTCAGCAAAAGTTCTGTTAATTGTGTCGTTTTATTAAGAAAAGAAAAAAATCGGGTTTTCATTCTCTATTTTTCCATATTTGTCTTCAACGGAATTTCCAATTATCCATAGATGATGACTCAATGGTGTAGTTGCTCAGAGAGAGACTGATGCCTGCAAAAGTATGCATCTGCAAAGGGACACTGGAATTCCTGCCTTCTCTTCCCCATATTTCTAAAGTGTGCAAACATCTCAGTCTCTTGATTCGCTTCGTCATGGAATGCAGAACATCAAAGTGATGTAAAGACCGTGTGCGACAGACAGTCGGGTTCTTGTCAACTCTGATAATGTTGCTTATGTAGAGACAAGATCATCTCTTGTAGGATTACAGGGGAGTGAATAGGGTCAACATGCAGCTCCTCTGGAAGTGGACATTAAATGGGTCAGTAAGTCCCTCTCTTGGCTTTGACCAGCAGCCCCATAATCCACTCATTTAACCACAGCTCTGTGCAAGTTTTCCTTCTGGCTAAGAGCTCATAAAAAGACATATTCCTTTGTCGCATCTTGTATGTGAGATGATTAAATTGATTTAAATGAGCTGTTCCCAGAGAAAACTCATTACCTTCCCATTTCTTTTGACAGTTTACTCATGCGAAGCTCAGATATGTGCCCTCAAACCACTTAGTAAGCACTATCAAAAGCTATTTTTACAAGAAGTGTGCACAAAAAGAGTCTGATGCTACCTCAATTGGACGCATGTGAGCCTTGGAAAACTTTTATTCATCCCCTGTTGCAAAACAACTACATACAAAATTCATCTGCGTTGCACTTAACACCAACAAAGATCAGGGCCCCTCTTCATTATTCGACATTCTTCAAATGCCAAAACATTTGCATACAGTTTCAAACTGTGCTGCACCCTCAAATTGTATATGCAAGTGGGGACTGTAAGAAAGAAAATTACCCAATTTGTTAGAAATTATAAAGTAAAGTTGTTTGACGAGAATTTCAATCAGCTTATGAAACTGCATGTGGTCAAAGCGATGTTCCCGCAGTTCTTGTGTTATAAAAAGTGCTTTACAGTGCATAAATGTTCACCTGTTACAGATGCATGTAATTCGTGTATGTTAGCAGTCACCCCAGAGAGCTTACCTCTTGCAGTCTGATGAATATACTGGTACTTAATAAGGACCAAAACGACTCATCTCTGTCGTCTGCAGTGCTTGCACAGATGTCAACTTGTGCATGGCAACATTTACAATTGAAACATGGACGATGAGAAAGACAGATGGATGCTTTCAAAGCAATCCGCAACCACCTCTCAAAAATGGCACCACTGCAGAAGTATCTCTTTTCGATTGGCCAGCGGGTCTCCTTTGATTTAAAAAAGACATTTTTGAATAGAAATTTATGGAAAAATTCCCCTTCATGGGATTTATGAGTATGGCAAAGGTGTTCGTAATCATTTCATAGTACTGGTGTTTATGACGTTTATTTAGCAAATTCTTGTCTTATTAGAGTAACAGCAGACAATGAAGTGCAATCTTTGATCCACAGGTAATTTCTGTATCAGAGGTGCATCACTCTCTCAGTCAGCTCGACAGCTCATGTGTCACATCTGGCTTCAAAAGAAAGATATGGCGACAGTGAAAAATGACAAACCGAAAGGATTCATATCAGAATTCTGCTAACTTCAGGGTGACGGCATCTGCCTCTGTATATTCATCTCTTATGCGTGTATATATATATATATATTTGTATATATTTATTTATTTTTTGTTAACAGTCAAAATCTCAAACATAGACATTCAAAGCATTACTCCAAACACCAATGGGGGATGACTTTAACTTCTGTTATAAAGTCAAAATCAACATTAAGCTTTCCTAGCTATTTGATGTGCGCAGGTGAAATGTCAGACTTCCTTCTTTAACATGCACACCAGTGGTACAGGGCAGGGATCAGGATGTGTAAAGAATGGCCTGTTTGTTTTGTTGCCTGAACAACAATCCTCCCTCTCCCCTGCCTCCTGTCAGCATCCCAAGTGGACACAGCAGTGTGAAAGGAGAGGTTATCGGTGTGGAAAATCACCCTTTTTGTTTTTGTTTTCCTGTCCTCTTGTCTTATTCTCGAGGCTATGATTTTTTTTCTGTGACAGGTTCCATCTTATTACTTCTCTCTTTCATGACTGTGACACCAGTGTTTTCGTCTTAGGACTCCTCCGCCTCGATAGTCCACGAGCTGAGGCCCCCCATCCTGATATTTGCGTTTTTGTTCGAGTATGTCACCACATTTAAGCATCTGTTTGACTTTTTCTCCTGAGTGTAGACTAAGGCTAAGGCCAGGCTGCTCAAATAATGCGTTTTGGGAGAAGCGCACAGTAAATGACTAGATTTAAGTAAATCCTGAGTTCTGCCTCTTGGGAAACTGTAAACACACAATAGGAAAAAGATGCCCATCACGCACATGAAGCTTACTTATGACATTCAGAAATAATATTTCAAGTACTGGCACAGTTTCCTGCCTAACAGGGAGTTTTTTTTTCTCCCACACAGCCTTTTTCATGAAATCTATGTCCACTTAGTTGTGACTGCATAGCTGAATTGACTCAGACATCTTGTGCAATTGCTTCAGGTGTCTGAGTGCAGGTTTTTACTTATTTACCTGATCCCCTACCATCAGGATCACACTAATTTTGTCTGGCTACACACGCCAAGCGAGCCTTGACCACACCAAACCCAGAATCTTACTGTACAATGTGCAGCAATGCTTCAGAATGTATGCAAAAAATCTCTTAAACTGAGCTGAAATCATGTCAGGCCCATTGGCGGCATGGTTAGGAATAGGGATGTGCACGACTAATCGATTGGTCTGAACGGTGCACATAATCAACAATTTTTTTTTTTTTTTTTTTTAAAGTCAGCAGGAGGAGACTTGTGTTTCACTACGCGGAGATGCGGAACTAATGTTTACGGCGCTGTTCCTGCCAGAGTTTGCACCTATAGCAGAAGCAACAGATTGGAGCAGATGTCGGAAATGGCAATAAAACTAAACAGTGCATGGCAGTATGTCACTCAACTGAACAAGAAAGTCGAATGCACATTATGAAGCTAGCTTCCCACGGTTTTTACCAGCGCAACACGGACTCGCTTATTAAAGCGTCACAAAAATGTTTAGCTCCAGGAGCAAAAAGAGCAGACGGAAGGACATCAAAAACAGCAACAACCAAAAAAGGACTGGTTTTGTTGTAACGAAACGCTCGTGTGACATCAAACGCCAGGAACAAATAACTGCTTTGGTGATTAATGTTACTTTAATGATGATGTCACGACTAATCAACTTTAATTGACTTGATTAGTCGACCTAAAAAAAAAAAAACACTTAAAATGCCAATCCCTTCTTAGGGCAGATTGATTCATTGACTTTACTATCTACTGTGGCACTCAAAGGTGCCCACAAAAATCTCAGAATGTCCGCCCAGGTCATTGATGTACTGAACTGTGTTGCATGTGAGTTGGGAGGACATTTTACCGATAGGACACCCTGGGGTATCGGACTGCTCTGCGATTCTATTCTATTCATTCCATGTAGCTTTTTTAAAGATATACTTTTATTCTGTCCCCAATGATGATTCCACCGTTCAGTTCTGGGCTGATAAAAAAAAGGGGGGGGGGTCCACAATAAGGATTTACAGTCTTGTTCACAGTGTTTCTTAGATGACATCAAGGTATAAAAACGTAACTATCCAGTGTCTGATCCCATTAAAGGCTTTCAACACATGAAGTCACTGCTTTTCGCTGAAATCTGATCCCAATTTCTGCTGTCTCTCCAGTATAAGATGTTACAGCCAGTTGCTAGTACCAGATAAAGAAGCCCATTTCACCTTGTGTCCCCAAACACACCACAACATAATGTGTTCTCGTAATACCCAAGCTGCTAGTTTTCACTTCTGCGGGAATGTCCAACCACTGAAGTTAAAGTGCTGTCCACAGCCCGTATGATGTCCACTGATTGTTCAAGCATATGGAGAACAGTAAACCTGGGGTTATGATTTATAACATCACAAAAGAGTTGTTTTACATAAGAAAGACAGAGAGGAGGAAGGGGGAAGGGTGATTATGGTTATACTGAGTCCTATAGCCAGGGGGATCCACAGTCTCTTGTTTGATTACAGTCAGACTGTGAAACAAGGCGTATTAAGAGAATTATTACTTAGACATCACAATGGTCCCCCATCACTGCCTGACACACGCCTTTGAGGAGATTTATTTCTCACAGCCTGATTATTGTGTCTCAGGGAGTCTGTGTTTCTCTAATCCGTGCATATGTGGGTCTGTGCAAGTTTTTGTGTGACACAGCTACGTTCATAAGTGCACGCATGCCATATGCATTAGCAGCCTCACAGATGTGCGTCTGTGCCAAAGTGTGTGTGACCATCCTCTGCGTGCATAGCATAACATTTCGGTCCTCTTGGCACACTCAGAGTTAACGCTTGAAATTTGAAGCACGTAAAGAGCAGAAACTTGCCAAGGAAAAAAAAAGAAAACAGTAGTCTGGTATCTGTTTCCTGTACTTCGGTGTCGTTTTTTGAGTGGAGTTGTTATACGAATGTGTACATGTGTTTATACGTATGTCTGTGGTTGTGTGGGTGTGAGTGGAGAGCAGTAGCTGCCTCTGTCCATATGAATCGATGCCTTTGTACTGGGGGTGAGAAATATTGGAGACAGCGGTAAATAACATAATCCAGCTATTAGGTTTTGTTCCCTGAGACATGATGTGTACTGAACACACTTCACAAGGACATGACTCATGGGAAATTATATGAATTTTCACTCAGCTTTCTTCATATTTACTGCTGATACACAAGCAATCACATGCTGTGTTTCCTTCCACAGCTACAAATGCAGCGTAGAGTGAAAGATGTGTAATCCAATTTCCTTTGTGTGTTATTGTTAATATTGGTAGATATCGAAATGTATCACAAACGTGTTAGAAATCATCACACTGTTTCATACTCACGAACAGCTCTATTTCCTTATAAGCCTAGATGCAAGGCTGCATACAGAAAGGCCTAAGTGAGATATGTGAAATATGCAAAACAGATATTTCAGCGGCATTAGCAGAGAGAATTATTTACACTTTTTTTCATCAGTTCCACACCTTATTTCCATTAACCTATGCTCTGTGTCGAATGACTTGAAAGTAGATTGGTAACTCATTTATTTTCTCTTCACTACAGTCTCAGTCATCTGGCATTGGCCAAATACCTCTTGAAGGCAGAAACAGACCTTGAATTGTCTGAGGCTCCACTGGCTCGTTAACTTTTGCTATTCCTCCTCCATTGGGATGCGATTACCACTAAGGGGCCACATTTCAGTGTATAATTTAAAAAAAAGCACGAAGTACCTTAGCACGAAGTAATTCTTCCACAGAGATGTGAACAAAAAGGAAAATCTCCTTAGAAGCCTTGCCTCACGTCATCATGGGATTATTCCACGACAGAGTAGGGGATAGAAGATGGCGTGAGGGAGTTTGAATGATTCTTTTCACTTTTTATGAGGCAAATTATCTGAAACAAATCCCCAATGTGTGTTCTCTTACCATTTCCTCCTCTCCATCACAAGATAAACAGCACCTGATAATGAGTGTGAAACATTACCCTGATGAACAACCTTGCAGTGTTTACCGAACGTAAAGCCATTAGACACAATATAACAAACACACACTATTTCAGTTTCCATTTGTCTCACTGACATGAATACTCATTTGTGGTAAAGTCTCCTGGAGGCTCCATGTGTGTCTGTGTTTCCTGAGTTCTTGTACATGTATACATACACTGAGACAACACTCGACAATCCGGCCTTCTCTTCTTGATGCCCTTCTTAGTGCCTGTTATGGATCCCAGACCTATAGCTCCTGGAGTAATAACAATAATGTGCGAGTGTTGAATCACACAAAGCGGTTATGAATAAGTCTGTCTTGTCGATTGGCAGTGCTTTTGAGAATATCAGTCCATGCGCTCAGACTTTGTGACAGCTAATTGAAGCTTCCCCTTGGGCAGAGTGTAGCAAAGATGTAATAATCAAGGATCCTGTCCTGGTTTTTTGCTGCATAACCCAAACGAGGAACTTGCTTCTTCTGTCATAATCAAAGAAATATTATACAGGGAAGGAAATCAGCGCTGTCAGACGTGTGTCGCAACAGCAGAAAACAATGTTTGGTTCCTTTTATGAATCAGAAAAAGTAAAGGCAGCTGCAACTCTTTCAACAGATCAATACTCACTCCTACCAACATCTACTTATAAACTTAACCACTTATATGTCTACCTGAGAGGAGTGTCCATTTTAAGCCTTCCCACTTTCGTTGGTTTGAATTAAACTCAGCTACGGCGTAAAAGTAATGCGATTATTGGGTTGCTAGCAGGATTACTGGTTGACATGCCGAGCACACAAGAAGAGCAGTGGTCAGAAAGGTGGCATTGTTTACGCACAAATCTCACTGGGAACTATAGCCTACATTCACATTAGCCTCTTTTTCACACAGGAAAGAGGATTACTTTGCATCATAAACATGATATGAAAACCTCAACAGGATTATTTTAGACCTATTATATAATGTGTTCTCCTCATAATATTCCTCATTAATGAAGCTCTCTGATGTACAGCTGTATTCAGTGGCAGTGTGGATCCAGACCAACCAATTTTAGCAATGCCAGGGCAGTTTTTAGTCACACGTACCCACACACTACTTCCCCAAAGCCATCCATTTCATGATGGGGCATTTCCTCTATAACAGTAGCCTCCAGGAGAACCAAACCCATTCGTTTTAGCCTCATAATAACTGAGCCTGACATTAATTATCTTTCAAGTTTTACCGCTGATCGCAGGGGCATAAAGAAGTAGATAAATAAATCAAATAAAAACCTTTAAAGGCATTTGATTGTACGTGTTTTACCTGGACTTTTCAACTCAACTCATCTCAGCAAGCCATGACAAGCAGCCCTGCTGAATGAGGGTGTGGACAAGATCCAGTTGTTAGTTGACATGCTGAAGGAATGTGCTTGGATTAAAGTAGATGTATCTTTGATTTATTGTCTGTAGTTGTGAGCCCTTTATCTTAAGTAATGCTGCCGAACAGTCATTCATTTTCATTTTTATTTCTGTCCAGGTTCAAAACTATCACCTTAAAGAGACTGAGGTCTTATCTTTCATACTTTGGTAATGAGAAACCTTTAAAGGGCCCCACAGTTTCTTGGGAATCCTTTGGACATTTGCCAAGCAACTCTGACTCGCATGTTTAAAAAAAGGAACAATAATAATGATTTACAGGCTATGTTGACACACACACATTGCCACGAGACTGTGTAAATTCAAATTTTGTTTATAATGAATTTTTCTGGTGACTTTTGCTTTCACCTCTGTTAGTCTTCTTAAAACAGTTTAGAGCGACGAAAGCGTATTGATGCAGGACGGAGACAGCCATTTCTCCTCTAGCCACCTAAATGTTAGTGATGAAAAGACACTAAGCACAGGTTGTCTCTTAACCGCTGTGACAGGCTGTGCAGCTGAGAATTTCACTGTGTTGAGTAAAAGGATGCAGGTAGGGGAGGAGGGACAAGAGCAGGGGAGGCTGAGGTGAAGCCAGCCAGCCAAATCTGCCTTCAGCTCAGTGTCAAAACAGCCAGTCAGCTGTGTACACCGTCATGTCACCTGCTTGTGTTTGTGTGTGTGTATGTAGTTCTCTAGCCCCCAACAGGAGGGAGCACACAGAGTCATCTCCTCTGGTCAATAGAGCCTAATTCGCCACAGGTAGCAGCTAGCCTCAAAGGCGATTTCCCTTCAGCTCAACTGTGCTGAAGCCTTTCATCCACACCATGGGGCCTGGGGTGAGCAGTTGTGGATGTGTGTGTGTTGGGGATGGTTTTGGTTTGTTATCAGCCAGACCGATTATCCAATGGAGGCAACAGATATGGAGGTGTTGTTGCCTGCAGTCTGGCTGCCTCTCCTTCAAGCCACCAGATGACAGAAACTGTCCTCTCGCTTTTGAGCTTGGCCCCATTGTTTCTGAATTTTCCTGTCATTATCTTCTGTGTGCCTGTACTTTCCACCTCCTTCCCACTCGGTTCCCTTTGTCCTGCATCTGCCTCTGAACCCCCTACCCTCCTTCATCCTCTTTCTGTCGCTCTCTCTCGTCTGTTTCCACCACTGGTTGTACTACTGAGAACCGCTGTGCTCAACTCAAGCAGTGTAACAGCACCTCTTCACATTCTCTGCATGCTCTACAGGCAGCCTAATGGAGGAAATCAGAGTACTCAAATGCGATTAGATTCAGTATGCACATCGCATTCCAATCAGAGCTCCTCAGATTGATGTATCTTATCCCTTTAAATTCCCTCATCAAGATGTTTTTCGGGTGGGGTAAGGTTATTTTTGCATTTGTTGGTGTGGAGCGAATTTGTATGAAAAAGTTTGTGTTTATCGAAAACTCGGTCATGTTTGACTTTCTTGAGATGTAATTACAGTGTTCCTCACACTCCTCTAGTGTATCTCATGAAAAATGTCCTCATAGTTTTTTTTCCTTAGTGGCTCATGTTAAATGTAAGGAGAGTGCTATTTTCTCCTTTCCCGACACTGAGACATATTGTTTTTGCCTAGGGCATTGCATGAGTTACGGCACACCTGCTTTATCAGAGAATGAGTTGGTGAGAGAAACAACTGCAAAATGAATGTCTGGCACCATGGCTATACATACAGGTCTTTGTTGCTCCAGTGAAATTTAATCAGCCTTGCCACAAAGTCTCCCAGGCAAGACTGATTGCCAGACATGAGGATGTTACTGTAATTATCATCTTGTTCGCTTCAGACTGAGTGCCCTGGATAAACTACAGTTGAAGGGAAAGCAAATATGCTTGTTGCACAAAGCACTTACCAGCAATTTACATGACAGGACAGAGATGTATAAGCGTTGAACATGAGAAAAAAACTGGACATCTAGCCACCAGTGGGTCAAGCTTTCAAACCCTGTGCAAGTATTTTCAGGAGGCATCCAAATTACGCACACCCAAGAACGCCACTCTCATGAGCTGACCTCACCGTAAAAAAAACACATATGGCAAAATATCATTTGTTTTTTTTGTTTTTATTGACAGAGCTGCATCATACTTTCATAAGTTGAATAAATATGCCCCAGTGCGAAGCATATTCCATAAATCATGGCAGTGATCATGTTTTCTCCCCTTGCTGCGCATGAGATGTTAGTACTGCAACCAATCATAATCCCTCTTTACCCTCTCTTTCTACACAGCACCACCGCTGTCGGAAGTCACCGCATCCATTCAGCCTCAGAGAACTACAACCACCACTACGACAACCACAGCACACTGGGGTGTGGCCAACACTACCACCACAACAGGGCTCAAGGAGGGCAGCAGGGGAGCACCCAGGCCGCCTCCTGTAATTCCACAGACCACTTCTCCTCCTCCCCTGGAGTCCTTCCCTTTACCTGAGCGCTTCTGCAAGGCCACTGAGAAAAGAGACATAACGTGGCCTCAGACCCAGAGGGGCATGCTTGTGGAACGACCTTGTCCCAAAGGAACACGAGGTAAACAGGTCCACCTCTCACCACAGGGCTTTGTGTCTTGCTGTGTTCAGTATGGCTGAAAGTATCTCAAGAGAGAATTCCTAAATTTGTTTGCTCTGGTTGATATACCGGGATATTTTTATTCTGCAAAGAGCACTAGTGTCAGGGAAACAAGGACAATAATTTATTATGGTGTTGGGTTGTTTCTCCTGAGCTTGCATGGAGACGTGCATTCCTCTTTTGATTGTGTGTGAAATCGTGCTCAGACTTCATCAGACATGGAGCTGATTAGGAGAGAAAAAAGAAATCGTTGCCACTTTGTAGCAAAAGCAGCCGCAAGGTGTTGCAAATACTTCCAAAAAACATTTGTTTGTACCAAAAAGTAGATGAATAAACAGGTGAGTGGTGTTTGGAGTTTACTGGATTAAAAAATGTCCCTGCCCACAATGTTCCCCCTAGAGTATCAAAAGAAAACAAAATAATATTTGTGTTGGCTGATATTTCTAAGTACACAACCTTTGGCCTTTTCATAAATTAGGAATTTATATGACCGTGTTGCATTTGTACACTTTCTTCCTGTGATCTCTTTCCTTTTCCTTTGTTGTCCTATAAATGACTTTTTTTTCTTATTTACCCTGCCAGGCACAGCCTCTTATTTATGTGTTCTTTCCACCGGGGACTGGCACCCAAAGGGCCCTGATCTCAGCAACTGTACCTCCCACTGGGTCAACCAGGTGGCCCAGAAGGTTCGTATGAGCTCTGCATTTCTGTTCACCTGCTAAGTGGAATGTGTAAACACAGAAAGGGAAAGTTTCTTTGAATTCTGAATTGATTTGATCACTTCTAAAAAGAAGGCAACAAATCTGGGTCAGATTCATTGGTGAAAAAAGCATTTTTGTCGTGCGTCATTAGAAAACATAAAAAGCAAATAAAAAGAGGTGCAACAAAAGCAACATTTATTAATATGAAAATACTGTGGTATACAGTTCATAAAATTATATTACAACTTGATCAGTATGAACAAACCTAATGGAAGTGATCATATTTGCTCCTGATATGAGAAATTCCAAAGTTTTGCAACTTCTATAAAACATACTCTTCGTTTCAGTTTTTTTTCCCCTTCCTTTTTTTTTTTTCTTTCTAACACATGATCCACACACCAAAGTACCCCACCAGCATCATCCCTGCTTTTAACACACACATTTCAAGGGCTCATTCAAGTGTGATTCAGCATTGGAAACAAAGCTGATAAGAACCCTCCGAGTCTGTCTTCTTCGATTACTGTCAACATTATTCACTCTCTTCTCCTGCAGATCCGCAGTGGTGAAAATGCGGCTAACTTGGCCAACGAGTTAGCCAAGCACACCAAAGGCCCTATATTTGCCGGGGACGTCAGCTCCTCGGTACGCCTGATGGAACAGCTGGTGGACATCCTGGATGCTCAGCTGCAAGAGCTCAAACCCAGCGAGAAGGATTCTGCAGGAAGGACCTTCAATAAGGTAATCACATCCACCAAAATGCTGTGCTGTGTTAAGGAAAATATTAAATCAATCTTTTCATTGATTGCCTCTTGCGGAATTACGCCACAGTCAGAGTTTACAGGGCTTTGAAGCTTAACTGACAAGGGAGTTATCCTTTATTAGTTTAGCCGGTCAAGTTCAGGGAATGATTCGTAAAAAGAAAAGCAAGCTAATGATTTCAATGACCAAAGAAGCGATTAGAATGTTTGTGGCTCTTGACATGTAGACGATATCGATATTTCACAGCAGTGTTTCTACATTAATTTTAATGACCACAATATGGCTGTGCTGATTATATGTGATGTGTCAGGCATTTATGAAAAGAAAACACTAATACTCACTAATACTATCCACAGCGCTTTTACATAAACAGGTCAGTGGCACAAGGCAATGGGGAGTGGCTGCTCTGGTCATTTATTAGATCGTTTGTACATCCAGATGCTCTTTTTCTCCATAAACTCTTGAACGTGTGCAATTGACCTTTCTCCGTTTTTTTTTTATCTGTTCCTCTTTTCTGTTAAAAAAAGCTTCAAAAGCGAGAAAGGACATGCAGGGCATACATGAAGGTACTGAAGCAATGCTTCTGCCCACTCTGCTTGCTGCTGTCCCCTCTATTCCTGCACTACTGTATGTGCCCCAGCCCAAGTCCAGCAGCATGTTTCTTATGCACTGTCATGTACTCCCTCCTCCCAGTGCTTCCTGCTTTTCTGAGTATCCGCTTGACACACAGACATAGTTTTACTCAAAGTGCTCTCTAAGACAAAGAGAAGTAATCTCTAATTAGTGTGGTGGCTTCTTTTTCGTTGGATGTGTCTCTGTGTTGTTCTCCTCTTTAAGAACTGACAGCTATGATGTGTTTTGTCATTCATTCTGCATTCTCTATTTTATGTTTATGTTGTTTATTCAAGAGTGCACGCCTGGATGCAAAACACCACAATTCAAGGAAACATCCTGTTTTTACATCCCTCTCATTATTCATTAAATGAAGGATTCGCTGCTTTGTGGTAATGTTTTTTGCTTTTCTGCAGGAGCTAAGAACAGTTGTCACTTGTTCAGATCTAATTCATTCAAACCTCGTTTTTGTCAGGGGCCATCAGCTGACCTTTCACTGCATGTAATTTAAGGTTTTAGGTCTTTTTAAAAATATATATATTTGTAAGGGTGCAAAGCTCTGGAGTTACTGCATGTCAAACTTTTTTCCCCTTTTTTCTGAAATGTTATCGAGGGCTAAGAATCGCACGTCAATAATTTGGCCTCATATATCCATCTAGCATTACAGGCATCAATGTCCTCCACCCGTCTCCAATACGGTCCCCTCAATAAAAATCTCTCCTTTGGGAGGGCATTAAAAATGGATCAAGTTAATTAGCTAAACGACCCGGCTTTACAGCAGGAAAATTGAAAAAAAATTGAAAAAACATCCCACCCCCTCTTATGTCACATCATTCGTTTAGTTTCTAATGTCACAACATGTAAATTGGAATTCAGAGATGGCGACACTGTCAGACAGGTTGCGTCAATATAAATCACTTTTAATCGGACTAATGACAGCATGCGGGTATGCAAGACAGTGATTGTTGAGTCAGCATTATCTGACATCTGCTATACTTGACACAACATCACATTGGCTGTCCCCCACTCATCCACCAGACCTCCCCATTATTGATTACCTGATTAGACACACGGATTTTATTATTTCCTGAAATTAGCCTGTATTGTCTGGACCCCAGTCCCAATTTATCTTCTGTCTTTCTTGAGCTTTAAGGTGTTTTATGGTGGGTAACTGTTTGCAACCAGGATAGAGATTAAACACTGACATATCGCTCACATTTCTCCTTTTTATAGCCTTTCTCAGAGTGACTTAATGGCTGATCGTAGTTGTACACTGAGCTTTGCAATTAGAAAATTTTAATTGAGAGCAGCCTTTGGTACTTTCATCAGGCCAACCCCTAATATTCTTTTATCAGACAGACCTGATAGGCTCAATACACTGCGACCCAAAGTTTGCCTTGGTGCAATGTCCTTGAGAAAGAAACTGAATCCTCACCATTAGTAATGTGCCTGTTCATCTCTCTCAGCAGTTCCTCCTTCATGGTCAATGCAGTTTTTCAAAAATGATGTCTTTGTGATTTAGTAAATGTCTGTTATTAAATGTTCCCGTCTTGTACACATTTTAAAAAGTAAATGTTCGTCTTTATTTTGATTCTTCCAGATGTGACGCTTCAGCGCAGCTTTTCATTTAGCCTTTTCTGTGTGTGCATGTTCCTGCTTTCTGTATGCTCACAAACAACTTATCATTATTATTGTAATTATTGTTATTCTTCCTCTTTTTTTTTCTCTCTCAGTTACTCAGATATCTTTGCTTTCATGTTTGTTTGTCTGTGTTGTCTGGTTTGATATAGGCCATCGTGGACACGGTTGACAACCTTCTGCGGCCAGAGGCCCTGAAGTCCTGGCAGGACATGAACAGCACTGAGCAAACTCACACTGCCACCATGTTACTGGACACTCTGGAGGAAGGGGCCTTTGTCCTCGCCGACAACCTGATAGAACCTGCCATTGTCAAAGTTCCTGCAGATAATATAAGTAAGTAAAGCAGAGATATAGGTGAGCAAATGTCAAGCCTTCATGATCAATGCAAGCTACGTTAATTTGCTTATTTTCACCGCAGTGGAAGAGTCACCTCTGTGAAAGGAAAACGAGGCCGCCTCATAAAAAAAGGACATTGTTTTCATAAGAAGTGTTTGTGCCCCGAGGGAACAGAGAAACAACCCATATTAGGTTTAACGAGTCGCTTACTGACAAAGTGATGAATATCAGACAATTAAATAGACTAGATTCTCTGATTGCGCACGCTTATGTTATAAATGTATACGTCTAGACCTTGTAACTTTATACATTAATGTGAACATTAGCCTGCTGTGGAGTCAGAAAAAGTACATTGTTTTTCCACAGCCTCCTCTTTCTTTTCCTTCTGTCATTTTCTTCCACTGGCAAAACAGAGGGAATTTTTCTTACTATTATTACTCATATTCATCACTAGGACAAAATGATCGCTTCGTGATTGACGTTTTTATTAAATAGCTCACTCTCACTAAGATTTGGTGTTCACATGACACGCTCATGTACCCTTTGGTCTGCAGAATGGAACAGTTTGTGTTGTATCGTCAGAAAGAGAGCTCGGGCTTTTTTTTTTCTTTTTCTTCTGTGCCTTTTGTATCTGATTCATCTGATTTAATGACTTTTTCTATTTTTTCTTTCACATTTATTTTCCAACCAATCCTCTGCCTTGCAGTTCTGGATGTGTACGTGCTCAACACAGATGGCCAGGTTCAGGACTTTAAATTTCCACAATCCAGCAAGAGTGGGGTCTCAATCCAACTGTCAGCCAATACTGTCAAGCTTAACAGTCGGAATGGTAAGCTTAAGAAAAGAGGGAATTGACTCTAATAACTCAGACACAAATAAAGTGATTATTGAACAAGCAGGAAAAAATACGCTTGACCTGCTCCTCATTATGTACCAATGAGAAGATGAGGAGACTGTGCACTGTTCTAAGAGTAAGAAAGCATTCTTAATCGCTTATATTTATCTTCTTGATGGTGGTCATTTATTTAATATTTTAATTCAATCACACTGCATTTAATGTCAACTGTTTTTTGGTCCTTTCTGGTCTGCATTTTTTTGTCACCACAGTTTTCTCCGTGTACATTGTGAAAACTTTATTTTTTTTTCTCCTATTCTGATGACATATTTCCCTCTGCAGGAGTTGCCAGGCTGGTTTTTGTGCTCTACAAAAACCTAAGCCAGTTCCTCAGCACAGAGAATGCCACCATCAAGATGGCCAACGAGGCTTATGGCCGCAACGTGTCGGTGGCCGTCAATTCTGACATCATCGCTGCCTCAATCAACAAAGAGTCCAGCCGCGTGTTCATTAATGAACCAGTGATATTCACCCTGGAGCACATTGACGTGAGTCTCCCTGTAGGAATGAATGAAGGGTTCATATTAAAAACACCAGGAGGAACAGCCAGTAGACAGAGATCTGCAATTTAAATTGTAAATGTCTGACTAGGTCAGTTGGCAGTTTATTTAAGTCATTGAACATCAAATTAAAGAAGTCTTTAGAACCTAAGTGAATTCTTAATGAAAACTAATTCTTTAATCAACATTGGAATATAAATGATACCCATTTTCTTTTATAGTGAGGGAAATTAACTCCTAGATTAGCCCTACAATCTGGGATGAAATTACTGCAGCACCAATTATCTTTCTTCTTTTAAAGTTGTCACTAGAGTTCCCAGAGGGCCGTGCGTGACTCCATTCTTTATCAGAGAAATTGTGCAATTCTAAAGACATGCCATCAAACAATTATGCCCCTCTGTTATTAAGGCCTCATATACTCAACCATGCTTCGGTAGATTTGGCAAGCACGTGCCAAATGAGATACAACATATGAATAGCTTCATGAGAGCTGTGAAGTGAAAAATCCTCATCCATATCAGTGCAGAAAAATACTTTGTATGAGTAGGGGGTAAATGGCCTTTGTGTTCTACATGTGCTTCAATTTCAGGAAGTCAATTATTTGGACACTTAACCATATCTCTTGTTATCTGCAGATGGAGCACTACTTCAACTCCAATTGCTCCTTCTGGAATTACTCTGAGAGGAGTATGATGGGTTACTGGTCCACCCAAGGCTGCAAACTCCTGGACTCCAATAAAACACACACCACCTGCTCATGCAGCCATCTCACCAACTTCGCCATCCTCATGGCACACCGTGAAATCTCAGTATGTCAGGTTTTTTTTGTCTTTTATCTTAAAGTTTTCTACAAAGCTCAAAACAACCTTTGTCTTGCACCTGCAAATGAAAAAAAGCTAGAAAGTGAATTGTGAGGTTGTTTGAGCTTAAATTGAAATATCAATTTTAAATTTGTTTATTAAATATTAAACTGAAAGAGACAAAAAAATCTTGTTTCATTTTGTGCCCCATCAGAAATATCTTGGGACTTTTTTAAGGTTTATTTTGCACAGAGATGAGATCATTTATGTTGTTCTATCTTTTGGTTTCAGTGGATGATGTATGAATTTAAGTTTTTGTTTTTTTCCCCTTTGATTGATTGTATTTGAGTCAGCATGTTCCCCCAGTGTCCTACAACTTTTTTGCCGTGTTTGTGTTTTTATTAAGTAATGTATTATAAAACCCAGAAGGAGAGTATATACATCTAAAAGAACATTATATAATTGTACATAACATAAGATTGCTTCCATCTCTCTGCTTAGTGTTGGAAGAAAAATGTTGTGGCTTCCCCCGCCACAGAAACATACTTTGTAAATTGATATCTAATTTGTGCTATTTTCCAGGGCAACATTAGAGATCATCATGAGCTGCTCCTCACTGTCATCACTCGTGTCGGCATTGTGGTGTCCCTCGTCTGCCTCATGATCTGCATCTTCACATTCTGCTTCTTCCGGGGCCTGCAGAGCGATCGCAACACCATCCACAAGAACTTGTGCATTAATCTCTTCATTGCAGAGTTAATATTCCTAATTGGCATCGATATGACAGAACCGAAGGTAAGCTGGAGTGACCTCACCCTATTGATTTGGTTTTGATTCATTCCCCTTCACTTTATCTCCGCACAAAACAAAAGAAGCTATGAGGGCCAAATGGATGGGAATTTAAGCACTGTTTATTTCTAACCTTCCCCACCTGTCCCCGACATGACAAGTGTGGGACAGCACCATTAATACAGATTACTAAGTGAGGCATGTTTTATATTTGACAGGACTTTTTTTCCTCTTTCACTTAAAGCCACCGTTGTAATGGCAAAGCCTGTGTACACACCACTTTTACTCTTCTTTTTTTTACCCACATTAACCCGTCAATCTCAAGACATAAAAAAACATTTTAGTGCATGCTGCTCGGAATCCAAGTTGCTAGTGTTGAGCTGTAAGTTTTCATCTATTAACTGTAACCTCACAACACATTATGACATTTTCATTTCTGCTGCGCTGCTGGAAAAGTAAGCCATTGCGTAGTCAGAGCCCAAGTGGTGAATGAATATTCATTTAAAAAAAATTCAATTGTACTGATACATATTCTGATGAATTAGACAAGCAGAGATGGTGAATGTCATCTTTTCAGTGGGGGTTTTATAAGGTATGGTGGTACCACAGCAGAGATACTGCCTCTTCTTTCTTTATCATGTTCAAATCATTGTTATTTTATAACCTAATCTAATCTAACTTTACCAATGAACTGTAACTGTTAGTCCTCTATTCCGTATTCTTTGCCTAAAAAAAACGTATTGTTCTTTCTCAGATCGGATGTGCCATCATTGCGGGGATTCTCCACTTCTTCTTCTTGGCTTCTTTCTCCTGGATGTGTCTTGAAGGAGTTCAGCTGTACCTCATGCTTGTGGAGGTTTTTGAGAGTGAATACTCACGGAAGAAGTACTACTATGTGTCTGGTTACCTTTTCCCTGCCATCGTGGTCGGTGTCTCTGCAGCTATTGACTACGGGAGCTACGGGACCAAGAAAGCGTAAGTTCCGCTCCACAAAATAAGTCATGGAAATGCAGAGCAGACATGCCAGATGTGCCACTGTGTGAGCCTTCTTATGAGGCAGATTTAGCTGAGAAATCAACTCATCTTTTCCCGTACCTTTTGCACATCCCTGGAGACTACACCAAAACATTTGAGCTCCCTTTGCCAGGGATGGGCAGCTGTTCAATTTTTCATGTCATTTTAAAGTGGTTGACAGACCCGACGCTGTGGTTTCACTGGAGGGTGCAACTTCATTAATGCCTGTCTGCTCAAAAGACCCTCCTGTGACCTCTTGTTTGTAAATGCTCCCTTAAAGAGAGCAGCACTGTGCAGAAGAAGCCTTTTACATAGATTAATGACCATATCGCAGCTAAGACTTGGCAGTTACTGTTGACTACTTGGCGTATTTCGTTTTATTTTGGACAAATGCATTGATGTTCAGCATGTGAAAACACTTCAGATTCAATATTGATACAAAAATCATAGTCCACACATTAAATAATCTCAGCTCAAGAGACCTATTTCTTATTGTTTGTGCTGCCTAAAGCTGAAGTCTGTGTCTCTCATAGGTGCTGGCTAAGTGTGGACAATCATTTCATATGGAGTTTCATTGGACCTGTTACCTTTGTCATCATGGTAAGCTATTTTATATTTTGCTTTGAATACTGAGACTGACAGAGTGCAGACGGGATCGAGAGTGCAAGATGAAAGGGAAGCAGGAGGAAGATTGGGGAAGTGAGATGGTTGAACTGAAGGAAAAAGTCAACTGTACACCCCCCCCCCCCCGGTCTCCACAGCGATGACAGGTTCATTCCGAGTCAAAGACAGATTTCGAAGGAACCCAACAATACTTTCTGCTTCTCATCACCTGACAAGAATCAGGACTTGACGTTGCTCTTTCACCTCACATTTGTACAACTTTGTGAAGTGAGATTACCTTATAGCCTCTGGTAATGTCACTTCACATTGATGGCAAAGGGAAAAAATGTTAAACGTCGGATCAATGTATTTAGGTAAATAGGTATTATGCAGCAGATTGGGAATGTTAGATAACAATGTTCATTATTCCTTTTAACCTCTCCTGCTTCCTCTGATTCATCTTCTTCCTGAAGTGTTTGTCTACTTTTTTTAGTAAATAGCAGATGGCAGTGTCAGCAAGAATAAAAGCAAGGGCACCTCTTTGTTTGGTTAAGGACTGTCAAAGGTGAGGGATATATAGCCTATCATATTGACATATGTCCCAAAGAGGCATGAAATTATTTACTGGTCATGACATTATTATCTCCCGCTCCATCAGAGGGCCTCAGAAGAACGAGACCTCAGGGAGTCGGACTTCCCTGTGCAAGAATAAGGGAAATAGCATACAGTGTCCCTCACATATATCCTCTCAGCCGACCGCAGTGTGTCTTCTTTGCTCTCATGTACACCAAGGAACGAGGAAGCTCTGCAAACGTGTCTTGCTTCCATGCAGAAAGGTTGGGTGGTATTTGTTCAGCACCATGTTCATTATACAATCTAATGGTTGGTATACTATCTACAGATGCAGTGACCTCTGTTGAACATCAAGCTGACATGGAAAATATACTAGAGGGAAGGGGCAGCCGTGTCAAATTCCAGTGAGTGTCTGCACATTATTGGCAGACTGTTCAGAGTTTTCAAAGCAAAGCTACATTACTGCTCTTTGTGTGTGGTGGCAGTATAAATAAAAGACAAATCTGCTTACCGGACTGCAGTTCACAGTTTTGTCAAAGAGAAACGTTGCCTCTCAATGATGCATTTAAACATGGATGAGGAAGTGCACAGCAGACCTGACGACGGTCTATGCCGAATTGAAAGGTCTTTGAGTAAATGCTGAACTGCCTCATTCTTGTTTTCATTTCTTTTTTATTTTGTTTCCTCCCCACACCCACTTTGAATGTGTGAGCTTATAATTGAAGAAAACCTAACATTGTATCAAAGTAAACATACATTTCTCCCTGCCTCAGCAAATGCTATGTCAGCCACACAGGAATATGTTTCCTCTCCTTAAACTGGGGCCTCATTGTTTTCCAATCGAGTCTTGCTCTCATGATAATTTGCATGAAAAATATGTCTGCAGTGGAAATGATGATCAGGATCCCAGCGGTGATGACCGGAGAGATAGAATCATGACCCTTCGAGGAGCTAATGTATTGTTGCAGTGCTAATGTGTGACAGGAATGAGGCTTTGTTGCACTGGCTCCGGCTTAGCTCCCTGCCCCTCTGGTTTTATGCAACAATTGTCTCAAAAAGACAAAGCACCCTAGAAAGGGACACCTCAGGGGACTGTGCAGTAGCGAGGTTTGTCGACATCATCCATGACCCTGGTTTCTCTACAAATTGGCTTTGTCCTTGTCAATGAGAGAGAGGGTAGAAAAGGCACATGAGCAAGAGAAAAGGAGAAAATATTGCAGCTTTAGCTTATGTGTAGATCCCCACATGTAACTCAAACTATGTTTGGCCTCGGGTGGTCATGTTTTTACCAGCTTTTATGCACCAGAAAAGAGTACGAAATACTGAGTGAAAACCAAAGCTGGGAGTAGGCATTTAGATCCATGTTCTTAGGCAGAGGTCGCTTGTCTCTGGGCACAGGAGGTATTAGCTCCATGAAAGGGGAACATGGAAGTAATGAGTGGAGGGGGGAGCCATTAGTATGCTTGAGATAGCTTCAACCCAAGGCCTCTTGGATCATGACACGTCGCGAGCAGTTCTTGTCATCTGGACAGCTCCATCTGCACCTTTAATATTTTATCCCCAGCAGTTCATTTGAAGTTCAGTGTGTACACACACAGTCCACTTCAGAAAAAAGCTTTCTCCTCAGTCCCAGTGAGGCGAGGTGCTTCTGCATGGCTTGCAGTGATGATTCAGAGACAGAGTGAAGGATAAAGGCAAGGCAGCTCCGCTCCAGCAAGAGGGATCCCCGGGAAGGGCTGCGAAAGCATGTCAGTGGGGGTGGGAACATGTGCCATGCTGCTAGGTTACTTTAAAGTACTGTGTCCCTCTCCTCTGTCTCATTGGATCCATGTCACCACTCCATGTGTGAAAGGGTTTTTGAAAAGTCCTCGCCCACCTATTCCTCCCTCACCCCCACCGTCTGACTCATGCAGACGGCTGACAGAAATAATGGCGGATAGCTGCGAAACAAAACAGAGTTTCAGTGCCGTCTATGATATAAAAGTGGGTTCACGATTTCTCTCCCTACTTCTCTCCATTTCTTTCTTTTTGTCCTCCAGTCGTCCCTATCTCAGAGAGCCTGACTTATTGTGTGCGGCCCCATGAGTTGATTGCATGTGGAGGGGGTGATGTATTGATCACAGGCAGTCTTTTGATAGCTGTGTGCACCCGAACACAGAGAAATTTATGCTCAAGGGTGAATGGCTGTGGTCTGAGTCCAGCTCACAAAGGTCCCTCGTATTAGCAATTCGTCTCCATTTTTCTTTCTGGCACTCTAGAAATAACGCAGAGGCACTGTAATGCACCGTTTGTAAGGTTCCCCGGGAAAAAAAAGCTTTTTGCCATCGCAAATGTGTTTATTTGTGTGTTTTGCTTTCTGATGTATTGTTGCATGCATTTGATCTTTTGATATGCTCTATTGGAGACACACATCTCAATTTTTCTTCCTCAGCCTTTCCCTAACATTATTTATACATGGCTGGCTTGCAGTACAAACACAGTTTGGTACATCTGCCGTGAGTGCTTGTACATGCTGTGTCGAGGACTGGTTCGCAGCAGAATAAATGTTTTTGAAGTAAATTATTTGGAGGGGCGCCTTGCTGGACCATTCAGCCTTTGTGTCTCTAAATCACACTATTGATTTTTAAGGTACCAAATAAATGTGCTCAGAAACACAGCACATGGTATCCTTGTCTGAACCTGATATGTGCCACCCTCTCCCTTAAGATTTCATACAAGAACGCTCCCTCTCCCTCTCCCCCTCTCTATTTCACTCCTTTTATCAGGACACACAGGGAAATCAAGCAAAATATACCATGTTCCCTCAAGCCTTTTGTTGGTGGATATACCTTATAATATTTCACTATGTGCATAAAATGATATGCAGTTGTTTTGTACAACATGAGGCTCTCTTATTTCTCCTGCTACTTTTCATATTCTTCTGAAATAGCCAGACTGCTGTTGTGTGGCTGTTTCTTTTTTTTTTCTTTTTCTCAGTGATGGATTTTAATGCATTTCCATGCTCTTATTGATATAGAATGACACTAAATTTGGCGCCAGTCGGCCTGTCTGAGACTAGCTGGAACGATAGATCTTTATTGGATTAGTCTGTGGACATGCAGAGTGAAGGCTCTCCACTTTTAATACTTATAGTCAAATTAACAGTTTTTTCTCTGTCTGCTATATCTTCAGTCATACATCTTCATGAATTAACGCTGCCATTACTGTGTTTTGACAGCTCAATCTCATCTTCTTGGTGATCACAATGTACAAAATGGTGAAGCACTCTACCACCCTGAAACCAGACTCTAGCCGACTGGAGAATATAAAGTAAGTGAAGCGTCTTATGCTGAACCCCAACCTTCTCCTTTGTGTCTGCAGATTATCACTGGAGAAATGTAAGGTTATTTTGCTCTTGTGGTATTGGTTTTTCATCCCCTGCCTCCACACAAATAATAAAAAAAAACATAAGAGTTGATTTCTCTATCTTTTCATTTTGTTTTTTGTAATATGGTTTAATTTTGAAATTATCTAAATCAGAGGGGGGGGGGGGGGGGGGGGGGGGGTTAAAAGAATGTTTTACTTCTAGCGTGATCTAACTGTCATTGTGATTTCAAGTATTTCTTGAGCCTCCTTTTCATGCTGTGTTGTTTGCTCCAAACCACCAGCCACAGAATTGCACCGGCATGACACACATCACTCTTAAGGCTGCAGCCTAACTATGCAGAGCTCGCTCTTGATAGGGTGGGGTGCGGCGGAACGGCTAATATGTGTGTTTGCCACTGGAACATGTTCAACTAGATTCCTCTATAGATCTCAGGTTGTAATCCCAGAGAGACCAAATACCACCACTCCAACTGACCATCATTGCTTTATTTCAGGCTTTTCACCCCATCATTTCCCATAAGAAGAATTAGTTTTTTCTTCCCCCCTATCAATAGAACAATATTTACTGCTGTTTGCTATAAGCGGATACTCGGGACCTCTTTTATTTGGAGTTGTATGGGCTTGTTGGGTGCAGTAGTAGTGCCAGTTTGCACCATTATATTATTACGGTAAGTGTTCAAACTGCCACCACTCTGTGTAGGAGAAGCACTGCTGCTATTTATAGTCAGTGTTTGTTATTTTAGATTTTTTCTTAGGGAATGTGTACCACATTGCAGCACTGTGGTATAACCGCAATCAGGGTGAACAGTCAGAAAAAGGCTTATTTAGACTTCTTGGTGTATTTGTGATAGACTACTCCCTTATCAAGGAAACCACAGTGGGCCACATTTACTGAACTTGGTTGCTTTCAGATTGGTGTACATGTTCCTCGTGGATGTTAGAAATGATTTAATCTAGGTTTGTTTATACTGCTAAAATACAATGTTTACTAATAGCCATTTTCTTTGTGGTCATTTTCTTTGTGTTCTTTGTGCCAGAGTTTGCTCTGAGAGTCAATTTAGCACAATGATCATCGCATGTTGCATGAGAAGGCAAAGCTAACGCACACCCTCTCCTTTCTTTTCTCCTCTCATCGTCTTCCTCTCTCTCTGTTCTGTGATCCACACCAGTAATTATCGCGTTTGTGATGGCTACTATAATACAGATTTGCCTGGGTAAGCTTTTACTATGCACCTCAGATAATTTTACCCACACAACACCACCCACCCATCAGTAGCATAAATGCAAATTCAACCACAGATAATGTGCTCTGACCAAATGCTTTGCTTTGAATAGAATTTTATAATTAAATCCTCAACAGCAAAACATACAAATCTTAGTACTTGTTAGACCCTTAATTTCACTGCTTCCCGTGATTTCCCTTGGATCAAAGTTGAAGACGTCGTACCAACTAACCCACGCTGTTCTGCGCTCTGATCTAATTGTGTTTTTCTCTTCCTGCCTATCATGCTCTCTAGCTATGAAGATAATAAACAGTTTATCAAGTAAGAACATGTTGCCCAGAAGTCTCTAGTTTATTCTCTCCACTCTCCCCAATTCGCCCTTTTTTTCCCTCTCTTTCCGTCTTTTTCTTTCTTTTGCCCGCTCATCCTCGCCCAAACTGCAGCTTCAAAGCTTCTCAGCCACCCTCCTTGTGATGGTCACATTCACCATTTTCATCAGTCCAGTGTTGTGGTTATTGTTGTGTGAGTGAGCATTGAACTGTGACCGCTCTTGGTGTCTGAAGGCTCCACGGGACCTTTACACACAGAGCAGTGAATTCTCCTGGAACTCTTTTTTTATACATGCCTTGTTCTTGTTCTTGTTCTTGTTCTTGTTCTTGTTCTTGTTCTGATAACACACAGTAGATAATTGTTTAATATGTAATTGTATTTTGTACTTTTTTAACATACTGTGCTCTCTGGTTGTTGGTATGTTTTAGCACATATAAATTTATTTACAGAAAACTACATCAAGGTTTTTATTCCTTCGTGTCTGTCTAAAGGCAGGAACTGCATTGAGTATGGACTGAGAGTTTTATAAGGGTTTGTTGGGATGACACACATGTGTTTTTGGAATTGTTTTTTTTTTTCTTTTTCTTTCCTTTCACTAGTTGTACAAATTTCTTTGCTAAATTTTCTCAGTGATTAAATGTAGGGATTAGACATCCCAGATGCCTCTCTGTCACTGAACATCTCTTATGTTGGATTTGTCCTCTTCTTGTTTTTGTTTTTTTCTATCCCAAAGATCCTGGGTCATGGGGGCTTTTGCCCTGCTGTGCCTGCTGGGTCTCACATGGTCCTTCGGTCTCTTCTTCATCAGCGAGGCCTCGATTGTCATGGCATACCTCTTTACCATATTCAACACCTTCCAAGGAATGTTTATCTTCATTTTCCACTGCCTTCTTCAGAAAAAAGTAAGTTTCTTTTTATCTGCTTTGTCAAAGCTTTTTGATTCGTCCTTCAAGTTGAAAGGTATTTGAAATTTAGCATTCTAGTATTCTCAATTGTCCTGCATGCTAATATAAAGACCAAACAGTGCCTGCTTTGATATCGCAGCTAAGTCATTTTTTAAAGTCAACAGTCTGTGTAAACGCTTGGCTGTTTGCTCATGCAGGTCCGTAAAGAGTACAGCAAGTGCTTCCGCCACACGTACTGCTGCGGAGGGCTGCCGACTGAGAGCTCGCACAGTTCTGCAAAGACTTCCACCACACGGACCAGTGCACGTTACTCTTCTGGTACACAGGTAGACCAGCACCTTTACACAGTTAAAGACACAGTGAGTGCCACATTAAGAGGAGCACACCCTAGTGTTTCCTGCTCAGATACACTCATCATGCAGCTCATTTACACTACAACATGAAACCTTATGTTTAAACATTGACATCGGAGTATGTACAGTGCTGATGGAAAATGTTCAGACCCAAAGAAGGATTGTGTCATGGGAGAAATCTGAGGGAGAATACTCTAAAAGTTTTGCTGTATTTAAAATGGCACAATAGCCTCTGTCATGTTAAATGGAAAAAGTTCAGACAGATATCTTGAACTGAATAGCTTAGGATGGAGGTCTTTGGTCAGACAGGTAACCAACAGCCCAATGAACGAGATGTAGAGTTCTTTTGTGGAGATGAAAGAACTTTGCAGAGTAACAAGCATTAGTGAAGCTCTCCAGCAATCAGACCTTTATGGTAGAAGAAGCCATGCCTCACTAAAACACAGCCCTCTGGGAGTTTGCTAAAAAGGCAACTGAATGACTCTCAGACCTCGAGAAGCAATTTTCTCTGGTCCGATAGATAAAAGTTTGATATAATTCCCCACAGTTTGTGAGGGGAAACAAGCACATTACCTCATTCTTACCTTCCTTATAGTGAGACACGGTGGTGGCTGCATCACTATGTGGGGAAGCTTGTCCATGTCAGGGCCTGGAAGACCAGTCAGGTTAGAGGGAAGGATGGATGATGGACAAATCCAAAGAAATCCTGAGTGAAAACTATCAAAGTTTTACTTTTCAAAAAAATGTAAATAACTAAATAAATAAGGAAAGCTCTGTGAAACTCCCAAAGTAACAGCAAGAGTATGGACAAAAACCCAGAAGAGTATCCCTGGAAAGACCTGAAAAGGCTCCCAGTCCAAGAAGAATAAGAATAAGATAAAACTTCAAAGGAAAGTAATACCAAGTTTGGAAGATGATTCCCAGTTCTTGAGGCTCCCATTGCTGCTAAATATGTCCTAATTAAGTATTAAATAAAGAATTGTAATACCTGCTTTTTCTTAAAATAACAAATTGATTCCCTTTTAAGATGAATCTGAAACATGAAATTTGTAAATCTTGAAATGGTCTGAAACGTTTCTATCAGTACTCAGTATTTAGTATTTCATGAGCATGTTGGTACTGCTGAAAGAATGCTTATTCAGCATTTCATCTTCAGAAGTAGATTAAGAGACACCAACATGATTCTACATTTTACAATCAGCATCCGCTGTGCTGCATGAATACCTTTTTTCTGCTCTACCCCCTTTAGCACTTGCTTTTATCTTTTCTCACTAACGCCATGTGCATGGAATGCTGTATTGCACTTTCTAAAGAGCATTACAGGCACTTTTTACTGCAGGGAGAGCCGCAGTTGCAAAAAATGACTGATGTCTGAATGACCCCAGTCTCATTCATGGATTATAGGCCTTAATAGACATTGAGCATTAGATGTGTTGTGCTTCTAGAGAGACTCTGGTATCACCTACACCTACTTTGGCTAGTCTCCCGCCTTAGCCAAAGGAGTCAAAGTCTTTCAGAAGTTGACTTGATGAAAGCATGAAAGTATCTTTAAAACACTCGTACAGAGAAAGTGAACATTAGGACTGCTCTCCCCTCACTGGTAAGGAGTGATGTAGTCAGCAGTGAGTACATAAGAAATACATGAAAGTTGATCTGAAAGGTGAGCGAGCTTGTCAGAGTCCTAACGACTGTCCCTTGTTGACCTGACAGAGTCGTATCAGGAGAATGTGGAATGACACCGTAAGAAAGCAATCTGAGTCCTCCTTTATCTCAGGTGACATCAACAGCACCTCCACCCTTAACCAAGGTCAGTTCACACCTCATCTCTCTACACACCTATGCACACATTTCATCATGTAGCTAAAAATACCACCTTCAAATTCCAATGATCTTACCATCACACAGGGTACAGGTAATTGTAATAAATGCTCTCAGCTTGAGAAGACAGAGTCGTAGGATTAATAAAAGATTGAAGGGGAAGACTGAGGTTTTCAGCATAGATTTCCTGTTCTGCCAGCTGAGGTCCACAAAAATCCTTATATGCTGCGTTGTCATTCTTGCTGCTAACATTGGTGTCATATTGGGACAAGGCAGTTTTTTTATTTAAGAGCTGACTGTCTATACCCAGTTCAAACCCAGGCTCAAGGGAAGCATGGACTAAACTAAAATAAACTAAAACGTTTTATTTTCAGAAAATCTTTACATGCAGCAAAAGGCCATTTGTTGCCTGCCATATAAGGCGACCGGGGATTTACGAAGAAGGGAGGGTAAAACTATCATTTATTATTTAGCTTGAGCACAAATATGATGATGAGAAGATGATGTTCAACTCTGGCTGACCCAGAATGCTTAGTGCGTTGTCAGGCTCTCTGCTGCTTCTGAAATTATTCTCCAAGCATGCAAAGGGAAAGAGGGTTGACACCAAGGTAGTTTAACTTCCCCTTCTTTTACTTCTGTCGCTTCTGCTCTTTGCATTCTCTTTCCTTTTTGATGTCACTTCCCAGAAGATAGAACATTACATCAAGGGCTTTGAAGCCCATTTTGACTTGCTGATACATCAGTGACAATATAGAGGTTGGGCTTTTTTTTTCCCTACAGTAACATTTCCTGGAGATGTTAATGCAAAGGTTGGATATTGATCACTCCAGGGTGTAGTAGTTACCCCGGAGAGTTAGTGCACTGAAGGAGGGCTCTATATCCTAGAAGCTCTTTCATGTCATTAAAAACATCCCTGGAGACTTCTCAACATGACAGATGGCATTTAACATAGGTGATAAATGGCAGTGGAAATACCTCAGATCCTTAAAACGCACTGCAAGCTCAGAAGAAAAATGAGGGAGATTAGGCTTTGGGAGATAATAGCTAATTGAAATTTTTAATATGAAAACCTGTAAGGATTCACCTGTCTGTCATGAAGAAGAAATTATGATCGGACTTGTCTGGAACAGAGAAACTTTGCACAACCACTGGAATTTACAGTGCAATTTTTTTGAAAAATGATGCATGCTTAAGATGATACGTAAATATGAGTTATGAAACACACTGATGACTAAATGTAATAATGAGATCCGGTGGTTGAAAATTAGCTGGTAAAAAATGAGTTATGAAGCACTTGCAACACACATAACAAATGAAGTAGAGGGCCAGCAGCGAAAGGCCGAAGAAAAGTTTGTATATTTCAGGCACAAGTAGAAATAGCTGCTGCCTTGCTTGCCTTGCTGCTTTTCAAGACTTTCGTGAATTTCACCGCTGTAGGACGTATAAAGGTTTATCTCATCTTCTCCTAATCTCTGTTCACAACTTTTCTTAAAAACACATGCCTCAAGGAGCAAACTGCCAATATTTTCTACATTTCTTTTCTTCATGAAACTTCCTGTCAACTTCCAAACATATCCTCTTTCTCGCCACTCCAGGAATGACCGGGAATTATCTACTAACAAATCCTCTTCTGCGACCACAAGGCACTAACAACCCTTATAACACCTTACTGGCTGAGACAGTCGTGTGTAACACCCCCACAGCTCCAGTGTTTAACTCGCCAGGTGTGCCTATTTAATTCTTTCACAGGATTCTGGCTTTTCTTCCCTCTCCTCCTTCTTTCTTTCTGTCCCACTTCAGTCGAGTTTACAGCAGACCAAATGAAAAGCAGGATGCTCTGCAGTATCACCTTTCCCTCTCAATCACTGTCTCCCAAATGCTTGATAGTGTACGTAGCTTGTGTTGCAAATAGACAATATACATTATGTGTGTGTGTGTGTGTGTCTGTGTGTGACAACGCACATGTTTTTTCAGGCACGACAGAGATTTGTGTGGTTCACCTCGATCCAGCCTGTGTTCTCATATTTCTTTTAACGGGACATAATGATTAAGATGGGAAAGAGATACTACATGCTCTGCTTCGAGATAATGTAAACAGTGGTGTAGACCTGAAGCTGTAGTTTAAACTGCATGATCATTAAGATTTATTTCCCTGAACTTAGGAGGGAGATTTGTTTCTTTTTCTCAGCATTAGATGGACATTTCCCCTTAGAATCTGTCAAAACTGCAGGCAGTTTTGTGGGATTGTCTTTTTATGGATACAATATTTTATAACAGATTATACCAGTAGGAACTTTAAAGAAAAAAATCATTGCACCTTGGTTGCAAATTAAATTGAAGTCTATATCACACTGTAAAGACAGTTGTGATTATATGTGCTTTTCTACTGTGAGACTGAAATGGCATCTTTTGTCATGTTTTGTGCTTTTCCCTTTTGCTTTCCTCTAGTGACCTACAGAGAGACAAGTATGGGAGTAAAACTTAACTTTGCCTATCAAATGTAAATTTTTTTCAGCATGCTTATTAAAAACAACCCAAACCCTGGCACAATCACTGGTTTACTTTTAGGCCATTAACACACACTCAGTGAGCAAGTGGTTCACAAAATTAGCCACCTAAATTCTTATTGAATCCGAAAGAAAATAAAAGGTTTCATTGGCCATTTGAAATTATCTTCCAGATTTGTTGCAAATGCCCACTACTCTGCTTTTCTCTCTCCTGCTTATTTTTGTCACGCTAACCAACCAAAAATGTGTTGCTATTTTTTTTTGTTAAAAAGGAGAATTTATCAAATAGATTTTCTCTCTGTTCCTATTCTTATTTTTATTTCCCACCCCCACCATACGCCTGTCCTCGTGTGGCACTCGGCAGTCTCAGTGTCCAGTAGTATTCCCGTCACACCCTTCCTGACGACACCTGTCTGGACACTAAATTGCCACCTAGCAGGCACGAAAACACGGATGTCATGGCAGCAGCTGCTCAGTTTCCCTTACTTTCTTTATTCTTTTTTTCAATTTATTCCATAAAACCTGCACATTTAGTATCCCCTATAACCCCAAACCTCTACCCCCTGTCTTTTTTTCTTGCGACACTGACAAACATTAGCATGAATAACTGCAATAACCTCCATCTTAATCTTCACATGTTTTTATACAAGGAGGTGCAGCAGCCATAGCAGAGCACATTTTTCCTTTATCTCCTCTTTCAATCATGGCATAAATAATATTTGTATTTCTTGCCGCTGCTTTCCATGACCTCCATGCTTTGAGAAATTCCTAACATGACTGCAGCTGACCTCTGTAGCGGCTGTGTTTTCTTGAGCTGTTCTGATAGTGACCGGGGTCTCACTGGGAACTGTTACTGTGACGGATGCCAAGTGCCGGGCTGTGGGCAAGCTCTGACCTTTGTGAGCTTTGGGTACACAAGCTGCCAACTAATGGACAGCAAGTGTACCGACACAAAGTCATAAAAAAAAAAAGGAAAAGGAAAAAAGCCAGAAAGGGAAATTTCCCACAAAGTAGCTTTCGGCAATGAATTCACAGAAGTAAAAGCAGTGTAATGCTTGTCTCCTTGATTTGCTGAACCCTTGCTCTTGCTAAGTTGCAGTTAAGGCTTTTACTTTACTTTTTGTTATTTTTGTTGTTGTTTTTGTTTGTTTGTTTTTTAATGAGTATTCATGTTACAATAAATCATTTTACTTTCTTTTATACATCAGCTGCTCTTAGACCAGATAGCCTGAGCAGACAGACATGATGTGAGTTGTCTAAAGTGAGTCTTTTCACCTGCTGTGTGTGGTGATGGTGGAGTGCTGCTTGTGGGCTCCCCTTGTAGTGAGAACAAAGATGGCTGCCACATGTTATTACATAACTACTTTCCCTTTTCTGTCTTTGTCACATTTTCCCATCTCTGTCCTTTTCTTTACTTCAGCACATCCAACCTATTAGTTGCTAGAAAACCTGTAAGTGTTGTAGCTTGCCCGTTTTTTGGCTTCATATTTGTGGACTTTTGCCCGGTGTGTTGTGATGGTGCTCACTGTTTCAGTTTGTTTCTTAATGTTGTTTGGGATCTTTTTCATTGCTTTGTCACATTTGTGGCAGACTTAAAGGCATAACTCCCCGTCTCTTTTACAGCAATTGATGAAGGGAAAGTTGAAATGTATATATTTATGAGAAAGTAAAATGATTTCTCATTGCAAAAAAAAGCATGTCTATGTTTTGTATGTTAAGGATTGTGCCTAACTAACAGATTTATGGCATGGCTTAAATTAACGGAGTATTATATGTGAAACTGCATCCTAAACAGCATTAAAATTAAGTTTCTATCTTTCGTGGTTGTTATTGCTGATTAATGTAAAGCCCGCTCACATTTTCCTGTCTTTCCAGGGCACTCACTGAACAATGTGGTGAGGGATACAAGTGCAATGGATACTCTACCGCTAAATGGTAACTTTAACAATAGCTACTCGCTCCGCAATGGGGACTTTGGCGACAGTGTGCAGGTAGTAGACTGCGGCCTCAGCCTGGATGATGCTGCCTTCGAGAAAATGATCATCTCCAAGCTAGTGCACAACAACCTGCGTGCCTGTAACAAAAGCCACCAACAGCAGCAGCACTCCAGTTTACATCATCCACCCCACCACCAGCAGCCGCCGCAGTACCACCATCACCACCACACGGAGCGGGCTCCGCCCAAGGTGACGGTGGTAGGTGGCAGCAGCAGCGAAGATGATGCTATTGTTGCCGATGCATCATCCTTCGTCCACGTGGGTGACACAGTGGGCCACGAGCTGCACCATCAGCAGGAGCTGGAGGCGCCGCTCATCCCCCAGCGGACTCACTCGCTTCTGTATGCACCACAGAAGAAGGTGAGGACCGACGGGGGAGTTGATACCTATGTCAGCGAGCTGACACCCACCAACCCTGATGATAGTCTACAGTCCCCAAACAGAGACTCCTTGTACACTAGTATGCCTAATCTAAGAGACTCTCCGTGCCCTGAGAGCAGCCCTGATGTAGTGGAAGATCTGTCCCCCACCAAGAGGAGTGAGAATGAGGACGTTTATTACAAGAGCATGCCTAACTTAGGGGCTGGCCACCAGCTCCAAGCCTATTACCAGATAGGCAAAGGGAGCAGCGATGGTTTCATTATTCCCATAACTAAAGAGGACTGCATCCCTGAGGGTGATGTACGAGAAGGACAGATGCAGTTAGTAACAAGCCTTTAAATGTATTTAAATCATCCCAAACCTCCCTGCCCTTACACAACCCTGACTTCTTGCAGGACACACTAGTGAAGGCACGGGAAGCATATATAAATATTTTTTGTTTATGAAGAGAGCCTAGAGGCCCCGTCACACAATCTTGCCATTTACAAACTTTTCCTCCCCCATTTGCATTGCCATCTCTTTTTCCCTTTGAATCACCACTCTTCCTACCTTCTTACCTGCAGACAAACAGACTTGGAGCACAGGAATGGCAGTGTGAGGTTTTAAGAGGACTGTATATAAAATGCAGAGTCAGATTTCAATTTTAAGAGACAAGCCAACTATGTATTTAAATGTGCTGCTGCTGTTGAATAATTGAGAAAAATTTAAGGTACAAAAATGGTTGAAAAAAAAAAAAAAAGGTTAAAAAAAACAAAAAAAAATAACAGGCATTACTGGCTACAGCAGTTTCCCTGTCAAAAGGTTGTACATACACTCCCCAACAATTAATTTGAAGTCTGATTTTTATTATTGTGAAAAAAACTACACCCCTGGACCGGGACATGGACGTGTTTGTGAAATGTTCCTGATCAGACTGTTAGAGAAGGAATATAAGGTCCTGGCCGCTCTCCACCACCATGAAGTTTGGATTGTATAACCACTAGCAATCAAGCCCCTGGCCTTATATTTTCTCAACTGTACCTTGAACTGTTGTTGAGGAAATCTGCTAAAATATATATTTTGTTGTATTGCCAGTGTAAAATAAAACTTCATGGGAAGCAGTAAATATAAAGAAACCTTTTAATTTCAAAATTTAACGTTTGAAAGACTATTGTGTAGAAGATGCACATATGTCATACAGTGTGTTTATGGTTCCAACACTTCATTCATGGTAGTATGTTTGAACGTAAAGTCAGATGGAGTCAACCAATTACAAATATGCATCATCACTTTCTTCACTTGTGAACAGTGTTTATTGCTTAACGAGTTCCGTTGATATCGCCCATTGACATGTTCATTTGACTTTGCCAAAGTGGCATTCCTTTAATAGATGGGATTGCAACAACCCAGTTAAGGTGATTTCTGCATTGCACAGTTATTTGTGTGATTTTGATTGAGATGGATCTTTTTAACAGCTGCAGCAGAGTGTCGGGCAAGCGCGACAGACTCAAAAAACAACTTTTAGCGATGAAGTTTTTATCATAAATGTAGTTCTTCCGCTCGGGTTTGGATATTCTATTTATTAAAATCTTTCCAAAAAATAGATGGGGAATGTGATAATATTTTCCAGCACTGGTATACATGCTGTACTGTAGCTCATGTTTTTTTTTATGTAAACATAAGGGGCTCATCACTTAAGACGGATGTAAAGTTCAACACTTGTTTAACAAATACAATAAATGTGAGAATTTTTGTCAAATGCCAGTTGCTTTTTAATGGTTTCTGTTTTTGGTACAGTTTTGGAAAACAGGTTTGATTATTTTGCTGCGGACAAAATACCCTTGACTCAGGTTATAAGTAAGTCCCGAGCACCTTGAAAGGCAAATTGCTAAATTTGTTTTCTGAAGGATTTATTTGCTTTTTGTTTTGCTATTTCTTAAACCGCTGCGGAATAGAGAGAGCTCATTTCACCGTGTGTGTTAGAGAAGCCAAATTTGTCCATGTGATTCAAAGATGAGAAACTCAGGTAGGAAAATTGCATTGTAAATGTTACTCTGTGTGGTTGTAACACTAATAAAGGTTCAAAAATGACACTGGTTCAAAGCATTGTCCACTTAGTATATTATTAAATGAGTACTAGGTTGGGCACAATTAAAGGGCCTGGCACTGCTGAAATCCTGTGATACGATGTTGGCTGTAATGCCACATGGGAACTGAGAAGAGTCCACGGGCCTAACAAGGGGTCAATGTTACACATGGCCGCAGCTAGAAATATATAATACATGGTATGACATATATTTGCTCTAATTAATGTCTACTGCTGCTGCAGTCTACAGTCAGTTCCTGTACAATTTGTGCCTCAGGTAATGCTAATTTATGAAGCATTTTGATCTAACACCATTTGAGGCGGAGTGACAGCTCACAGTAGGGTGGCTGGAAATTGCACTGTTTACCATTTGGCATCGAAAGGAAATGACTCAGAACTTTGCAGAAATGCACTTTATGACAGCGCACATAATACTGTGTGGGCTGCGTGTTGCTTTGAGTTTTTTCAACAATTATGTGACATTTTGAGCAATTATCTGAGGATTCAAATTGTTATGGAAGAATTACGTTCTTTGTGATCTCTTGTGCAGACCTCTGAATGTCAGTTTGGAATCAAGTGTTAGGGTGATCGTTGACTGTTGAAGGGGAAGGCATAAGGAATTATAATGAGGGAAAAAAAATCGGATTGATATCCAACCTGCATTGTTAACCACAAAGTTCGCTTTTAGCTGTCTACAACCCTTAAAGTTCAAAATTGTATTTTCAAAATTATTGTTATTACTTGACACAAATACATAAGGGAGAATATTTTTGGCAGTAAGAAACTGTCCATTAATTTGAAACGACTATAAATACAAAGAGGTGGCACAGGTGTGCAAAAACTTTATGTTGAGAAGGTTAACTGCAGAAAAACTTTTTGTTCAAGTCCTTTGCTGTTTTTCCTTAGCTGTAAGTTTGCTCTTTGCATGAATTATTCTAAGAACCACCTCTCACTTTGCTGCTCACTGCTCTTTATAGGAGGACTCCTCTATAAACAGTAAAATGAAAAACGAAGTTCACGTCATAGCAGAATCCTAAATGTCAATGTTTTCTGTAAAAAACAGATAAGCAATTTCACCCCTTTCATCGGCCCTGTCTCTTTGTTTAGCCTCACACTGCAAACTTAGACATGGATAAACTTCTCGGTAAGAAGGTTTATTTATTTTTTTCATTATTAGGGACAAGGAAATATGATCTGGGATTGACTATTCGTCTGCGACAGAGAATGTGGCCCTGGAACCCCCTGGCTTTGCGTGTGGCCGTCTCGCCATGAAAGAGCCCCTCTAATTCCCTGTCTTTTGCTCAGGGAGAGGCTTGCCCCTTGTCAAACATTGATTTAGAAGTAGGCCAAGAGCTGAGGGGCCGGGAGCTCAGTTCTTCCCTCAGAGGAGCAAGTCGCCCCTGGAAATGGAGGAAGAGAATACTGTCAGTAGAATCTTAGTGAATCTGCTAAAGATAGATGGGATCCGGACTAAAAAGACACATGAGATTAATAAGCGGTCGAACATGGATAACTATGATTGTGAAGTGAGAGATCATTTTCAAAATATACAAATTTTTTTTTTCTTTTTCTCCCAAATCTCCATTTTTCACATACTTCTCCTCCTCGCACAATTTTAGCAGTTATGGAATCAGATTTCAACTTTAAAAAATAACGATATCACACTTTAATTCACACCACCTCCGTGACTTGATTTTATATCATCATGTTAAAAAAGAAAATAGGTCATTAGTATGTATTCTGTGAGCCATCGAATCAAAATATTTAATAGTTAATGAAAAAGCCCACAGCATGCTCTGACTAGCTTTGCAAGTCTACATTAATTTATTTGTTAAAAGTTCAGTTAAGAAACTTCCTTTTCCAAGTCCCAAGGATTTCAGAGTTTATCAATAACCTCTGCAGCAGTAACTCCTGTGAACAGAAAAACACTGCCAATTATAGATGCCATCAACGTGGATGAAAGCAAGCAAAGGAAAACCTCTGAAGCCACAAACAGTAACTGGCAGTGCAAAAGTAACTTCCCAAACTCTTGAAGTTAAAGAGGGTTCTTTTAACTTCTTTCTCTTTTCTTTCCACAGCCTCTTTTGTCCTGTCCCCAACTTCAAATGTGCAGATTTGCGGCCCATGGGCGACTTAGATGTGGTCCCGTCGAGGTGAAAAATCCAATTAACCTGCAGCTCCAGCCGCCTTCATTATAATCCCCTCCCATAATTATGAAATTACGAGTTGCAGGATTTCAAATATAAAAAGAATGAGAGTAACTGGCTTGAGGAAAAAAATAACAAACAAAAAAAAGACACAGGTGAAATAAATCATTCCTTGCCGGTTTACAGTTCCCATTTAACTCGAGTGGGTACAGCTGACTCTTATGACAAAATGAAAGTGAGACCTCTCAAAAGTCCTTTTAATCAGGATGGGAAACATTTTGACAGAAACCCAAGGGTCAGTGGATTCTAGTTTTGCTATAGATATTAATGGACTCTTGTATGTCATGTATTTAGACTTTTGAAGTGTAATACATGATGATCTATACAACGCTTATCAAAAACCGAGCAACTGTGAGAGCTGTGAAGCCTCCGTTGGACAAATGAAGTCTATGGAGTATTGTAACTATGAAGAACTAAGATGGATAGTTTCCCTGAGTGAACCTCGCAAAGGGATTAATAAAATCGTCTGTCTATCTATCTATCTATCTATCTATCTATCTATCTATCTATCAAGATAGATGTCTATAGATATAAGATAGATATCTATCAAGATGTAAAAAAATATATACATATCTCTCAATATGTTTCAGGTTCATGCCATTCAAAGCAGCAGTAAGTCTCAGCATATCTGCATTCCTTAATTACATTTAAAGTCTGAAATGCATGATTTGCTCTTAAAAATTAAAAGTTACATTTTATGTAGTCACAGCTTTGAATGATTACTGAGAAAAACAACAATAAATTATGCAAAAGAACGCCCATCACATAATCTCTCATTCATCAGCACCCTGTTAAATTGTTAAAACATGTATAGTCTCATTATGCTGGTGGCAAAGGCCTCTCCTTTTTCTATACTTTTAAAGTCTTAACCAATCAAAGTTGTCGATTCCTCCACTTCAGGTCAATTTTTTTCCACACTTACACTTGCACACACAAAATAAACAAATAAATGAATAACCATACTCAAAGATTTTTTCCTCTGGTAATGATGCATCATGATGCAAATGACTCAAACAGGTGAAACGGGAAATTGAGAGGCCTGAATAACTATTCATATTTCACATCAAATAAAAAAGCAACAACAAATTGTAAAGTTGCAATTGGCTTTTATTTGTAGTACACGTTAAGCATGCCATGTAATTGATCTAAAGTGTAAGAGTCAGCATGCAGAGTCAAATAAGGATAATAAAAAAAGTTACAACACAGAATCAATGGAAAAGAAATATATTCTGAGTATATATTCACATTATGAGAACAATTATAGTACTGTTTATACTACTAGTATTACTACTTTGGATGATAATGATAATGAAATAATAATGGGCTCAGTTTCCCTCCTTTCTGTCAAGAATATTCCTGTGGAATGGAAATAGAACATTACAAATTGTATACACCCAGTTCCTAGTGTAATAAATAATATAACACGATTGTGTTATGTTACGGCTTATAACATTGTTTTTCAGCATTCAGGAACGATGCATTGTACTCATCTTCTGTTCAGGAGCTTCACAGCAGAAAGAGACACCATCTCATCAGTAAATCTAATATTCGTCTGATAAACTCATTGGCACTCGCCGAAGGGAAGCCTCGAGCAATAACTACAAGAGCTCCTGCTGTGTACAAGCTTTTGCAGACCAATACAAATAACTCGCACTCACAGGACATCTACCGTATATTGAGTATCATGCAAAATAATCCATTATGCCGCTGAATTCACTCAACATCTCTGTTCAATATTTGGCATTAAGGGAAGGAACAAGCAAAGACTTAATGGCTGCTCACAAACCTTATTTGGTTCTAAAAGATACTAAGAATTTTACACTGAAAACACAGCTCTTGTAATACAAAAATTCCCAGGTATGAGTACAATTTACACACTCTTGAAGTACCTGTTTCCATTGTTATCAACCCATGAAATGGCCTGCATCGGTTATTTTTGTGTGGTTTGTCAGTGGGCAATAGGTTATTATCACCTACAAGCAAAACTAGTAAGTTAGCAAGTTATTGGGCAATTGTTGTTCTACTTTTGTTGTAGATTTTACATTTTCAGTTATTGTTTGGTTACTTTCAGGCGTTAAATTGACTTGGTTGACTTGACCTTGTTTTGGGGTGTAAATGGAAACTTTCACACGATTACATTGGCAGACCATTCATACGGCTCACAAAAGTGTGAGAAGGGACTCTACTATCCATATCAATTCAAGTGATAACTACATACATATTAGCAATTGCAGTTATCATAATGAAAAACTGATGATAACAATTGATGATATACATTTGTGAAGAGTGATTATCCATGAAATCCACGTTCAAAATATGCAATATAATTTATATACCCATTGCTGTCTTCATAATTGATAAATAGAGGGAATACAGTTGGAACCTTGACTATCAGTGTGCATTGGAACTGAATATTGATTCTGATTTTCCTTGCTGGTGGCAAATGCGCGAGCAGACTATGAACTATAAAGAGAAGATATAGAATATATTATGAATGTCTCTGTTGGGTTTTAGTTTCTCATTAAGATTCAGAGGAGCTTTTGCAGACGAACCTTGTCATGCTAATCCTGGGCAAGTGGTCCCACAGGGTCCCAGCAAATGTGTGTGAGCGTAGAGAGTGTCTCAAAGAACATTTTTTTCTTTGCATCTGATCTTTGTCATATTACTTACATTGTCTTTGTGTTGTCATTGTCCTACATGCATCGTAGTTTGTCTCAATGAAATAACCAGTTAAGACACTGAAATGAACGGCTTGCTCCACTTCTCGTCTCTTTTCTGTTAAAAGAGTGGAAATGTGTTCATTTTCTTTATCAATTAATAATAATCTATTTCACATGTCCAAATGCAATTATAACAACACCTACAGCAATTCAAAGGTATATATGAACCATCGTAGAGAGAAAAACACAAGAATACGCAAATGATTCATCATTATAACATTTATTGTCTTCTTAACTGTAGGTCAGTTTCAATATAGCATGAGTGAAGTGTTGTGAGATGAGATCTGATTACATGTTATTAAAATGAAAATACATTTTTTAGAGTCAGTTGCACTTTATGTTATTTATATCAGCAGTTTATTTCACCCTTGGTCAGTGACAGCACACAGCAAGGGTTTGTTGGCTGTGGCTAATAAATTACACATTTGATGGAAGGTTGCATATTTCATTTTGATAACCAAGATGGAAAAAACTAAATAAATATTGAAAATGAGAGGAAAAACATAAACTGTATATTAAGATGCACATAGATTATGTTGGTACTAAGCTGAATTTGAAAACTTAAAAACGTATATACATATATGTGGTCATATTTCATTAATTTTTCGATATGAAAAATACAAAGTTGACAGATTATTTAGAAGTTCTACTTATTTGGGGTGATGCTGTAGAAGAATATTATTGTGCTGAGCCATAGTTTAATTTCTAGAGGAAAACCCTGAAGTCTACCCACAGCACAATTCTTAGCTGATTAAATTACTGGCCTGACCTTTAAAGCTTCCTCTTTTAAACTTCTCATGGCGGATATCACACAAATGACAATAAAATGTCTTGTCAATCATGTAAATTACATCTCAGATAAAATTGCTCACATTGAAGATAGGAAGAGCGAAAAGCATTATGTTGACTGAAAAAGGGAGGACAAGCGATTAATGATATCTAAGCTGGGGTTTCATACCTCCAACAATCGAAAATAGATTTAAATGACTGTTTATACGAAAGGGTAAATTGCTTTAAATTATTTGGGGTAATCGTGGTATTGACACTCAGCTACTCTATAATTGGTGCCTATTACATCATATCATATCATTTCAATGAAAAGCTTTGGCGTGACTTTGTTACTCAGTGCATAAGCTTACAGTGCAGTGAAATCGTTATGTCAAATGTTAATCTTGCTGTCCATCTTATGGGGATTTTAAATATATCCCCGTGCCCGTGAATTGTTCAGAATTATTAAAGCATAGCCAGGGAGATCTAACAGATGTTGAATGGTAGTTTTGTCTTGAGTCCATCTGAGCTTTTCAGCTTGATGGTGATATCAAGTAGGAACCACGTTATGACTCACTTTGATGTTATAGCTTAAAGCTGTCAGTGGCAGATGAGTGGAATTAAATCCCCAGCTGATATTTGAAAGAACAACAGTTTGTTTTGAGTTGTGCCAGTTTTGTGCAGCTTCGAAGAGACTTAGTTTGGAAACATTTATGCCAACACCAATGGTCATTATAAAGAGAATTAATTTGGGGTAGGGAAAAAACAAAATGCACCAAAACGAATTAAAGCACAATCAAACGAGACCAAACACATTTAGAAACACATTTTTTTAATAGGTTTCACCCCCTCCGACCACAGCAAAACGCTTAAGATTCTGCCCTGGTGTTTCAGTAAGCACAAAGTAAAATAAGCTTTTTTCCAAAAACCGTGATGTAGATCAGTTCAGGGAGGCTTGGGGACTGCTTGGCTGTAAAGTCAAGAAGAACTTTCCCACCTTCTCCATGATCAGATTTTAAATGTCAACGTGACTAATGAAACAGAGAGGCACATTAACTCGTACTTGTGCCGATTTTGTCAGACGGTGCCACACTATGCCTTTTTCACTCTTTACCACATGTTGATGGCTAACTGAAAAGAGCGTGAAGAAAAAAGAGGTTTATTTATTATTATCTTTCTGTGAGCAGAATCTGTGAGCAGATTCCTCTTTGGAAACATGTTACTCCTACTGTTGCTCACAAAACCTGCATCAAATAAACACGCATGCACACACACACACATGCTATAGTGCAGATGTTGTCTAACAAACAGCTTTTTGGTTCAGTTGTCAGACAAGATTAAGCACTTAAATTGCAGACTCCCTTCCAGGCCAAAACCCAGATACCATCACTTCCCACGCTGGCTTACCTCTGCATTTAGTGATTTTAAATGGGGCCATTTTATTGCACAACTGCTATTCCTATTTTTGCATCAAGTTTGTACAATTGCTGATGCCATGTTGAGATTTTTGTTGTGGTTGTAAAAGCTAAGCAACTTACATTTGTATTCAGAGGGCAGGTCAAGCATCTGCAGGGTCTGTCTTGATGTGCCGGTGTATGCCAGGAGCATTTGAGGACAACCACATACAAAGAATCCCATACCAAACAGAGGCCACAGCCACAGTATCAACATGTGTCATCTGGATAGACGTGTCAATTTAAGTGTGCCACATGCAATGTGTTGTGCCTTGAGCTGCGCTCTCTGCATTAATTTCCTGTTGTTTGAGTTCAAAGCATTTGTCACCCGGTGTCAGTCACATCGTTGGCTCCCCTCTCGCTGCTCAGGGACCTTGATGCAGCAGGAGGAAATGTTGTTTTCCCTTAACAGGACACTGGGTCACTTGGTCGATAGTGGCAGGGGATCAGGACAGCAGGCAGTGGTGCCCATTGTCACTGCTGCATCACAGAACACTCCACGGATTCACAGCTCCTCACTGAATGAGTAGAGAAATATGAGTGAGGAGGCAGGTAAAAGGTGGTGTCTGAGAGGAGAGTGGGTGGAGATAGAAAGCAGTTAAGGAAATTTGTGCTGTGGTCAACACATAATGATCATGTAACAGTGAGGAGCTGGTGTACAAACTAGATGGCCAGGACTAAACAAAGGTCCACTTGATTAAAACAACACTGCAGATCAACCGGAGCCACTGTACATATTTGCCCTGAGGCATTAATCAACAGTGGGTACACTACCCTGAATAATAAGAGAGGTGATTATACAGGTCTGAAATGCTCATGATTCATGATTCTGGGCATGAGCAGGGTTTCAAGCCACTTGTTGGTTGAAAGTGATATAACAACACCAAATGTGAAACACAATGGTAAATCAGTGAGCAATCAGTGTGTTTTATTTACTTAGAATCCCAGCCTCCCCCCCAAAACATATTTGATTAACAGCCCAATTCAACATCTGTAAGAAATCAGAGGATTGTTACAAAACGATTTGCATCCATTTACTGTGTGCTGAAATGTATTTTACAATGGAAGTAAAAGCAAGTGCTATGTGATAAGATTTGATGAAATATATTCTCCATACTGCTGATTATTTTAGATATAAAAATGAACTTTTCCTATACTTACTTCCAGACCTAATGGTCAAACACAGCTGGCTCAATTATGAATTACTGTGCGCCACACCTCATTTTATCTTTTACATCCGATGCGAGCTTATTTGCAGTGAAGGTAACACACAGTAAATAAAACAGCAGGATCAAAACAATTTGCTGTAAATGTGAAGCACAAAAGTTCAACAATATAACAAACCTGCCAACCTGAGAAAAAGTATTGATTCATAATTTTTATATAATTGGCACTGATTCATAATCTGACACCTCTCAGAGGAAGTTGCTAGTTGACAACGACATGATAATGCAAAGGTATCATTTTAGCATATCCTGTAATTAACCTCATGAATACATATTGATTTGTAATGTTTCCAGCATCTTGGAGTTTCGCCTTTGCATCTAATTAACACCCTCAGTAGCAACTCAGTGTTATTAATCCACAACCTAGAAAAATAAAATGCTGACTTGTTCTTTTCAAGTAACACCATGTTTCTCTACATACAAAAATCCCTTGTAAAATAAAAAGTAGAGCTAATATTTCAAAGATAAAGTTAACCAACTGATGGGCAGGAGACTGTGTACTTACTAAAGTTCTCTTGTACTAACAGATGATGATCATTTCAAATCAGCCTCACAGGAGAGCAGTGCTCAAAGATAAGCACTAATTGGGGTCATATATTTCATGCTTAACTCCCCATACTTCACAATATCACACACATGCTTTCACAAGTCTTCTCACAATCCATTACATCAATTAGAGAAAGTTGACGGCAGTCAATTAATATTAGAGGAGTCATGCGGCAGGCGAGCTATTTCTCTGCCTCAAAAATGTTTGAAAGTCAAAGCATTAGTATGGATTAGGAAATTTATCTTGTAACAGTGCAGGCATGTGGCAAGGAGCTCAAACAACTCCATGCTGGAAAATTTAAACTGCTCATAGCGGATTAAAAAGAAATGTACACTTAGAGGCCTACCGCTGTGTTTCAGTGTACTGTGCACTTAAACTTTTCTACACATCATTTTTCACCATCTTTTATTCTTGAAATTCTTTATATTTCAGTTTTACACTCACATTTATATTCATTGTACAGTAATGTAAAATACTGAGCAACATCCCCGTGAATACTGAGGTTTGAATCATGACTACGTAAATGAAAAAAAAAGATCTGATCCTTACTGGGTCTTAAAATAACACAACCTCAGATGAAGACAAACAGATGATGAATTACACCAATATTTGGTAATTCAAAAGATTTTTGTAAGGATCCCCTCGAAAATGAGATGATGCATCTCAAGGGGCTATCCTTGAAATAAACAAACCAATAGCTCTACTCCACAGTATATAACTTGTAGAACCACCTTTGGTGGCAATAACTTAAATCAATAGTTTTTTTGCATGACGCTATCAGTCTTGCATACCTTGTGGAGGAATTTTGTTCCACTCTTTCTTCTACATTATTTCAGTTCATTCAGATTTGTGGGCATTTGTTCACGCACAGCGCTCTTAAAGTTCTGTTACAGCACAACCCGGTTTCAGCCAAGCTTTAGCTGTCAGAAATATAGCCTCAAATTTGAATCTGGAATACTTGAATGGAATGCTCATAGTCAACTCAATGACTGCAAGGTGCCCAGGCCTTTTGGCTGCAAAAAACCCCCCAAAAAACAAGCCATGCCCCTTCCATTACCACACTGACAGTTGATATGAGATGAGTTTGAGCTGATACACTGTGTTTTGTTTTCTCCAAACATTGTGCAGTGCAATGACCAAACTGTGACCGAATGACCAAATCTCTCCACTTTTGTCACATTATGACATCATTCCAGAAATTTTTCGGTTTGCTCAGATGCAGCTTTATACACCTAAGATGTGCTGCTATGTTCTGTTTAGAGATAAATCCTTTTTTCGGCAGACAAGCAGCACTTTTTCAGTCTATTTGTGATTGTTCTGCCATGAATTTGAACATTTAACATGCCAACTTGGCTATAGAGTCTGAGATATATCTTTACATTTTACACTTTATGCGTGACTGTGTTTGTGTCTGAGAAAAAAAAAAACAGAAACCAAAGAAGCCAGTGACACTCACATAAAGGTACAGAGAGAATAAAAGGCACACACTGCATGTGAGAGATACAAAGTTAATGATTTGCAACAGTTGCATTAATGCATGGAGAAAGAAGACAGGTACCCAATAGATTATAGATGTTACCCAGCAAATAGGAGCAAAACCAAGAAATGGTTCAGGGTCACCTGTGCCAGTAATAACTCAAAAATAAATGTTTCAAGCCTAATCTTACAAGTAGAGAGGATGTCTCCCTCAGGAACCCAAACTTTGAGCTAGTTCCACAGGAGAGGGAGCCTGATAGCTGAGGGCTCAACTTCCCATTATATATTTGGAAACCACAGGAACCGCAAGAGAGATGGCACTCTGACAGCAATGTTCTTTATCAGAAGAAAGACAATTTTAGTAGGGTTAGGGATTAGGGTTAGGGTTGTATTAAAACAGCATCATTTATTTGCTTATTTCTACAGTGAAAGAAATTATAAATACAAAGATTTGGGTTCAAAGTGATAAATCTACAGTTCTAGACAGAAGTCTTGTTGCACTTGCAGCTTCTCCCAGGTTGTTCCTTTGGGACATTTCCCTTTGGCCTCTTAATGTCTAAAGCTTTCAAATTCTTCTCTGTTATAAAATCACTGTCTTTCTGACCACATTTCACAGCACGCGTGCTGTGACACCCTAGCTCAAAGCAAACTCTGTTGAGAGACTTGTTGAAACTCTCTTCACATGATCAAAGCAAAATCTTAACAAAAACAAACCTAAATGAGAGCAAGAATTATTGAATCATACATTTATTTAATTACCTTTTAAGAAGAAATTTAAGGTTAATATACAGTGTCGCTGAGAAGAGCAGCTGCTCATATGACAGCCAAGTTAATTTGAAGAAAAACATGATTCCTTAAAAATCCCAATTGTCCCTGTGTGATGATGTGTAATTCACATCTTTGAAGCGTCTCACTTTTTGCCGTTCATCGTTTTGCAGGCTTTAGTGGCATTGCAGTTAAACTGGAACTTTTTTTCCCCCCATCTTTTCATTGTTGCTTGGGATAAGCCAATCTAGTTGTGGTTTCCAAATTTTGTCTAGTAATCTCAGCTATAAACAATTTCGTGATGCTGAGCAAAAAGGACCTTTTCATGTAGATTTAACAAATCACAACTGTGAGTATGCATATGTTAGCCTGCATATGGAGCAGTCACACATGCACTGAGAGGATTGGGTCCCCACAGAGGAAAATGAAGAGGGGAAAAGGGGAGGCTAATGTGGAAATAGAGTGTCAGCGTGTTTCACCTTCATTAGCTGGAGTCACCACATGTTCTCGGCCGGTCTCAGTGTAGTTAACCAGCTTAGCTGCTGCTGTGCATAATGACAAACTGCTGTAAAATTGTGGCAGGGGAGGTTATGTGACACTTGACTTACCTCGGGAGGAACAACTGCTGTTGTGTGAATATCATTCACTCATTTATTAGTCATTTGCTGTTGATGGGGAGGGGGATACTGCACCTTTGTATTAATGATGTGAGGTCCTAATATATATGCTGCAGTAGAACATTTATTTGTTTAAGATTTATAAAACTCATTAATCTGCGACTGAGTTGTCGTCATACTCCAAAGGCAGGAGGTGCTGTTGAAATAATAAAAAAAAGGATAAAAAAAAAAGATTCCTGTAAATGTGACTTTCATAGTCCTTGTCTTAGCTGTTAATTTTTCAATGGACTGGTAACTGATCCAAGGTATTTTTGTTTTGAAAGTGGTTAAAGATACTCTCACTCATTTATAGAGCTATTTCTCACATTATGAATTACACTTACATTTGCTTTGATTTTCACTTCATGTATGCTACCCCTTTCACTGTAACATGACACAGTTTCCTCTCAGGAATCGATAAAGTGTCTCTGACCCTGGATAAACACCACGACAAGGCACTCCATATGCTTGCAAAACCCCTTGCTTGTGTTTAAGTATGTCTTGGTTAAACATTTCTGACTTTATCTCTAGCTTTGGACTGTGGATACTGATTGGAACACTTTAGCAGGTATCAACTCTGAGCTGCTTGATTTCCAAACGTGTATTTGAACAAACACATGACAGATTGAAAAATCAAGCGACTGTTTGAATGTTGCAAAAGGTGGATCATCCGGTGCCATGCTGGTTAAGATGAATGTAATAGGCTTCCCTGGTTTGATCTCTGGTTGTGCTGTACACAGTAAAAAATAAAATTGTATAAATTCAAAGTAAAACAGGCAGAGGAAGAAGTTCATTGATTGTGCCATCCACTCCGTGCTCTCAGTAAATTATGTTATTTTTTATCTTAACTGCAAAATGAAAAAAAACTAGCAATTGCTACTGATCTTGAAACAAAACCATATTATATAACTAATTTGAAGTCAGCTTTTTGGTTTTTGGTTATTCAAGTGAGCCTATAGAGCTGGCACAAATTAACAGGACAATCTAACAGTGGATTAAGATGGATTTTCCATTCTATGTATGTTGTTGCTACATGCTTTTACATCATTTTGAGATCTAGAACATTTATTTTAAATTTGCAGTTAACACTACTGGTCTAAACTCTCAAGTGCTTCTTCATTCTTCTCTTTTTTCTTTTTTTTTTTCAGACAACCTTCACCTTTTATCAAACAGTGCTTAAAACTTGAGATCTTATTAGGTTAAAACATACAACCAATATATCGTATACCCGGGGGAATACCATCGGTATTAAAGCTCGTCCCTTTATGACAGCTGGATGAATGAGAACTATGAAGCTGTCTCAAACGGTAGGGCTTTTTGTTGACTAACCAATAACAAAATTCTAAAATCTCTCTCACTTTCAATTATGCATGACAAAAAAGGCAAAATAAAAACACTTTCTAAAAGCTTTGGAAAATGGTTCACCAACCAGAAAAAAACAAGCAGGATATATAATTGAGATGAGTGAATTAGACAAGATAAAACATGCATCTATGACAACAGGCATTGAGATGACATTGAGATAGCGCAGACGAGTTTAATGATGAGCCCTGGCTTTTCTTTTTCGAACATTTATTTATCCTTTCTTTTTATGGCAGAGCATTTTACTGCTGCAGCTGTTGTTTTCCATGTCATTTGTATTAAGAAATGAGGAAGCATCCTTTCCCATCATTGGAAACCCTGACACCACTGTGATTTATAATCCCTGTGAATAATTTGCAAAACATTCAGTCTCTCTATGAGATACCATGATATAAACCTCCTCATTTAAGCTGGCCCCTGGGATACTTTGGACAGAATCTCTTTCAACACGGTCGCTGTGGGCTGCAGGCACGGCTGGCTGCTCTGGACTTGTGAGAGCCTTGCCATTAGTTGTTAACTTTACGTGCAAAAAATCTTTTTGGTGGCAAAGTTATATTTCCCACCATTATAGAAGTAAGGATTTTTCCTTGCTCAGTGCTTTGCACTGTAAAACTGTAATAAAAGTTGTTCAAAGTGACATGGAAATGTTTGTGTGGACAGATATGCAGACCTCGGCCTCAAGCTGCTGGGTATGTTTTTTTTTTTCTTTATTTGCCGCATAGATAAATCACTTGACACCTTTATGGTTTGTGCTATGGACTACAGAGAATTGCTTTTTCTGGAGGAGTACTGTGCCTTTGTGTACATAACCACGTGCTAGTCGATTTATCATCGGACGGTAATTTAAGTAATCAGGGCAGTGATAAATCTTAATTTTTTTAAATGGTTTAGGGATAATTGTGCTATTGAAGAGTGGTTCAAACAGTGTTTTATACAAAGTAAGGTCAAATCTTCACAGTTTTAGTGGCTTTCATCTTCGAGATTAGCTTTTTTAGTCAAGTTTGTGCTACTGGCATTATTTGACATAGCAAGAAGACAAAAATATTTAGTTTGCTTAAGGGTGGTATCAAATGCTCCGTTTTTTTGTGGCCTATTTTCTGGAAGTACTTCATAGATACAACAGTTCCGATCTCCTCTGAGGTATGCCCCAGATGAAACAAAGCATACACCTCAATAGGTCTCCATGGGACTATCTGACTGGCTTTTGGAAGATTGACAACTGAGCATTATTTTTCGCAAGAAAGTGGCAGGCAGTCCCTCATGTGATATGGAGGCATGTGAAGGGCTGCTCTCTATCTTCCTCTCTATGTGTCTTCTTTTTTTTTAACACCTCTGCTATTCAACCAGGCCTTTGAGCATTTAAATGATCAGAATTCTGCAGCATGGCTGTCTGCCCCCATGCTGTCAAATTTGGACGGATATGTTTCAGCAAGTGAGAGAGGTAGACATGGATGATACACGTATCTACACAGAGCACTACGCGCACACACAGACACACACAGATTTGCCCGCGAGTCCGGCGTCGCCTCTCCAGACAGGCGAACGCCTCTCGGCATACCCGGCAGTTGAGCGGGGCAGAAAAGTGGAAAAATGTGCTCCTCTGTGGAGATGCAGTCAATCATAGAGCTGTCCAGAACCACCAGCTATCTGTTCAGTTAGAGACTAGAGGGCAAAAGGCCACACTCTTTCTGTTGAACTTTCAGTCATTCGTCAACTATAAATCTAGAGTGAATAGCCTTTTATCCTTCAGTGTTTTACAGGAAATAATACCCCTCGACAGTTTTATTCAATCCAGTGAGTTCCACTCCTAGATTCAATGAAGCTGTGTTCATTCATTTGGTTTTAAATTCAGTTTTATTGGTTTGAGAATAGTAAATAAGTAAAGGAGAGTTACAGCAAAGGAAACCAAAAAAAAAAGAAGAAAAAGATCAAGATAAAATTTCACAGAAAATAAAAGTACTTCTCTTGAGACTTTAGGAGGTTTTTGAGATCTTGTAATTCATGTTTTTATGGGTCAAGCCAGGTCCCTCAAAAAGCATACTCTTGTTGTGGAGACCATATGTGACACTACCCAAAATTACATGGTCCATTGTGTCTTCAAACACAACTGTCCCTCAGACAATACAAACATGTACACAGATCTTAACTGGTAGCATTTGGATATTGCTGAGCGCAGATGTCACTGTCAACACAGACTGATTAACGCAGATAAGAAAATAAATAAGCCACAGGCAGGCGTTGTTATTGACAACAGTGTAGTGTGCCTCCAGTGAACCAAAGCTTGCCAATTTTCTGAGAAAAAAAGCACAATTTAGTAAGCAAGACAAGATCCGTCTATGACGTGCCTGCCTGCTGGCAGTAAGGAGAATATGGCTTCCTCCCGTCCTCTCATAGCTCATTGATTGAATAAAACATGTTTATGCGACGATGCTAAATATTGGTATGTTCGGGAAGTATTTGAAAGTGATAATGATGTGTTTAGATTAAGGGTGAATATAAGATTTGTGAAAAAGTAGCTCTGGCAGGAAGCTGGACCATGGTATCAGGGCTGGTGTCACATTGCAGCTTCAACCTAAAAAGGGGAATTTATTGAAATCAAGCTAAAATAAAAAATACAAAAACAACAAAAGAGGCCAGCATCTGTGGCATGCAGCTAATACAATTTAGAGAGCAATGAGCCCATTCTTTTTATTTTTTCCTCCAGGAACAGAGAATGACACAGAGGAGCCAAGAATGGCTGCGTCTGCCTGTCTGCTCCTATATACATCAGTCTGAGAAGAAATGCTTTGTGAACAGTAGATGCGCTCACTGAGTGCTGGGCTACTGCCAGAACTGATCGATCTGGAAATGTTATCATCGGCTGACGGCGGCTATTTTTGTCTGTAATTTTTTGTCTTTTTTTTTTTTTTTTTTTGCCAGTTTATCATTTTAATAGCTTAACGATGTCTTGAATGTCTTTCATATCTTGCCTGACCAAATTGAATTCTGGTAAATAACACTGAGCAGAGATAGCGTGTAAGTGTATTGGAATTCATTAGCAAGTCGTTTAAAAATTGTATCTCACGCATAATCTGAATCTAATTCTCTGAATTAACATTTTATCTAAAACAACGTGCTAGAGTTCAGGTGCAAATCTGACGACAGGGAGTAGTGCCAAGCTTAAATTTGTCCCAAATGTGCACCTGGTCTTTTGCTGACCCTGTCAGCTGGGCAGGATGTTAATACACTGCCACACAGTAATCTCTCTGTATCTAGATATGAGGCTTTTGCTGGTCAGCAGCACATGTGTCTACTTAGGCTGAGAGATGTTGGAACCTGCCTCCTATGGCCCTTGCACACACTGGAAAAATGGACATAGTGGTCACAAATAGCTTCATCCGCTGAGTAAATCCAATATCCCCATATATCTCTGGGAATCATCCGTTTCGCCATGTGAGCAGGATTCTGAGGAGACCTTAGAGTCTTGAAGGAGGCTTATAATGGCTATGATACACAACATTGACATTAAGAAAAAAAGTCTGTTCTTTGGATTTATACGGGAGTGAAATTGAACAAATCGAATATACTGCATCTAGAGAGAGATCTAAATCCTTAGAGCCCTTTTCAAACTATTTTGGTATGAGATGCATCACCAACTTTCTGTGGAAGTGCCTTCAGATGTAACTGTTCACTCTGACCCCCAGAAACTGTCTGAAGGGACACATTAAGTTTCATTTAGTGGAAAAGTTCAGTTTTGAGGGTGAGTTACATTTTCTCTTGAAGTCTGAATGTTAAAATCACCCCACATTAATGGCTTTGTATTTTCTAAACTTAAATAAACACCAAATTCATTCTCTTGCATAAGCCTAATGCCTGGTATCAGCTTTCAGATCTGCTGTAATGATTGTTGGCAGAGTTTAGACTACAGAGCAGCTGTGGGCTCCCTGTGTGTGCCCAACTATCATGCAAAGTGTATGTGTGGGAAATACATACAAACATGAAGAATTCTTTCACTGCTGGCTGGCAAAAACGCCCTTCAGAGATTGGAATTCACAGATAGCACACAAAGGAAACAAAGTCTGACATGATAAATCTCTTAATTCATTGACAAACAGATCATATGCAGCATATTGATGATTAAGGTGAGTAGTAAGGCATCAGAAATTTCCTTTAGTATCAACCGCACTCCAAGACTGACAAATGCAGCCATTTTTGTCAGTTGTTTACTGATCAGAGACAATGATCAGAGTCCCTTGTAGATCTATTGGTTTTTCAGTTTTACTTTCAAATGCTGACTGTCTGTATATTGACACAACAAAACTTTGCTGTTGAGATAATGATCATGGTTTGGTTTGACATACATTTTCTCACACTGTTAATCCTGCACACAGAAAGTGACACAGAAAGATATCCAGTATTTTACAGTTACACGCCAGCGGTGTGTGTTGGAATGGAAATTAGAGCAGACTATTAGAATATGTTATAAACAGTTATTTGTACATACCCATTATTACAGCTCATGAGAAGCATCCTGTATGGTACCGTAACTACAGAAGGGTACTGTGGTCGGTCACATAAAAACACAACATGTTCACATGAAACTTTGTCACTTTGTGGTTGGCTTTAGAAAATAACATAATTTGGTTAATCTAAACTACATGGGTAAGGTTAAAACACAATCACTGTAAGAGCTAAAAAAATGCACTATTTTAGCAACATGGATGCCATGCTCTCACACCCACTAGAGGTTGCTTGTTCTTTGAATGTAATTATTGACCGTATCTGCCTCCATGAACACATTCATAGGGGAGGGCGACAAGCTTGTACAATAGTTTAATTTTCTGTATTGACATGTTGAGTGCTACTAAATGTCACATTGGTCAATTCTCGGTGTTGAAAAACATCTGTGTACAGTACAGCCTTGATTTGTTCTGTTCACAAATCTATACATCCAACTCTGAGGGGAGCAGCAGTTGCGATCAGATGGATAAATATGGCGAAAAAAATAAAGACCTAAATCCATAAAAATGCGTTGTTTTCTGCCTTTATTCAAGACTCTCAACATCGATCGGTTCCTTGTCAGAAGAAGATCAAAGACTTTTTTACTAATTAATGTTGTGGTCAGGAGTGTACCTTACTTGGATGAAAGGCTTCATAATTTGGAATTATCCTTGTTCCATGTAGTGGAGGGATGGAAACATGCAACACAACTATGTTTAATACTGAAAATTAAAAATTCTACAAAAGTAGAATGCCATTCAAAGATGTTCTGTCATCAGTTAAGTGTAGCTAAGTGGTGCTTCTTTTGCATCAAGTATGAGGTTACATCAACACGTGTGAAGTAAAATGGCACTTTGGTACAACAATAGCATATATTTCAAACTGTATTTACCAGAACTCTGGTGTGGCTTTACATGTTGGGGTCCAGCATCATGCTCTGACAAAAATATTATGAGGAGGACTTTTTTTTTTTTTTTACTGTCAAACGACCATAATACCATAATGCTGTAATACTTGTCAAAATAAATGATCTGCAGCTGCCCCAGAAGCAAAACCTGCTGCTGCAGATGGACAATCATACAAACGTGGATTTTTAGAAGCAGTTCAAAGCTTTTTCAGCTCACTGAAGTGCTCACTTTTCAGATGTGAGCACTGTTCAACAAAATCAATCCAACCAATGACAAAGAACAGAAGAAATTCAATTTCTGAGCTAAAATAGAGTATTTCAGACAAAAGATGACAAGATGTGTGGCACTAATGTGCACAATGAAATGGGCAAACCCGTGCTTAGCCTGGTAGATGTCAATAAAACTTTGGAACGTCACTGCAAAATAAATGTCTAAATGCAAACAAACCAATTGTGCTCATAAACCTGGACCACACAATCTTTAGAAGACGTCCAAGGCTCTGACAAGACATCAACATTTTTATTATCTGTATTACATAATTATTCATTTGTTTCCAGGAATTATTTGGGAGCTTTCTAATCAGCTCTTAAAATGTATTTGAGTGAGTTTGTTCTCATTTTCTTTGATGATAACATCATTAAAGAGGAGTGCAACAGCATTTCAAAAGAATGCTGTGTTTAGTACTGATACTGTCTGTTTTTCAACATTCTGTCAAATCAATTTCCTTCTTTATACACACAACAAAAACTGCTTCAAATCAGTACAGTGCGCATAAAGGTTTTGAACACATTGATACTTTTGTTTCTATCTGCAGGATTGCTCTCAATTACAAGACAGTCCCTGAGGCCATAAGCACACACACAGAGATACTGTAACTAAACTGTCAACAAGCACATGTAGGGAGAAAAAAACATTCAAAACTGTACAGGCCATGCATAGCAGGCGACTATTTTACACGTCATGAGGTTTGTTGGAAATGTCTCTGTACATACATATGCTGTAAGGACACAAACATTCATCACCCTGACTGTTTTATCTTCTGACTCGTGCATTCTTATGTTGTAAGACTTGTGTTTTACAGAAGCAAGCGGAAGGAAAAAGAAATCTTCAGTTTACAGCGGTGTGGCTATGCTGCTGGGTTTGCACTAACAGAATCAATCCATTCACAGTCAGAAAATAATACACAGTTAACTCGCATAAGACAGAGAAACAAACATGTCCCATATACATATCAAAGGTTCCAACCAGTTGCTTATAGTGTTGAGGCTCCCTAACTATTTTTCTTCCTCTTTTCTTTGTTCTTTCTTCACCTCTTTCTTTATCTTTCTCCACATGTGCGTATGTCAAAGTCTTATTTCCATGTCCTGGCACCACTTATACTCAAAGCAAACACAGGGCGGTATGTGTTGATGATTGTCAGCACTGGCCATTTATCATCTGTCAAGCGTCTGTCCTCTGAGGAGGTAAATACACCTAGTGAATTATGGTTGTTTTAGTCTGCAGGCGGAATCCCACATGACAGCCAGCAGAAGGCCGTGACAAAATCATTTATGAGGAAATAGTTTATCATGACCACTGTAAACACTGTCCATCATACATGAAAAGAGCATAGGATCTACAACTTTGATGGGGAGAAACTTGGATCCGGATATTTAGGAGCTGAAGTGCAGGCATGAAAAATGTGATTCAGTGGGATACATGTGAGGAAAAAAAAAACAACATAATGATAATGTTCATCTTGTGTCTCATTTGTTCAGTCTTGAATCCATCAATTTGTGTGAGCATTGGTGTGTATGTGTTGAAGATAAGAGCACAGTACTATACAGTTTATAATTCATATAAAACTCAAAGTTTGATTTTCCTCCTTAAAAGGACTTCAGTAAAAAAAAAAAAACGGTCTTCCTACTTGATAAGACTATCTATTGTTTGTAAATTATTTCCAATTAAATTATCTGGTGTAGTTGATGAAAGAAATGTAAAAGTCCTTTATTTAGGTAAAAGTCAAATTACCATAAAGTAAAATGTAAATGTCATAAGTACTATATGACTCTTCAGTGAAAAACTATTGTAAAAGTAAATGCAAGAAGATGACTACAAAATGGGAAGAAATAAAATGTGATGGCGTTTACAACAAGGTTTTTCATCTATGTGCATTGTTATGAAAAAAAAACTTAACTGTTGTATTTGGTGAAATTCAATTGAAAATAAATAGAAATGACATAATGCTGAAGTGTAACCCGGACATCGTTATTGGCAGCCTTTACAATAATTCTGTCACAGAAACTCAGATATAGACAGCCACAAATCGTTCCTAAGCCCAACCTCATCTTTTGTTCCTGCAATATGTTGCAATATGTTGAACATATTTTTAAGTGCTTCATCTGGTGTTTTGTTTCCAAGCCATTCTCCCCTAGTCTGACCTGTTATTGTATTGTCTTTAGTATTTTACAGTACTCCCTAACCATAATCAGGTTCTGTATTCTTTAAAACTTACGCAAGTGGCTTTAATGCAAATGCAAAACCAAATGTTAAAAAAAAAGGGAATAACATTCGCAAGAGGAGTTACAACAAGTAAGGTCTCTGATAATCTCCCAGTGCTTTACGTTAAAGCTCTTTATATAACATTGATCGATTCCACCAATCTCTAAAGATTTTCAGTGGGATTTGGATCAGAACTGACAGAATTGCTTGCAAGTTTAAAATTCTCCATCTTTTTTTTTCAGCCGTTATTCTGTGTGCGTTTAATTTTGTTGCCCTACCAAAATACCAAAGACCCTTGCCTCAAAGCTAGTTCTAATACTGGCAACATATTTCACTCTGAAATGTGTTTGATAATGAGTTCTTTGATAAGTTCAATGCCTCTGGTACCAAATCCGCCTAATGGTATGACAAAACCTCCAGCATGTTTTACAGTATTCTTTTCCTCATAGGCTTAATCTTATCAGTGTAAACAAACAGATACCGTAATTTCAGACTGCTCACAGACAGCCTGAAGCTTTTAGATGTTTTTACTGGTGGTTTTCCACAATCTACACCAACAACAATTTTGGTTCCCTTGGAATTGTTTCAAATTCAACAACATAAGGACTAAATTTGATTGCCTCCATGTTGTAGGCTTTGTCAAAACAAAAACAGCAGCACAATATTCAAAATAAATGTGTAGTCATAATCAGAAAAACAACTTATTTTGTGTGTGCCACTGCATGCATGTCGGTAGCAACAGATCTAATACACACAAACACGTCTGAACAAACACACCTGAAAACATGTACTAGTAACTCTTAATAACTCTAAACAGGACAGATTTTTTAAAGTTAAGTTAAAACAGCATACAGTGAGACAATGTCTTGCTTTCATTTAATGCATGTAAAGCTACCAGGGCTGATACAGAGAAAAAAGCAACTTACTAAATGACAAAGTAAGTTTATTCTGTAACCGATAAGACAGAAAACTATGGGACACTCAGCAAGCTTCGTTATCATCCACCACCGCCGTACTAATTCTAAAACAGTGAACATACAATGTACCTTAAATACTCAGTGTAACAATGAGGTCTGGTAAAAAACTGCTGGGAAGCAACCAGAATAAATTAATTCAACTATTTCCTTGCCTTTGGATGGCTAAACAATAGGCTACCATTTCAAAATCTCCACAAACAATGAGCAGTGATTAATTTAATGGTATTCACGCTATATGTGTCAATTACACGACATCGAAAACGCGATGAAAAGATCTCAAATGAAAGCAAATAAGATTTTGAAATTAAACATTGCAGGCAGCATCATAACATTGACTGCAGAAACTCTTGTTACATTACAAAACAGTAAAGAGGGGCTTTGTAAATCTTGTACCTTTCTCATTTGCTTCTGATACTTTCATAAAGCCCTCATAAACCTTGTGAAAGAGAAACTGAAAAAAAGAACCCCCTTTCACACCTCAAAACCACCATCATTAAAGTAAAATCAGAACTTCAAGCACAGGTGGGTTCAGAGGGGTATCAGTATAATTGACTGATTGATTGATATAATTGTACACAGTTATGTTTTATGTCTATATTCTTTTTTAACTGCAGCCCTTTGTTATTTTAGTTGCTCATGGCGATTTAACAGTTGTGGTTTGTCAGAACAATGATCCACTCTGTTTCTCACAGACGTATAAGCCACACCCCAAGTGGAAATTCTCGGAGTGTTCAGCCAGATGGACGACGTTTTAAATGAAGCATGTGGGCAACAGGGCCAGTTCAACATCGTGTCCTGCAAAGTGGGCCAGTCATTAACAGATCTGACCCTGCTTTTCCTGACTGCACATGTTAGTTCTGGCCAGTGCTGCATTCCTCTAAAAGCCCTCAGGCAATCCCAGCAAATGGTCCCCATCACACGGAGAGAGGTATGTGGGTAAACACAGGGATTTTAAACATGGCAAAACTTTTCTGAAAGCACTATTAGCTGTGGGGTGCGGTTAATGAGCGTCACACTTGTGGCTCGGGACCGTGCAATAGGAATTTGCAGTTGTCAGATCTTGTAATCTGCTCGAACAAATGAAGTTGGACTTTTAAACTGCTGTCACCAGCATCTGTTGCAGGGAGGTGTTTGTTATGCCCAGTCTGACAGTGAAAGTTAATCATCACTCACTACATAGAACAGCATTTCATAAAAAGTTGTGAAATGACAGGAACTTGATAGGTTTTGTCCTAATCTCCTGTTAGGCACAACATCAAAATATCTGGGCTCTGATGCAACGGCTTAAGAAATAATGACTCCTGTAGTCGTTTTTTCTCTCACCCAGTTATTTTGGCCTCAAACATGACTTGCAGAGCTATTTGCTTTGGAAAGACCATGAAAGTAGTCTGTTTCTGTTTCGACAGTTCCCCTAATAACATGTTGAAAACTGGCTCACACACTGTCAAAGTCTTGGAAAGATTTTTCAGATGAAGGAATCATTAATGATGATGGAAGCTAATCATGAAGTGACCCGTAAATGTCCAGGTATTGGTAGGCGTGACTGTTGTAAATGGCATGTTGAGGCCCTGAAACCACTTTATATTCCATTTTGAGAAAAAGATCGCTCATGCATTAAAGTATATCTTGTTACAGTTGCTGTTGAAATGTCTTGACTGAGAAATTTACCTGTCTAAAATCAAAATAATTTCACAATCTATTTCACTCAGTTTAAGCTAGAAGTATTTCATCAGACTGAATATTTATTTATACATTATTTAATATTTGATACAAAAAATTGTATTTAATGTCACTGCTTTCTTTGGCCAGTGATGAAACTGGATTGACAGACAAACACCTTATTATATGAAGTGCAAATAGTACAGAGGGCATTATTGAAGATTTTATTTTCTATTTCATTGCATATGCTAAATAGTAGTACTATGTCTGCTATATCTGCTTACTGTTGCATTGAAACAGACACAAATGATGCACACATGCCTGCAGACACCAGAGCAGAAACTGACAGAACTCACATAAAGATGACAAACACTGAACTCTTTCATGTACATTTTTTTCTTTTTATTTGTCCCCTCTTTCCTCAAACCCCAGCTGGTCCAGGTGGATTTGCACCCTCCCTGAGTCTGGTTCTGCCACAGGTTTCTTCCAGTTAAAAGGGAGTTTTTTCTTCCCACAGGCGCCTTGTGCACGCTCAGGACGGGGGATTGGATCGAAGAGAAGTTTCGATGCAATCTGTTAGTTTATTTAGCTACTTTTTTTAAAAATTGTCTTTGTATGTATGAATTGAACTAATTTGGAATTTGATGATTTGGATTTGTTTGGATTACGATTGTATTACAATGAATAGGATTCGAATTGGCCTGAATTGGATTGTGTCTTTGAAATGCCTTGAGATGTTGTCATTTGGCGCTATATTAATAAAATTGCATTGAATTGAATTTATTCATGCATTTTAATCAATTCTATTTAACATTTATTCTGTAGCAACATTTTACATATCCTGGTAACCTTGGACTGCAAATACATGCTCCTTGTGTGAAGAGGAATAATAGATAAAGTGAAGTGGTAATAAAACTTTAACATTGATGAGGTTTTTTTTGTAATATATAGAGATTACATTAGAAAACAAAATCAGATACATTCTTTAAGTGAGATGGACTGATGAATTCCAATAATGTCATTAATTAATACACAGAGGTAAGTGCAGTTGTCTTTCCTCTCCATTTGCTCAATGCTGTATTCAGATATCACACATTGTACCACAGCACACGGATGACTGATCTGTTTAAGGGGATCATTAGTAACAGCATGAAAATGTAGAACAATAAGTATGAGACAAAATAAAAAAAAAACATATCTCTAAATGTACAATGAATGTGTTTGTATTGTAGTTCAAGCGAAATTAAACAAGAAATTAGGAGGTAGAAGTGACTCTCTATAATCTGTCTCTAAACTTTTCACTGTCCCTGGGGTGCATGTGCTTTTCAGCTACCTTGTCATGCCACTTTGTTGTGTTTTGTATATCTGGTTTGAAACTTTGTGAACTGGCTTTTCATTGTGACAGTATATTCAAACCCAATCTCATGACAGAACATGCAATAGCTACGTTGCTTCACAGCTTTAAATGTTGCAGTTTCACAATAAAGACAAATAAAGTTTGTACAAATTAGTCAACATGTCAACGTGTCTTCATTTGTTTTCCTACAAGATGGTGTACACTTTGCACAAGTTCATTTGGCCACGAATGCTTTTAGGGAACATGAAGGGAATAACAGAATATATTAATCAATAGATCATTGTGAAATATAATATTAGTTTAAGACTTGTCTTGGTACAGTCACTGCACTTTTCTACTTCCTTCCTGCAATTCCTATCTTTCCCTCTGCACCATGAATATTCATGGGTTGGAGTTAATCAGACATGATCAGGCTTAGGTTCTGAACATACCTCTGAGGGCTTTTTGTATTGGGGCTTTGCAACCTCATATTATAGCCTTTTGATGCCATTGGGGGGCAATATTAAAATGATTTGAAACCATCTGAGTGGCGGGCTGCTCTTGGTTGTGTTGGGACAGTTTTTGTCCGGTGTTAACTGTGGTCTGTGGTTTTCGCCTGTGCTTTTTTATTGTTTTTAATGATTTTTCCTCTTTGTTATGAGAACATTGTATACATACTTTCAGCCAATCAGTATTGGACAAATTCGTCACAGTATCTCTAAGGTGTATGCATTGTTAGGTTTTTGGAGAACAGCACAGCTTACCATCTACACTGAAAAAAATGCCCATTTTTGGGGGCTGTGAGCAACAAAGACTGAAACCTTCACATAATATAAGACATCCCTTAGAATCCATCTACAGGGTTATTTCCAGATGTTACAAAACTGCATTGTTAGACAGTTACAAAATTCTTGTGGGTTTAAGCCTACACATTTTAAAAGTTGTAATTCCCATCATGTTCTGAAAATGCTGCAGAGAGAAAGCAACAGCCAGGGGATATGTTGCCATTTTGCAGTTTACAGCCTTGCATTGTGACACTAAAATGTTTTTTAAAGGGGACAAATGTATCCATAGCACATCTTCTAATGAGGTGGGATGAAATATTAGACATCACCTCTGGTAAAAGATTTTCATTTAACCAAAGCAAATTTGAGCACGTAGCAGGCTTATGTTCTGAAACATGATTTTGAAGAAATGTCTCAGTGGTGTGGTGGTTTGTTCTGTTGCCTCACAGCATCAAGGTTCCCATTTCAAAGCTCAGCTGTGAGGGTCTGCATGTTCTCTCATGTGGTGAGTCTCAAGCGTCTCAAGTGTTTGTTCCATTCAGGTACTCATTCTTCCTCCCCATATTCCAAAAACATGCATGTTTGGCTAATAGGTGGTTCTAAAGTGACTCTAGAAGTAAGTGTGCGCATGGCTGTTTATCTCGTTTGTCTCTCTGTTGGCCCTGTAATGGACTCATGACCTGGACATGTTTTACCGTGCCTCTCACTTGATGAGAGCTGGGATAGGCTCTGCGACCCTGAGTAGGATAACATTGGTATGAAAAATGAATGAATGAATGTCTCCCAAAGTCAGACTAAAAAAAAACATGCATCTCAACAAATCTCCCCAGTGATGTAATGGCACAAAAGCAAACGGAAGATAGCTCACCGAGCAAAGCTCAGCTTATATTCACATCACAAAAGGTGCTGTTTGGTTTAAGCTGTTTGATTTCACAACGACAAATCAAGACGGAAAGAAATTCCTCATGGTCCAGAGTTTATTTTTGAACATTCATTTGATGATATGAAGTTTGAGTTATTGTGTATGAAGCTTCAAAATACTAACAGAGTAAGTATGTGGATCCTCATCATGTAATCAGAGGTTTTTCATCAGACTCCTCTTTGTAAACATTGGCATCCCTCAGCAAACCACACAGTGATTAGGAAGAGTCTGCAATTTTCTCTAAGACTTTCAACTTCTGCCAAACGTTCCAGAATGATCAACAGAGACATGTTGTTTTCTTTCCCTATCTAGATAGATATTCATCAATGGATGAACACCCCCCTCCCAGTGATTAACTCTTGTCTGTTGCTTTGTAATCCATGTTTGAGTAGGTGGTTGTCAAGGAATGACAAGTCCAAAGCCTTTCTGTGTTTTGCAGCTTTTTTATTTCAGAATTTTTTTTCTGGTTCCATTGTTTTGTCATTTATTGCACGTAAATCGTGAGTTGTGATTTTTAATTATTGACTGCAAGCCCATCTTGAAGATATATCACAGAGTATAAATAGTATATCCAAAACAATTAGATACCTGACAGATAAGCACTGAAAAGATAATTCTGTTTTTTGTGCGTCCAGTTCAGTTGACTGGCTGAGCTGCACACCGCTTGCACTTCCATTAAAGTTTGACAAAATCACTCACTGCTCCCACAGAAACCAAAAACTAATGCAGCCCTCTGACCTCACAGTGTTGGCTCAGCTCCTCCTGCAGACATTCATGAAGATTAATGTTGGGATTCACTTTAAACTGCTTTGTCCAGATGAGAGCCGACTCAACTTTGTAGAAAATGGCATAAATAACACCACAACGTGTAGGTCTAGGTGACAAAAATGAGATTTTTTAAACTGGTATTAAGGAAACATGTATATGCATTTTACAACTTCTTGTCACAGTAATGTTGCATGATCATTTTGAAATGAGATGTTTCCTTATTCGTTCCATTCCTTTCTTTCATTACCCAATAACACAATGCAACAAATCCATAAAGTAATATAGAATAAAACCTATGCTATGTAATAGCCATAAAGGTTTTATTGTAGGTTTTTATTTTAGTTTTTATTGTCACTGCACTCGAGCAACTTAAGAAAATGTGATGAAGTCAGATCAGAGTTTAAACTTTTAAGTGTAACAGCACTCAGATGAATGTTTGTGGTTGATTTGGTCACAATCTGTCCTGGTGGATCTCACCTGCAATTGTTGCTCATATCATTTGTCCTTCTTTTCCTTATCTGAACAGGAAAATATAACTTTGAATATTTAATATCTCTTTTGCAAAAGTGCCAAGACCGGCAGCAGTTGAATAGTTACGCAGCTGTGTTCACAAAATATACTGTGTGCATAGCACTATACACAAATGAGGTTTATGTACCTAATCTAAACAAACAATTTTTTGTATGATAATATTCTTCATAGCAATCACAAGTAAAATAGAGGCATCATTGTTTAGCATTTAAAGATGTATCAGGTCCCTGAGTTTCAGATGATTTTGTAAATAATTTAAAGGTATTGTATATGTAGTTCAGTATAGGGCTCAGAAGGAACAGAAAAGATGGGCGTGAGATGCAAAATCATATCAACCACTGGTTTGTAGACTTTCTTTTTTTGGTTGTTTCCATCTGGGTTGATGGTAGAGGTAATATGAGAGGGATAAACCTGGTAGAAAACCCAAGGACAGTAATCATGTTCGCTGGGGAGGAGAAATGGCACTCACCTATCAATCAAAGCTCCACCTTTCCCTTAAAAATGCATAAGTTTGAGTCTTATTACAATTCATATATGAAAACCATATAAAGGAGACATCCCTCAACTAATGGACACCAAAAATGTATTTATTTATTTGTTTGTTTATCTATTTATTTTCTATTTTATGAAAACATGCTTATGATGTTCATATTTGCTCTAGAAGTGGAGCAAAGATGAGTAAGGGTTTATGATCAACCTTAATGGGCCACGGCTGTGAAAATAACACCAGCTTTATCCAGCACAGACAGAAAAGTTATACTAACCCTTTTGGCCTTGGAGAAAAGATAAGATTTTTTTCTGAAATAAGAATACAATGAAAGTGTCAGTGGTTTTTCCCGCTGCAACACTTAAGGAACAACTATGCCAAGGAAGCTGAAAAGACATGAGTCTAAAATATTTACCCTTTTACAAGATAATATGAATGGCATAATATTCAACTAAGTGGCACATAACCTGGTGTGATGTGTGTCTTCATCAGTCCAAGCTTTGTATGTGTAGGCCTAAGAACTTTGCCTTAATAGTGCGAGGGCCATCTGTCTGGTGAGTGCGATCAAACCCCTAGGACTGGGGCCCCTGCCAGCACGACTCTGTGAAGGCCTCCAAGTAAATGGGGGTAAGAAGCCAGGCGGAATTTATGGTTATGAGCCTAGAAGCATGGTCAGCTGTGGAATAAAAAGAGATTTTCATCCATTTATGAGGAAGCAATGTTAAAGTTGTGATGTCAGCAGGAGGAGGTGAAGAGCTGGCAAGCTGCTGTTCTTGGGTGAAAAATGTTGGCACACAGTGATCAATAGATATTTGATCAGGCTTAGCACGCCCTTGCATGTGGTTGTTCTTTCAAGTTGTGCACTGGACACACTTGTATCATCAAGGTTACCCCTCACAGCAATTCATTCTGATACAGTGAACTGACCCTGCTGTGATGACAACTGAAGAACAGGATCTCTACACAGCAAAGGACCTCAAAACAGCGGACACAATAAATATTTCAAGTCCCTGAAAAGTTATTTTCTCAGTCTGCTTCTTGCTAAGAGCAGTCAGGTTCTGTGTGTGTACACTATTTTCTGACATATGTGCATTGTATGTGTTTGCAAGAGAGTTGATCTGGCTTGTTAACAGCCTGCATGTGTGTGATGGGGTATATTACTGCAAATCTGTGCAGGCACAATTATTCCAGTACAATATTTAAAGGTTTTGCCATCTGGGTTATATTGTTTTCAGGAAAGGAGAACATCTCATTTTCAGACCTACAGCAACTGGCCTATAAACATTTGGTGATGCAACACAGCTGTAAACATGGCCATTTTGTTGTTTTCTTTGTTTGTTTTTGTTTTTTTAGATAGATAGATAGATAGATAGATAGATAGATAGATAGATAGATAGATAGATAGATAGATAGATAGATAGATAGATAGATAGATAGATTACTTCCAATTTATATCAGTTGTGTTTTGTAGATGTTTTTCTACATTCACGTTTCTGAGGAAAATGTCTCTGGAGAATTTAAATTCAGCTGAGATGACTGATGACCGCAGCTGCCACAGAAGCCACACTGACATGTCCTTCTTGGTTAAAGCAAGTGCTACAGACCTTTGTAAAAGCAAAGATTTGGTAAATAAGTGCAGTGAAGCAGTGAAGACAAATGGTTCCTATCCTCCAAATTCATTTATCTCTTCAGTCACTGATTTATTTAATTATATCTACTAAAAGGGTTATTATACTATTCTGAACAGCCACTGTGCATTTCCACTACAATGATGCACATCTACCCATCCACTGTTGTGCCCTCACTCCCACTCATTTTCTTTTAGGTATGGTTAGAAGAAAAACTGTTTGAATATATTAAATATTTGTTTAAACCACTATCATCAAGGGATTGTCTGAGAAAGACTTAGAAAGTGATAGGGAGATCTATATTTCGTCCTGGACAATGACTAGAATCTTAATTTGTGCCCTCACAAGTAAAGAATAAATAAATCTTCACTGAGTTTGTCACATCACAGACAAACATGTTTTTCACCCCTCAGCCAAACATGAATGACCATTCGGTAAATAGAACTAGGCCTCAAAATAATAGGAAAATAAATTGTGGTATTTTCTCTCAAATACTGGGGTCATGTCTGCACAACATGCTGACTGACAGGTCTCAGAATAGCTCAAATAAAATGCAATGACCAGGCCACTCACAACAGTGGATCAGAGTATGCAGTAATCCCAACTATCTCTGGTTTTGTAGTGGCAGATGAATAATGAGGTGGAAGGTTCCTGTGATCCTGAACTCTCTATTAACATGGCTCTGCACAAAAAACATCCACTGACTGTAATTACTGATGAAACTTCGGTTCTGGAAAGCTTCATTCATATATGCTTTCTCAGGCTGGGACTGATGTGCCTTTGTTACACATTATGTCATGTGTGAAAGTACAGAGGCAGAACGGGGGGGGTCAAAGTTGATCCACCGCTGATATACCTCTGAGTCAGTCCTGCCTCATGTATTCTTGTCTACATCAAGCTGGCATAACGGAATGCGCCCACTTTAATCAACTCTGATGATTCCCCAATGCCAGCTTGATTAGTGTAAGGACACAGAGATTCTGGGATGATATGCCTCTGTTTGGCATGTGTGAATTATGAGGAGAAACAGTGGCGAGAAATTAAGAAGCCTTTTTTGCCTTTAAGGCGGAATGGATATGTGAAAGAGGCTTTAGTAGGTGAATATTCCTCAAACCTCCACGATTCGCTGCTGGACTTCTAGTGTGTTGCTAAATCTGTAGTGGTGCCGCATTTCAGATTCAGATTCTTAAAAAAATGTATCCAGTTTTTCTTGCTCTAAATGTTCCTTTCATCCATAGGGGATGCATTTCCGGATAAAGGCAGTTTGCAAGGTAGTTGCTTGTGCAAGGTGAATGCATCATAGCAGGTCTATACATTTGAGTGACGGGGTGGGGTTGGCTTTTGCTTGACTTATGTACTCAGGCTCATTGCATCATGTTTCATCAGGAATTTTAGAGCTGCCCTAGGAATCTCAGTCAGAAGGTCAGTAAAACACAGTTCTCAGCGTTTTAACATGCCAAAAGAAACTACTGTCAAACACATATCACACGTTTCCATTCAAGTCTCTGAATTTGCTTTACTTGGAATTTAAGTAATTGCAGATTTGGTCAAATACACATTTAACAAGTAAGTTTCAACTGATTTCTTTTACTGAACATTTTGAGCAAGGCCTGTTTTTAGTATCTTAAATACTAAAATAGTATACAGAAATAGTATACTCCCTGAAAAGCTACAAATGAAGATTTGAATCAGAGAAGTCAGTCTTGTCAGCCACAAAGAGTCTACTATTATGACTTTTATTCCTGGGACATTTATTCTGCATATTGTTTCCCCTATGTCTGGATGTCTGTTTATAGGGCAACATTTGCTCAGCCACAGAGCTCGAAATTTAATTGGTTCTCAAATTCCAGCATGCATTGGCCCTTGCCAGCTGATCAATTAATTCTGTCCTTCTAATAGTGAGCATACTATATCTTATGCTTGGGAGCTTGTTATCTGAATCTATTTTAATAATGACTCTCCTGATAACAGACGAGTAAGTAGTGTTTGTGGTGCATAGTGTGTTAGTCAGTTAGTGAGATTCCTTGAGTGTTCTGGGGTTAGTTTGACAGTTTAGCACATCATTGTTTGTCTACAGGTCTTTGGTGGTATTATTACATGAGTCTAGTATAAGTTGCTGCATCTTGTTGCTGTAGAGGGAGTGTGGAGTTTGAAAAAAGAGCTCTGTAGCGCTATGCTCATCTCTGCTTGAGGCTTGCAGCTCTGGGATACATTGGCTGATGGCATGTAGCATAGAGCATACACATCTAAATGTCATAGGTGTGCTTGGTGGAGTTGCGCCGTGGATAATGTATGTGCCATGTTTTGACAAAGACAGAGAACACATGGGATTAGACAAATGTCTCAGGGTTTTGTGCCATCAGTTTATAACTCCTTTTTCTTTACGTGGAAAAGTTTTTATCTAATATCACCACGAAACAGTTGATAACATATACTGAGAGAATATTTTTTTGTTTTATACAGCAAGCTTTCTGAAATATTGATTTCTAAAACCAAAATCTTAGAATTAGATAAATAAGATTAAAAAGATATTGCTGCATTTTGTTGACATATCAGAATTTCAGATTTTAACAGAGGGGATTCTGTGTGTCTCGGTTTATCGCTCCATAAATTAGAAAATACAGTCAACAAAAAAATCCATTTTCGCAATGTTTTGGGGAATGCCATCAATGATATATGAACAAACTCCTCTGTGAAAAACCTCATACATGTAGGAATGAAACTGGAATATCTGGTGTGTGTACGAAGAGCCGAGGTGCTCTGATTAAAAAAATAATTTAGAGAGAACAGCCTGAAGATATGTACATAGAAATTCAATGCATGATGCTGGGTACAACAAGATGAAGGTACATTTCTTTATTATTATATGATTTTTTTATCAGATCTCGTATTTTTAGGATTTCACAATTAAACTTCAGAAAAAAGACTGCTTAAATTTAAACAATTGAATTCTGTACTCTGGCATTTAAATCTGAATTTAGGGAATTTTATGTTTTAGTTTATATAGAGAGAATGGTCAACTCTGTGGAGAGGTTAAGTACTTTGGACTTTTTATTTAAAGAAATTGCACAAAATCTTCAATGAAATCTGTAAAAGGAAAACATTATGATTATCATTTGAAGATGAAAAAAAAGAGATGAAAAAGTGTTTTAATTGAATTAATTTCTTAAATACTTTCCATGACCTATAAATGCTGACTGCAACTGGCTGGGGTATTATTTACAAGATCTTCACTTGAAATGAATTTTTTTTTTAAACAATTAAGTAATTTACTCAAATCTGAAACCATTGTGGTTAGGGTTTGATATAGACTTTGCTCAAGAAGGCCAAAACTGTCATGACTGTTGTACTATTTCTACATTCTATAAGCGAACATGTAAATTTATTGTAACATAGAAGCAGAAGCAAAAAACAGTCAGAAAATCTTTCTCAAATAGTCTGATAGTTTGATAATCCCTGCATTTCTCGCACATCTGGCAATCAGCTTGTAAGTGAACCTTTCACAATATGTTTAAAATGTTCCTGTCAGATACTGATTTCCATGTTGCCATTTTGACTTTTTAGTGAAATAATGTGTAATCTTTTTGAAAGAAAAAATTGAGTACATTTGTGAGGGGATTATACTTACTTCAACAGGGGTTTAACTTTGGCTTAGACAGGGAGATTAATGCCAAACATTTATCTGATACTTATACTCTGTCATTTCACTTCCTTTTATTGCAGGCAGTTTTGTCTAATTGCATCATCTGGTTCATCTGTTATGGTGTGGTCATCACAGTTCTAGTTTGCCATGTGTGGGAGCTGTATTTGAGGCCACCTTGGTGGAGCGTTGCACATGTGTTTTGGAAGACTTAACGGCTGTTGCTCTGATCGGCCCCATAATATCCTTCAAGCCAGACTCAAGTTTTACAGCTTCCAGGCTCGACTGGATTTAAAACAGGTAGTATTCTATGGCAAAAAGACAAAAAAAAAGAAATAAAGAAAAAGAGGCCAGGAAGTTACAAAGGTTTTGTTTGATCCAAGTTCCAACCAAGCAATTTTATACAGATTTTTACAATTTACGCTCCAGTGACGTGATATCAGAAACACTGTGTACCAAAAGAGATCGCTGATGTTTGCATGTTTCAGTCTACCACCTCTGCCATCTGCTTTCAAACCAGCCTTGAATTGGATTCTGGCTGAATTCATATTTTCACCATCTTGTCAAGTTTTCTATGCAGGTTGAACATTAGCTTAATCCCTCAAGTTATAGATTTCTCTCCTCAGGACACACACTCAATATAGATGATACTTGATCGGTTTTCACACACCGAATTCTCAAAATTCACCAACGGAACTGTGTGTGGGTTTTCTTTGCTCATCTTATAGTATAGTATTCAGTGTTTTACTGCCATAAAATGAAAGAATTGACCCTATACAGATGTGTCAAGATATTGTTTATGAAGCACAATAAAAAAAAAATAGAATAGGAATTAAACCAATCTGATAAACAATATATACATGTAAGTACATGTGAATCTCTCCCGTGCAATCCCAGGAGCCAGCGAACTTCCAGATTTTCCTCCACCAAATAAATCACATTCTGCAGCTCAAAAGCCTCCCACAAAGAGAGGCATAAGGCCACAGTCAACACTGCTCTAGCTTACCCGGGATACCCTACAAGCTGCTACAGCATTGGTCTGAGATGCTGCTGAAATCTCAAGAAAAATTATCTCTGCTCAACATCTGCAAAACACTGTCTGTGACTCTGGCACAAAGTCCAGTGTTCTGTATCAGGTACGCTTCATAAAAAATTCAAAACACTTTCCGAGGCAGTTGTTGCCTGAGGCTCTCAAGGTTTGTCTTTGTAACAATTTGACAATACTGGTCACACCGTATCGCGTGTCCTTGAGCACCGACAAGGGCAAGAGATTTGTTTCCTGAGTCCATACAGAAGCAAAGGAGAGAAGAAAAAAAAAAGCATATCCTAAGAGCAGAATGTCTCAGCAACTATTTTGAGTGACAAGGTTGAAAATTCTCAGAGTGCATTATTAGATATATCCTTTGAGAGTGGCGAGAGCACAATGGTGCACGGCATTTGTTAAAGTAGAGGGCTGAAATATTTGAATCAATAGACATATTTAATATAATTATCTCCCATGAAGGAAGCAAAGAAAATGATGCTGTTTCACAATGTTATGAAATGTATTGGGTACATTACATTCGGTCTTATTATTATTCTAATGTGTAATTCTCTCTGCACCGCATCTACCCTACTTATTTTGTTTGCTTTCACAAATAATTAACTTCATTAGTTGGTAGACAAGGTATTGTGGTAACGGGTTTCTGAATGTACTCAGTGAGAAGCTTAGGGAAATGTGCATGAATTTCTACGGTACCTGTAATCGACTTATCAATCAAAACAGGATTCATCCTTAGAAACTCATAGTGTAGCTTGGTGAAAACAGCAAAACAATGCAGCACTTGCGTCTGAAATTGAGGGAACGTTTTTCATATATCTTCTTCCTTCATTCACACGACTCTCCCACAATTTCTTCTCCACTTGAGCTGATCAGAGCTGTTTGATGAAGATTTTTCCCTTCCGGCTCTTATGTGACACTTTACATGAGGTTTTCAGGGTTTTCTCTGTAATTAGCTCTTGCAATTCACATTATGATCATAATGTTCATAAAATGACAGTGTAATAAGAGAACAAACTACAGTATCTACCACTGTCTATTTGAAAGCTTGTCTTCGAAAGTCAAGGTTCTTTAACTGCTGTTCACACCTTTTTGACCACCTTGACATGATTCTTTCTCCAGGCCACCAATGTGCTACACAACCTAAAAGACATTAACACAACATTTCAGCTCTATTATTTCTGCAGTTTGATCCGCCTAAACTTTATTAGAGACCTGGGGGGTATGTCACTGGGTCCCCATTGCTTTCAGGGGATCACGCTGTTTCCTTCATACTCACCACCAACCCCCTCTGCAAATTGCATGCTATGTACATATACTGTATCAATCTTAAATAAGGAGAAACAAGTTAGTCACACACCAGCATAATTTCCAGGAGGGTTGTGTAATATTTACTTGTTTTGTTTTTCCGCCTCTTCTGTGCATGATACTGAATCTTAGATTACCAGTTTAGATATTTTTAACAGAAATAGTTCATGTAATTATCTACGCTTGCTTTATTGTTCCAGTCAATCCCTGTTATCTTGAGGTTGATGGATTGTTGACGGTCTCATTAATTTGTTGTCTTCTTTTAAAATGTCCCAGCTTCCTCAAATGAGCATGCAGGATCTAATTAAATAAACCCTGGTCCCCACACGAGGACATACTTTTTCTCAAAAACTACTTCCCGTTCAAAGGTAATGCTCAGCTTTTATACTTATGAGGTTCTATGAATCTGCAATAGCCTGGAGAAAATAGCAAAGCATAAAAAATCAAAGCTTGGGTTTCAAGATTGATTTTTTTTTCAGAGTTTCAATAAGATTTCAGATTTTGAAATCACGATATCGCACATCCTTCAAGTTTCTTTAGAATCATGGAATTCAGTTCAGAAACCTTTCTCTAAGTTGGGTCAAAAATGTCCAAAGTTGGTGTTGTCTACTTAACTTTATCTAACAATATCTATTTATCTGCTTTGAGTGCAGTGGCAAAAAATCAATGCAGCTGAGAACAGTTGTGAAGGGTTGATCAACGTACGTCGAGCCTTGCTCTCAATCAATGAGTTTGATGTTGGTTCAGTTGCTGGGAACGATTGACTGGTGGGAGAGGTAATTGGTCTCATTTGACACTGTAGGTTGGATTCGTAGAGCTGGACTGAAGATGTGTACTGGAGGATGCAGGGTGGATCATTGGTGCTCTATTGTGTCACAGTCTGTTCTTCTGTCTTAATTTCTTAGCCTTGGATATCCTGCTTGACCATTAGGTAGAGCATATTTTGAGTGACCATACTATGTGTCAACTAATGTTGTTAAAAATGAGTTGACACATGCCTGCCTGAGCCACCTCTACAACTTGCTTTAAGTGTGCAATGCTAAAAGTGAGTATATGTTATGCCATCACTTCATTACTATCAATTTTTGATACTTTTTCCTTGAATTGACATCTTGACCATTTGTTTCAAAACACAGATTCCCATTGTTGATGCCCCAAGGAAAGCAAAAAAAATGCAAAAACACAATTTTCTATTGTTTTGTTCTAAGTGAAGATATTAAAGGGTTAAGTTAAGATTTACAGCACATGAGATTTGTGACAACTCGGATCATATAATCCAAGTTTTGGAAAACAAATAATAGCAATGTCTGCAATTAGTATTTACTATGGGAGTTCCTCAATTTCAAATTAATTCCAAAAATTGTTGCATTTACAAAAGAACTGAAGAACACACTTTTATAAATCCAGTCTTAAAAGCACTGATGTGAATAAAATAAATACAATTTTATTATTTTAGCTGTGCAGCATTCACTTAGTTTATGGTGTTTTACAAATGTCTTGATTTTGTCCTTCGTTTTAATTATTTTAATACTTTTCTATACCCACTGGTTTTATCTAAAAAGGTCAGGGAGTTAAATACTGGTATCTGAGCGGACAAAGTAATTATTGTAATGATCGTAACTAATGGTGGACTAATGCAAATTTGAACCTTTTTCAGACAATTGTCTCTGCCTTCAAAAGGGCAAATGTGCTTCTCTTTTCCTGTCTAATTCATCAAACAAAGGCAAATAAAACCGCAAAGTCATGGTGGATTATATATGAAAAAGTTTAGATGCAATTAACCTCTGGTGGCTAAATTTGCTAGACTTAATTGTAATTATAAACATGACAAATTGTTAGATGACAGGGCCTAAATCTAACATCCCAATGAATGATAAATCAGCATAAATACAAAATTCAAAACATTTGTTTGGTTGATTGTAATAATTTTTGCAATATAAAAAATTGTTTTTACAACACACAGTACATTTCGTAATAAGTATGTAGTGCAGGATTCATGGCATAATGTAACTCATTCAGTATGTTTTCTGTTTGTAGGTTTCTAGTTGGTACACATTTAATTGGACCTCGGTTTTTTGCAAGAGTCGTCCCGAATTTGGCTTTTTCTTTTTTTTTGGCTTTGAGTGCAAATTGTACGATGGCTTGGTAATTTTCTTTCTAATTCCCTGTGTCCTCAGGCAAAGGTTGTTTGTGCGTGCTATAGCCTCCTTTCTCACTCTTCTCTCACTGGCTGTCATGGTCTCTCGCTTCTGCACAAAACTCTGTCTTTTACCTTCCTCTCTGTGCACATATCCAGCTAATTAAACACAGCACACAATTTGATTAAACAAGTAAATTGTGCTAGTCTGTGTTTTTGATAATTAGGATAAACCAGAGTTTCCTTAAGAACATTAACTGTGATAGATGTTTCATTCCTGACTCAGAAGGAATGTGCCTCAGCAGCACAAGAGCTGTGACAAAAAAAGAGAGAATCAAGATGGAATCCTTTTAATGATCTCTGCTCAGATGGCCCGGTGATGCCATTTGGTGGATATTAGGATTCTAAACAATGTATTCAATTTTTGCACTATTATATGGGACATTTTTAACCTTGGTTAGGAGGATTTATCAAGTGCTTCACAATGTGTTTCAAATTCACCAATTCACACACTCATTAACACTATTTATTCTTTTTCTCTATCATATGGATCATCATATGATGGACTTCTGATTAATCCAGGGTGTACCATGCGCCTCAACCAGTAGCAATTTGAAAAAGGCTCCATCCCTCTCGCAACCCTCAATAGGATAAAGTGGAAATGGAAAATTCTACATGACTATATACTCACACATTAATGGAGACATTCACAGCCTTGCCCAAGGACACTTCAACACATATAGGGGCTGAGGATTGGACCCATGCTATGCACTCATAGAACTACAAATATTAACTATTGTTTTTGTTTTCATGGTTCATGTGCAGTTGGTAATTCATGGGCACAGACCCTCTTTGACTTGAATAAACTATGAAAATTATGTTATATGGACTCATAAGAATCTTTTTGAACACCCGCCCATATTTAATTGTGAAATAGTGGTACTAATGACATGCAGGCTGTATCTTTATTATTCAGATAAAGATAAATATGTTTCCGCTTATTGGAACATTTGAATATTCAAACAATATACACGTATGTAAAATCTTACATTGGACTCAAGTACTATACTTGAAAAATTTAATGTACTGTCCTCCAATATCAATGGAGAGGTCCTCCATGGATTATCCCAAAGATACTTGACATTGAGGACTTGAAAGATAGGAATATGTGAGATAGAAAAGTGAAAGTGAGTCATGAGGTGCTTTGAACTAGATTCATGATGTTTTATTATGTTTTACAACAGCATTGTGTATCAGATATGGCCTTGTTGTAACCAAACCTTGATCCTGACAAACCTTTGAAAAGCAGATAAATTGATTAATGGGCGTATGAAAAGATAATCACCAATATCAAAGTTTAAGAGAATTCAAGGACTTCACCGCCAACCTCCTTTGCCTTCAAAAACTTCACAGGTTTAAAACTTATTCTGCACCAGTCTTTTCCCCCATTTATTCGTGGGGGTGGACAAACAGATCACCTTTGCTTGTAAATAGGATGGATGAGACTGCTTCTTTGGGCACAAGACATCATTACTAAACCCACATGTTTTGGTTTAGATCCACCTGGAGTTGGGGGATTGAGTTCTTTTGATTTATATTACTCACAGCAATTTCTAAGTTGCGGAGTTAAAAAATTTAAAAATAAAAATTTTCACCCAATATCTGATCTTGTGTTTTGCTGACACTGACAGCAGTTGTGATAACTTCCTCCATATTGCTTATATCTTTTCTTGTGATGTAATCAATTCCCAGTCTGTAAAAGTATTAAACCAGAGCAAAAAGAGAGCTTAGAAATTAGCAAAGAAATTAGTAAAAGTCAACGTCACTGCACAACAAATGCTTTTCTTCTATTTGAAAAAAAGTAATTGAACAGAAATAACATGCTGAGGCTGCCAAACGTATGTATTTAATTATACCATGGTGAGGCTCACAAAAGCTACAATATACAACGAAAATAAATCAGTGACAAAACTACTGAGTTTAAAACATTTTTAAAGCTTCATTCTTTAGGACCCAACACAAATCTTATCCCTCGTTTTCACTGCCAAACCTAAAAAAGGAATGATTAGGGCAAAGGGTTCAAGGCACATAGCCTTCATTATCATGGCTTAAGACAAGAAAGTGTGTATTTTGTTATAATGCTTAATACTTCATAGACACCTCAAAGAGCACCAAATAACTGAATCTTTTCACTGAAAGGAATGAAGAAACAGATCACAACACTTTGCTTCATGAACCAAGTCATATAACTGATATCATGTGAGTTCTTGTCTTTTTTTCCCCAGCTTAATTGTCAACCAGATTTAATGAATGCAAAAAGATGAGCACACTAACCATGAATATGGACAGCTTTGTCTGAAAATGAAGCAGGCCAAGTGTGTTTTTTTTCGACTGTTCCCTTCTTAATAATCCAGCAGATTGCAGGAAAATACTATATGCAAGACGATGAGAAGGGGAGATAGAGGACAGAAAAGGATGTGGAAGGAAGCTGCTAGAAGATGTGGGGATAGGGGGGTGGACAGGCAAGACCTGATTAAAGACTGTCTTTGTTATGTAATTAGCTCCAAGAGAAGCAGGCCCCGCTGCTGCTGGGATGTAGCGCAGCTGGCCTGAGGTTGTCTAATTGCCTGCTCGGATCCTTTCCAGGCCTCATCCTCTGGAGCTCACACTCGTAATGGCACAGATGTTTACTGCTGGGTAGCCCGGTGAAGGCTACATGGTAACCACCGACTATTTCTGCTGTTGTGATCCAATGACACCTCTTCCTCCTGGGACGGCCACATATCCAGGATGTTTGAAGGAGTTCAGCTGCTACGGTAAGGGAAAGTGCTCATTTATGAGGCGAGCATTGAAAGCATTGCGTGTTCATCCTTGAATCAATGTGTTCTCATTTGAAATGTTTAAATTATTAATCCATTTCACCTTCATTTTGGAATCTCTTAACTTGTTCCTCAGTTTTTTTATTTTAATTTTGACCTCAAGTGTTATTTACTCTTGATCCTCTTTGAAGTTGCATTGTACACCAAGAATGTTGTTAATGTTCTCAGCACCTCCCCACTCTGGGGGAAAGATTGTTGCTGTTTTGCCTTGCAGGGGGACAAACCAGGGCAGCTTCTATCTATATTCATGGATATTAAACTACTTTACCTCAGGGCTCCTGAATATCGCCCATTTACAACCATATTTTTCAGGGTCTTTTTTTTTATTCGTTTTCAATGCGAGATAAAGAATGCTGTGAATTTGTTTGCTTTTACTATCTACCTGTATTCCTCTGGGGATGAATGTGTAAGAATCCATTTACAACAGATTTGGTCCCAAAAAAAGTGAAGAAACTGATTTTATTTTGTTCTACATTTTTTATATCATGGGTTTTCCACATCTCCAATAACTTGCTCTCAAATCTAATAGCTAAAGCGGGGGTATATTTGAACAGTATATCCAGTAGTGGGATGCATCCTGTATGATAGTATATGATAGAATAAATCAGATAGTAGAAAGAAATTAAGGTTAATTATGAGTAGTCTCCACCACCTTTGCATCAGAATGTGTGCTCTTTATGTGGTCCAAGATGGTTTATGACTCTCTCATTCATAATCAAGATGCATTTTTCAGTTTGGTAATGGGACAAATGAGCAACAATTTGTATGTTAGAAAGGGGGCAACAAAAACAGAAAAGTAATGCTTTTCCATCGGCGATTCTTATTATCCATCAAGTCGGGGGGGGGGTTTCTAAATCCTCCAGACCACCTGCACCAAAGTATTAGTGTGTGGTATGACTCTATGTGTGTGTAATATAAGACAGGAAGACACAAGACTGGAGCAGAGGCAACTACATCTATCTTCTCTGTGTTTGGTGTGGCTAGAGGCGTGCAGGTGTTTTTGAGGGAAACAGCATTAATATTGTAATCATTTTCTGTTCCTCATCACAAATGTTCTTCTCTATCTGAGTGGTGTCGCTGCTTATTTCAATATTTTGCTGGCTGCCACTATTCCTATGCTGGAATGAACACACCAGCACACACACACACTTGCCAAACAGAAACCAGCCAAACACCTGCATCTTTCTGGTTCCGGAGGTCTGCCTGCACCAGTGTAACTCCTCTTCTTTCCTCTTTTCTTATTTCTGTCTGACTCACAGCTTGTGAAACACAGACACATTTTGATGACCACTGCCCACCTCCTGCACAGACATTTGTAGACATCAGAACACACACTCTCTGTGGCTTCTGTTGACAATGAAAAGGAGTAAGCTGGTGGGTCTATGCAGAATAATGAGGTCAATATGAGAAGAGTAAGACAAATTAGAGAGAAAAAAAAAACAATAGGAGTCTTGGTTGGTCTCTTTATATCTGATAATGGAAAACTCTGTTAAAATAGGAATTAGACAGAATAGAATTTTTTTGTATGTAGATAAACGTTTTTATGTAGATAGGTATGTAGATAAAAAAAAAATCTAAAATATAAGATCATTTACAAGGAATTTTTGCTGTAATTTTCCAGACATCACAGATACATTTAAATTGCTTTCCCAGTACTTGCTGACATTGGATACTATTGCTATGAAATTATAACTTAATTTGTTCTCTTTGTGTTGAAAAATATTTGAAACATTACTTTAGGAGGTAGTATATTCTGCAGTCATCCCTAATTACATTTGAATGAAAACAAGATAATCAGATTGTTCTACAACATTTCTCAATGTTGTGCATGATAAGTAATTATCAGAAGATATGCAAAACATCTAGGTTTCACATTACAGAGTATCGTTTCAGTCCTTGTAATTTTCAAATAAATAAATTTAATTGTTGTTAATTAACAGTCATTTAATGATGTTTATTGGTAACTGTTTACATCATTACTGGAGAAAAAACAAGGTTTGGTGTCAGCTGGAAAGAAAGTCTCCTTGAACAGTCGCTTTCTCACTGGCTGAAAAGCATCTCTGCAGAGGTGCCGAGTCCCAGAGATAATAAAGTATAGACAACATATGTAAAATAGTGTCCACATAACAGTTGTCATCCCAACACTGGAATATAGTCACTTCTCAGTGCCAGAGATTGAGGCAACAGCTTTTTAGTTGTTAGACAGCCTTGCTACCTATAGGCCAATCTGCCACCCAGTAGTTTTTCCCTCATAAAGCTGATTCCATCTGAATCGAGGGCATAATTTACCCAGTGCTGTTCCTGTGAATTTTGTTGAATTCAAGAGGTAGGTAGAGGCTGTCAAATCCATCCCTGCCATGATAAATAGCCATTTACTGAGGAATGGCAGCAGGATAGGGCAGATATACACGCCGAGACAATCACAATGTCTTCCTAGAAGTGTTTTCTCAGACACCTGGTGTGGTGAATCCCAGCTTCAGCCGCACATGTCTTTGCTACACACTTGGCAATTGCCATAGAGCTTGACAGACTATCTTAGTCTTGGCAGGCATGTCTGTAAATCACAATACCATGGTGACATCTGCAGAACTTTTCACCGCATACAATGGCAATTATATTGCACATCCCCCGTGTTCACTCTTTTATAGCTGGGAAAAAAAGAGAAAAAAGTACATACATCTAAATTAATGTGCATTAGGTCAAAAACATGTTTTCTACTTCTTGGTTACAGAAAGGAGAGGTGGCTCTTTTGAACAAAAAGCAAGGTATTTAGTGAAAGTTAGGAGACGAATATTGTGTGTTTAAGGGAGAGCAATCACATTCAAAGAGATATGTTTATACTCTGTATAGAGATACCTTCTGCTCTTAAGATGCATATTGATCTCTGCTGCAAATAGAGGGAGGGATACAGGAAAAAACACAAATAAACAAATAAAATCAGTGAAATATGCATTTCATGTCAAGTGCAACTTGTTTAATATTACTGATGATTCAACAGGCTGACACACAAATGAGCAGGAACCCAGAAAAGGGTGAGGCTAAGTGGTGACTCTCTGGCCACTAGACGCATACTCATTGTAAAACAACAGGGCACTTGACTGGATGAAGAGAAATCTGTTCATTCAAAGCCTCTTGTATGCTGACATAAACCTAGAAATAGGGAACAAACAATCAGAATTACATGTGTGTTAGACTTGTTGTGTTTCCACCTGTTTGAGAATGTCACGGCTACAATTGTAACAGCATGGGTTCATGTAGGTGGAGGGGCACAGCTGAGTTGTTTATGCAGAGTGTAATTTTAGTTTTGATTTTTAAATTAAATAAGTTCAGAGAAACAGATACAAACCAAAGTACACAAAACTGTTATATGATTACTATAATTAAATTGGGGTCTGCACTGGTTAGGGGAGAGTTAAAATTGTTTTTACGTATACTGAAACATCAACCCCAGCTGCATGTGAGGGGTAAAAGTTCCTTCCCTTTAAAAATGGTTTAATTCCTAAAGTCATTATACTTCAGCTGCAATAATGAAATGTGGGTTTCATGCATAGTGTCTAATTTGAGGAATCTGCAACACTTAATTATGCCTGGGTCAAACACCATGCATACCATCTTTAATTAGTTAAATGTTATGAGGCTGCAGTGGGATCCACCAAAGTACATACACAACCCTCTGTAGTTTCCTGCAAATAAGACAAGCAAATTATTCCTCAGAGGTTCATGAAGACTACCTTTCAAATATTGGAAATGCTTCCCCGAGCCACAAAAAGTTCTGACATAAGCATGGGCACAGTAACTATAGGGATGCCTAGTACTGGGGCAAGTTTGGGTCCTGTGAGTTGGGAAGTTGGACCTCCATAGATTAGGACTGCTCTCACTCAATTTCATCACGATCTTTGTTGAGCTTCTAAAGTCCATCCCGAGATGTTTTTGCGGTGCTGTGGGGTGCATATTCAAACCCCTTTCCACCAAATCAGCTGTGACTGTTGAACTGGTTCCATTCAAGTCTTTGTCAAGTCAAGTCAAGTCAAATCAAGTCAAATTTATTTGTATAGCACATGTCATGTACAAAACAATTCAAAGTGCTTTACATAAAATAAAAGCATTGTAGCGGGGAGTGGAAGAAGCATTAAAAATACATAAAAGAACATGAAGAGAGACAAATAAAATAATTAAAATGAATTAAAATTATTAAAAACAAGCAACAGTCTAGATAAGTTAAAATATATCGTACAGATTTCATGCATACACACATGAGAAAATAAATGTTTTTAATCTGGATTTAAAAATGTCTACATCTGGTGAAAGTTTAGGGGATCAACAGGAGTGCAAACGTCACTGGTACAAGTCCCGTCCTGGTTTGGTTTATGCAATAACATTGACTTGGTAGGGTTTGGAAAACATTATGATTTGGGGTGAAAAACATTTTTTTCTCTTCACACATTATATGACTGAATACATTTATTTTTTTGTTGATTTAAAGGTATTTAATAGGCTGGCTCCTTTGTATATCTCTGATATACAAATCACATCACAAATATATACATCACCCCCTTTTGTGTTTTTATTTTCTTTGTGATTACATTTTCTTGTTCTTCTTTTAATGTACCGCTCTTCGCCCTTCTAATTGCCCTTCGGGGATAAATAAAGTTTTTTCTGATTCTGATTTTGATATGTGCCTTTTAGATTACTTAGATCCACAAATCAGTTGTTTTAAGCTGTCCCAGAATCAAGGGTGGCACAGAGAAGACCAGGCCTTTGCTGTTGCAGCTTCGAAATTATGGAACCAACTACTCCTGCAGGTTCGGCGGGCTTCAACACTTGTTCAGCACACACTTTTATTTGCTTGTAATTCCTCACATGAGTTCAATTATTTTGTTTTTACTTCCTCCTATTTTGTTTCATCTTAATAATTTTACTTATGCCATAATTACCTTTTAAAGTACAGCACATTGGTCAACAGGTAGTTTTTTTTAAATGTGAGAACATTCTGTCCGTTTTACTCTTTTAAAGATAGTTTCTTTGATTAAAAAGGAAAAAAAAAAAGCAATGTTTGCATTGTGGTCAAAATTACAGGTCCCATGATGCAACTTAATATTGTTTACAATAATTAAAAAACAAAGTGAGGCAAAATTGAAGGTCTCCAAACATTTGCAAACAGCAGTGGAAGCATGATTAAGGCTTTGATTGTTGGATATATTCTAAAATATGTATATTTATGCTTATTTCTGTGTCATTCCTGAGGGCACGCAGTTGAATGAGTGGCACATGTCTTTTTCACTATAATCTCATGGTGCAGAAATGCACCCACGTGTGTGATTATATATGCATGCACTGTTCTGTATTGAAAAAGGAAGAGCTAAGAATATGAGCCAAGTGCACCAGGAGAGTATAATGACTGACAAATTTCTGTACATTTAATTGAATTTTTATCTAATTCTAAACAGATTCTACTTTGGCCTTTTTAAATGCTGATTTGCAGCCGTTGCCTTTAACCAGAATACCAAATAAAACTGCAGTCACAACATCAGTAAATATTATATTTTTATACCAGCATGGTCTTAATGTGAAATCTGGCCCACAGTATACTGGATGTCAAAAAAAAAAAAAAGAAAAATCATGTGGTGTTACTTAGGTCCAGTACCCATATCTTCCGTTTGTTCCCACAAACATATGATTTTCACTGTTCCCATACCATATGAAATAATTTAACTCAGGATGTAGGAAGTTATCAGATTGAACATCAGAACTCATACGCTTTGAATCACCGGGGCTGTTTCCTGGTACCTATCTTTAGTGTCCCCCGTGGTCCTGCTTTTTAATGGCAAATATTCTTACCAAATGTCTGCTGAGTCTCCTGAGAAGAGAGCGAAAATATTCAGTAGACAAATAGACAGGAAGACGCACACAGTTACACAGCACTGCACGGTACAAACTTCATGTTAGACACTTTTTCAAGACAGCTGCTTCGTGCACTACTGGAGCACATACAGAATAGACAGATTTTGGGGAAATATGGCAAAAACAAAAAATGTTTGCCTTAAACCGTCAGCGTGGATAAACACCTTTTCAAATTGTTTTGTTTATATTCTCTCTGCTTTATTACAACTTGTAAGCCAGTTTTCTTTTGTCTACCACTGATAAAAGCTACCTTGTTTTATTTCAACAAAACAAAACAGTGTTTTAGCAGTAAATTCTGAATGTTCTAATACATAAAGAACAAGGGCATCCTTTCATGTAGACTTCTATGCTCTTGATTGGATTTGAAAGGTAATGTGTGAAGAATCGTATGCCTTGTCTCTAGGTCCAAAGTGTTGTTCATGTTGTTTATAGTCAGTAGATTTAGTGGATTTAGCTGATTTTGTAATCATTCCTTTATTGCCATTTTAAAATGTATTTTTCTTATTCACAAACTCGTTTTTATTCCCGGATAACTTTTCGTTGTGTTGCCATATATTTAGAAGTTTGAAGTTGCATTCCAATATGTTATTTCATCTCAACAAAAAGTCCTTTAAGATGCACATTCATTTCAGTGAATACAGACAAAGACAGACTTTTCAAAGCATTATATGTACAAATCAAAGACTACCTGCAAATTGGACCACTATGGCTGAGGAGGTAGAGGGGTTATCCTTCAGTCAAAAGATTACTGGTTCTGTCCCCAACCTCCCTAGTCTACATGTTGAAGTACCCTGGAGAAGATTACATTGTCCAGTGTATTTGTCACTTGTAAGTCTCTTTGGATAAAAGCATCTGCTAAATGATGTAAAAGTAACGTAAATTGTCATCCCAATATCTCAGATCAAACGAGACAAACACTGACTGATGATAATTCATAATTCCAAACAGGACTATTTCAGCTCTAATAATTACAATAGCAAGTTTAAAAAACGTTTTGGCATTAACACACAAAGCCCAGCTCCAGATGGATCGAGTGAATATGTGACAGCCCGGTCTCTCTTCCCGAACATTGCCCTTTGCAAAGGGAGGCTAAAAGTACACTACACAGCAGGAGGCTAGATGAGAAATAGCAGCAAACATATTTGAAAGTGTAATGTCATATGGCAGCTTTGGATATATCACTCCATGGCTGCTGTGCCCGAACAAAGTTTACGATGAATTTCCATTTCCCTCCATCCATGATCCATGTGGGGAAATGAGGAGATTAATGGACACTTCAGTAGACTGTTAGTCTGTCTCATTAAATGCCCTTTAGAATGCCACAGGTGTACATTTTATTGTAAATCAAGTTGATATTTAAGACAGCGCTTTTAGATGGAAAGAAGTTTTCTCCTGAGGGGGGGGGGGTTTATCTTTCAGCTCACTGCAGACACTCAGCCTGGTCATAATATATCCAATTGCTACATAGAGAAGGGGATGGAAAAGACATTCTCCACAGCTCCACGCAGTATTTTGCAGGGATCCTAAAATTGCAAAACAGCCATTCCAGGAGTCTTTTCACATTGCAATCAAACCGAATTGTAGTATCAGCCTAGCAGCACAAAAGTGTTGCAGTCCAACACTGGGCTTGGACAGAGGGAAGTGTATAATCCAAGTCTCATTTGTGACACATTTGAATTTGATATTCACAACTCTGTCCTGGTCAGCTCCAGGCCACCTGTTATGTCACTGATGGATGCCAGTGTAAGTTTTCGGCTGGTAACTGAAACATACAGTATATGACTACTATTCAGATTGTAAATGGTTGTGGCTGTGTTTATTTGTCAGGGTTCCTTATCATCACCTACTGGGAGCCCAAGAGCAGTGAACGAGCACATACTCAATTGTTCCCTCTCACATACTCACTCAAACGAAAACACACACCCACACATAATCCAAGCCAATTTAGTTAACCATTTTCCCACTAAATCCTCATTTAAGACTTTATTTTACTTTTATATTTAGGTTTTAAAAAACTAATAGAATACATCTTGGATGCAAAACAATACAAAAGACAGTTTGAATCATAGCACCCACCCATGTTCCTCCACACAAGATAGCAAACACATTTTTCTCATCCTCTGGGCTTTCCTTAACTCTTGGTCAAATGGTCTTCAATATCATTTTCTGACTAACAGGTTTTTCAATTAAATTACCACTCCAACTATTACAGCCTAGAAACAAAAGCACTCCTTCACGAGTTGTTTCTGCATATGTGAGTCACTGCTGTGGCTGCAAAGTTAAACTAACTTCTAACTAGGATTTCTTTTTTTCTTTTTTCATATCCTGCGTGCAAGTTGTGCCACAAAGAAGCCTGAGTCATTGCATTGGGCTTGATTTATTGGGCACTTCTCGCATTCCTTTATTATCTATTCAAAATTGTGCTGAGCAGGAGTTATTGGAAATCTAACTTATCAGCAGCTGATATTGAAGTGGCTATTGATACTGAGAGAGCCAGATCACTTCTGTGTAGAAACACCTCCAGCGCAACACATACCTAGGATTACTCTTCGGGTTCACAAACACAGGTGCATGCATGTGTTGTTGCTCTGATGCATGCAAGCATGCACTCAAAATAACACACACACAAATCACACACAGAGTGTGCCATTTGGTGAGAAACCTGCTTGTTAGTTTAGCTTTTACTTCCCCAACATTCTGTCAAAACAGACAAAGAGATTCACAGCAGACATGGTGTGTGTGTTCCATCTTTGGAAGAAAAGGTGTTTGATGATAGTATTAACCAGGCAGCCAAGCAAGGCTGGCACTGCAAAACCCACATAATACAACTTCCACTGCAGTCAAAGTTTAACTAGGAATACTCTCCAACTCCAACACCACACAGGATATAAGGCACTGCTAAAGGTGTTGAAACTGTGATGTACTCTCCAAGCCTGAGCAGCCCCAACTAGCCTTGAATCATGTTATGTGTTTCTCTGCTGCCCCTGAATGAGATATTGATTTTCAAAAGTGTTCCTTACAGTAAGAGCATGCGTGCAACATTCAATCCAAACGTTATGTTATGTTTTCAGGATCAAAAGATATACTCAAGAGTCCTTGGCTGGGAGTGGATGATCCTTTTTTTTTCTGCTTTAACGAGATACCTTGCATTAAGTATACTGCGTGGGGCATCGTACAGGACATCTTGAGGCATTATTGCATCATTTTCCAGATTAATCAATACCATTAAAATTTAAAAAAAAAAAAACATCCTGGCTCCTCCTTTATCAGTTCTGCTATGTCATTTACTTGAGTGACCTGGTAATATCTCTAAGCTACGTCAAGGTTCAGCAGTAGTCAGTGACAGAGATAGACTGAGCTGTTAATCTCAACCTCCGATCTCCTCAGACACACTCGCTCTGTCACCGATACCCCGAAGCAGAAGTCGCCTCTTTTCCTCCTTTCCCTCACGAACACTGACAGGTGAAAGGAGTGGATGAGTCTTATATCCGGCTATCTCTTCAGATCAGTCACTATGGGGGAGTGGTACTATGACAGAGACTGTCAAGGTCAGTTTTAGCATTGTTCGGTGTGAGCGCTGAAAGCATTGTTGCCTTAACAAAGGGCTTATTTTCATCATGGTCTTCGTAAATTTTGCAAGTATATGCTATTTTAGGTGAAGAGTGTTGAAATGTTCTACGATGCAAACGTCTGATGGAATCAAAAGGCTTTATGAAAAGTAGAGTCAAATGACTGGTTACTTTTAAAAAAAATTAGCTAATAGTTCGACTTACTTTTTTACTTACTCAAGAGAATAAAAGAGTGATGATAAATTCTGAAATCATAGAGGTGAAAAATATCTAAAAGGAAAAAAACAATCAAAACAAAGAAATTGAACGAACCGCAATCAACCCAAAGTAGACAATTTGTTTATGATGGAATAAATACTTAAATTGATTTTCAAAAAAAGAAAGGTCTGTTTAAAAATAATGGAATCCATTAAGACAACGAGACGGCTGAAGGAGGAAAAGTAATAACAGCTGAACACTGAATGGATGCGCTACCTTTTTAGTCCATTAATGAAGCACTTTAATTTAGCTGCCAGACAACTTTGTCTGTGACCTTCTCCGGTGACCTCCTGCAATATATTGAGCAGCGTTTGAGGAGAGAGGGCGAGAACACCTCTTCAAGGGAAATTAATATTCACAGCGGATGCTCCACCAATCTGCATGAGATCTGACTTTCTTTCATTAATCAAGACGAGTATACCCCGGTGCATCATCGCTGTTTACTTTCTGAGTTTGTTGTTTACCCAGCCTGTTGACTGGAGGCAAACAATGTAAATCACACAACAATACACGACTTAACTTATCCACCTACACCGGCTGCGATAGCGTTGTATACATTGAGAATATTCTTTAGGGTTTAGTAAAGATTCATGAAAACTATAAATGATTTACTAACAAGATATAAATGAGTCTTTGCCAAATTTTGGTGCAAGAGTGACAGAGTTGGTCGGATGAAGCCATCAGCAGCAAATAACACATTCACACACAAACATTTAGCACGATGTTACCATAATTAAAATTGTGAAAAGCAATAAACAGCGCTGCTATGTTTTCCTTTGAATTATCAACATAGCAAGATGGCAATTTACTCACTTTAAAGGCAACTTTGCTGGAATTAACTTTTGTATATGTAAATGTGTATGTGCTGAGGATCAAATAATAAATGAACAACAAGTTAAAAATTAATCAATGAATAACTTATAGGAACATGCTCTTATTCGGCTAATGATTAACTGTTGATTAGGAAATGATAACGCTCCCATATAATTCCTATTGTAATATAATTTTGTGTATTATAAATCACAAAACCACAGACTTGGAGATACTCTACATAAGTGATTTAGACAATGATTTGTTCATAATATATGTCAATCGATCATCAGAATCAGAATCTCTTCATTCTCTAAATTTACAACGTACACAGGAATTTGACCTGGTGTAACAGCGCCACAGAACATTAAATAAATTCTGAAATCATCCTTAGTGAGTGGCTCCTGAGTCACTGAACAAAAAGATTAAACGTATAAACAGCTTTACTATTACTGTTTTTGTGTACCTCAAGAAGTGTTCCATAATACTGGCTAGTTTCTAAATTGTCCCTCATTTGTTCATCATTAATTTGACTGGTTAATTGAATTAAGTAGGTGCTGTTTTGTAAAACAAAATATTTATCATCAACTAAAAATAAGAAACTTGACAAATAAATTGCAATTGTTTATTTGACTTGCTGACAGTACTTATTCTGGACAAAAGCATGAACCTTTTAGCGATTATTATTGAATGAGATGTTTGCCAAAGTTAATGAGGAATCACTCAGAAAAAAAAAGATTAACAAGTAATAATTCAATTTTTTCATTAGTTACAATTCATCTATTCCCAACCATCAATTATTAACATAATCACTTCAGAGAATATGGTTATAAGTTAGTCATAAACAAAATGGTTAAAAAGCAGTGAGTTCCTCAATTGTCCTTCGTTTGGTTCACTGTAACTTGTCAAAATGATGTGTTCCTCAAGTGTTCCAAATATATCTGGAAAATATCAATGGCTTTTTCATTTCACGATACCATTTCACAGTTTACCAGCAAAAGGGAAATAAATTAATTCAAATTGTCATGATAATACAAAGCATTTCAAAGTGTTTAAGTGGGCAAAGATGACTAACTTTGTGTTTATTAACATTTATACACACTGAAGTCAGAAATGCATTTTAATGCCACAGATAATTGTTTACAGATGATACAGTAATGAGCACCAGTATTTTTAGCAGTGTAAGTGTGACTGCGAGTATCACAATGTGAATTGTCTTAGGCGTGAGACATAAAATTGTCAAAATTCACGAGTGGGAAAAGCTCAGGAGTGATAGAGATTTGCATATTTTTTTTTGTTATTTATTTTTATAGGAACAAGTATTTTTGTATTCATAGGTACAGTGCATTTAGGTCCACTCACAACACATGTTTGACCAGAGTTGAACTGATGTGTACTGATGTGAGCATTTTTGCTATTTTGTTCAAGGTTTTCATGACAGAGGAGGCCAATGTTATCTGTCAATTAGCACTCAACAAAGAGTTTTTCTTTGCTAGCTGCTGTTAACCCATTCAGCACATTCTTTTTGTGTCAAGCAAGGTCAGCAACCTAAAACTGCTTTATTCGGTGAACGGTGAAATCAAAGATGTAAGAGATTGTCAGCAGAAACACTCTCACCTCCTGCAATAGGTCTTCACACACATAGTCCCATAATACTTAATAATGTATAACAGGAATAATCTTGAAAAATTATCCGTTTTCAATTAACCCAAATGTGACATTCTTTTATTTGCCACACAGTTATGTTACAATGTGCACTTAAGGATACTTTGAATCTCAAATGAAGTGCTGAAAGTAATGCTTTTCAAGATACATTCAATTAACTCCACAATTTTTTTGAAGTGAATCTCAATAAATCTAAATGTATGATAAACTTAAACTGAAAATCTGTAAATACAGTAAAGTCTTGCTCTTTTCAGTAGAATTTGTGTTGTTTTTTTTTTTTTTAAATACTATTGATTGCCAACTCGTGGTTTATTTCGTCACTTGAAAGCATTTTCTTCATTCCTGGAGACTCGATGAGATTAAGTCAACTCCATCAAATCAGTCCATTTGTGGAGCACTTCACAACAGCAAAAGTTGATCCATGTGCTTCAGTGAGATCAAAAGCACAGGTGATTGGATAAAACTGACAATAAAGGAACTCATAAAAGCACAAGCATCATAGCACGGGGAACAAATAAAACACAGATAAGCAGGTGCACCATCATTGGAACACTTGCAATAAAAGGTGGGTGTTTAGATGAGTTTAGGATGACCCTGAAAATTGGCCATTACCTGTGGTTTGTAAAACCAGTTAGTAGGATGTGGAGCAGTGATTGGTCAGTAGATCTGAATGGTCTGAAGGAGGAATAGGGAAACAGCCCTAAAATGTTAGCTGACACCATTCCATACTGTGCTATAAAGCTGCCGTCGGCAACTTTTTTTTAGTCATATTAGTTTGAACTGTCATGGGATTCTGGAAGTAGAATATTAAATAGGCCGTTTAGGAAAAATCCCGAATTCTGTAGCTCCCTCTAAAGCCTATAATTGTGCTTGCAAAAATCGAGCGCTCCCGGCTGTTTTTAACCAATCACGTTAGGTTTATTATTTATCTATTATCTGAGCAGAAAAGTCACCAACCACGTCTTCCATGCTGAGCGTGAGTCTGCCCCCAGCTTGTGTGCGCACACACTGGTGTGAACTCACGTGCACAACCTCGTCCACAGAGGGGGAGGGACCTGAAAGTTGTATCAGTTCGAATTTTCCGACTTTAGACTCGGAATTTTGAAAACCTGCCGACGGCAGCTTTAAGAACAGGTAAAAGAATCATGAAATCACTTCTCTACCTCACTGGTAACCAGTGAAGAGAGCCCAGTAAAGGGAAGATACGGCCTCTCTTTTTTAGCGGTAGTGGGGAGTCTTGCTGCTGCATTTGGACGCAGCTGCAGGCCAGGTAGGGCTGACAAATAGAGTCCTACATACAGAGAATGAGAAAAACTGAAACAAAATGAAAATAGAAATATTGAACTGTAGTGCCAAAATCTCAAAAAAGCTGATATATCTACAATTTTATTTAAATCTATTAGAATAGTTTTACCTGTTTTTTTGTTAAAAACACACACTATTTTCATCATATGTATGAAAGGTTATAAGCTTCTACAGCATCTAGTACAGGTCACTTGGTCACAAGGCTTCAGCAGCAGGTATGGCTTCTGCTCATGATCAGGGTTAAAATGAACAACTTCACATATTATGGTTTTTTTTGGTTGCGGTACCCTGTGATGAGTGGACTTTATCTATGTACCCAAGCTGGTTCCATTTTATTTGAAAAGTGTGTCTCTAAGAAAGAGAAGCTACAGCACATTATAGTCATATTATTAATCCATTACATCACTAAGACTATGCGGGAAGTCCGCTTTGAGGTAAATGATTTTGAAAGATACAGCTGAAATAGACCCAGACGGAGGGATCCCTGAGACACAACTGCTTCTAGGATGAGATTCACCTTTAATAAACTAATAAATTAGGGGCCCCCCATTTTTATTACTTCAGAAAAGGAATTAAAGTATAAATTCCTCCCTTTTACCTTTTGATATGTTCTCTCATTAAGAAGGGGCCAAAATTGCACCTCCTGCTGTTTGGAGTTCTCTGAGCAATTGCTCTTTTACAGTGTTGTGCTTTCAAGGCAGGAGTGTAATCAAAATCCCGAGTATTGCAATTAGATACAATGACTCTCTCTATCCCTGTGTGGGCATCTGCCAAGCAGAGCACAGAAGCAAAGGGCGGAATGAATATATTGTATCTGCATTGAAGGCGAGCAAGTAACCTGGTAAGTATTGTATGCACGCTGCACACTCCACAGACCACTGGCTGTGAATAGCCTTTGTTTTGTGAGCAGGCTTTAAAGCTGCAGTCGGCAGGTTTTCAAAATTACGAGTCTAAAGGCGGTAGCATGGTTGCCACGTCTGTCACGGCGGTGTCGCACCGTGACGTCAAAATGACGTTTCAGGCCTGGCGCTTCCCTTGAAAAGGCGGCGCAGCGCGTTGTCGTGCACCAGTCGATTTTTGTAACTTGGCGGCGCCGAGCACAACGAACCGGATGGACCGATGTGAGACCAGGCTCAGTGAGGAGGTGCGTTTGTACAGGCAGCTGTACGAAACTGCAGTGAAACAGCACAGGGAGCACGTAAACTCCCCAAACTGATGCACAGAGATTGGCAGAACTTTGGGGAAAGAGGGAGAGTTCTGTAAGAATGTGTGGAAGAAGCTACGGGACAGATACGTGAAGAAAAAGAAGAGGGCAGAGACTCTGTTGATGCCGGGGGCTTCAGACCTTTACCTCTTTTAACTGAATTAAAAAATTAAAATGATCCGAAAACTGCAGCAGTATCATTAATTACAGTATTCCTGCTCTTGACAGCGGCATTGTTTTCTTCTCCACTTTCGTGGTTGTAGAGTAGAGGTAACCTTCACGTAGCAGCGCCACCTCTGTGACGGAGAAAATTGCAACTACTGGCGCGCAACGACTTGCGCCACTATATAGGGTCCTATGGCGGGCACGAACTCGTGACGTCATCAACACCGCTCGCACGAGCAGACGCGGCAACCATGCTAGAGCCTTAAAGTCGGAAAATTCGAACTGATACAACTTTCAGGTCCCTCCCCCAACCTCTAACAAGCTCTGAATCGCCCCCCAAACCCCTCCCCCTCTGTGGACGAGGTTGTGCACGTGAGTTCACACCAGTGTGAGCGCACACAAGCTGGGGCAGACTCACGCTCAGCAGCCTGTGCACAAGCTGTGATTGACAGGTAGGATTCCTCCACCCTAACTTGATTGGTTAAAAACAGCCGGGAGCGCTTGGTTTTTGCAAGCATGATTACAGGCTTCAGAGGGAGCTACAGAATTCGTTATTTTTCCTAAACAGCCTATTTAATATTCTACTTCCAGAATCCCATGACAGTTCAAGCTAATATGACTAAAAAAAGTTGCCGACCTCAGCTTTAAGGTTCTGAAAGTAATTCAAAAATGGTTCTTAAACATAATTATATTGGTAGATTTTCAGCCTTCAAAGACAGAGCAGAGTGGGAATGGGGGTCTGTTTTGATTGACATGCAAAGTCAATGAATACCAGATAGAGACAAAACAATAACATTAGCCTCGATTTGAAAGATCGTATCTTGGCTTTGGAGATATCTCACATGGTTTAAATCTAGGGCCATATTCACTACGACACACCCACTGTATAATCTGACAGTATATTGCACAATACAATACAGTATATGAGGGACGTCTGGGTTTCTCTGCTCAAGCTGCTGCCCCCGCGACCCGACCCCCGGACAAGCGGAAGATAATGGAGGATGGATGGATGGATGGATGGAGGTCTAGTGTTCTGTTTTTGCATTGAGTGGTTTTAATCAACTAGACATTTTCCGCTGTCCCGTGTAAGGCAGATGCAGAAAGTTTGTGCAGTGTAGCCCACGAATAAACCAGGTCATAAAAACTAAAAGAATGCCCTCGTAAAGATGTGCTTTTTGTTTGTGGTTTATTTTGTGTGTGCGTGTGAATATGGGTATTTGTTTCCTGACCTTTGACTGCTCTTTATTTCCTGCTGTGGCGGTATGTTGGAGGTCTGAGAGGAGGTATTTTGGATGTACTTTCACTTGTTATACCGAGCCGGTGGGATAATCAAACTCATATGTACATTGTGGTGAAGAAAAGCGGACTAAGGAAAGAATTGGATTTCAGCACAGTAGACCCCACTTAAAAGAGGAGATTCAGCAGGCAAAAAATAATCTAAAAAGTCCCATAACTGACCAGGGAGAAGATGGGAAACTAAAGCTTTTGCAAGCAAAACATCCTGGGATTTCTTCTACCACTGCTGGACTGTGAAATACTTTTATATAGAATTTTGAGTTTTGCTTGGTTACACGTCATCTACATGTACAGTTCAAAAAAAGTGTACCTTTAAGAATGTACACAATGTTTGAATGGGTTTTTAATGTCAGGCATAATGTGATACTCGCTTACTTTTAAGAATTAAATGTAACTGCAATTAAATGTTTGAAATATTTGAAAAATTATCAAGTTTGCCGAGTAGGTAGTTCATTTTCAGAAATCACAAATGGGCTCCTTAATGTCATGCAAAACCAAGGTAAGCAGAGTCTATTTTATAATAATGATCATTTTGATAAATGAAACAAAGAACTGAAGCAATTTTCAAAATCCATGTCAATATTGAGTATGAGGGAAACTGGCTTCACACAAATTTGGATGAAGTTGGTCTGAATCAGTGTTGGGAGTAACGGCGTTTAAGTATAACGGCGTTACTAACGGCGTTATTTTTCCAGTAACGGAGTAATCTAATTAATTACTTTTCCCATCGTTACAACGCTGTTATCGTTACTGAGAATATAAAGTGGCGCGTTACTACAATTTGGTTGTAGGCTTTCGGCTACACATCAGCTGCATGCTGTCTGGAGAGAGCAGGGGTGGGGATGATGACACCATTGCAAATGCGATGATGATTGGCTGTGTGGGCGGATACCCTGCTCATGCTATCTCACTGCACGCGCTGACGACTACGACTAAACACACACAAGACAGCGACAATGGCGACGAGCCAGGGAAGTTCAAAGGTAGCGTTCTCTAACTGGAAGTATCAGCGGCACTACTTCTCACTCCTGGAGATAAAAGGCAACATGCACGCTATGCCCAGGGAAAAAAAACTTTATCCACTCGATTTTTCGGGTCAGAAACAGGTGACCAGTGAGTAGGATAGTGTTCTGTTTAATGTGCAGTAGGCCTAAAATACAGTTACAGAGAATTGCACTACTTAATGGCTAGATTTTCCTTTGGTTCTTTTTACCCAAGTTTACATTTGTGTGTCTTAATTTTGCACTTGAATTTTCTATTCAATAATTACTGTATGTTTTTATTTCTATGCATCAAATGCCAGGCTGCAATCTATTGAGTTCAAATCAATACCGGATGTTCTAAATTACTGTATATAGTGTTTTTATTCTTCAATCAGTTAATATAAACATATTTGATGTTAAAGATGTTATAGAACATAAAAAATAATGCCACAGTTACTTTGCTGAGTAACTAATTACTTTTACAATGTGGCAACTGAGTTACTAACTCAATTAGTTTTTGGGAGCAGTAACTAGTAACTGTAACAAATTACTTTTTAAAAGTAATTTGACTAACACTGGTCTGAATGGCTCAGTTTTTTATACTAAATCAGTTCAGTAGTATTTGGCTAATGCCTGAGCTTTCACTGCTTTCTCCTCTTCTATCTAAATACATATTTCATTATTCATTGCTGTGATCCTTTCATTCACCAAAATGCTTGAGAGAGTAAGCAGAGGGATAAAGGCATCTCTGGCTGGAATGCTAGGAGTTTTTCTTGTAGAGACAGCGCACCAGTGTAAAAATTCTCATTTGTTTCAACAACAGGAGATGGTGAACACAAACATTTTTGATCAAAAGCTAGAAGAGGAGCTCAGCAGTGACTAAATCTGCTGTGGATTCTCAAATTCTCACACTTCGAACTTGGCATCTGGAATTGGTAGAGGGGGTGTTACACCACCTTGGAGAGGGCTCTCTTTTAGCCTATTACAGGAGGTATAAACTTTATGGTTTCTCTTCATTTTGTGAGAGCAAGTCCCGAAATGCACAGTGAGATACATTATGGTAACAGAGCTATGCCTATTGTTTTCATTTTCCAGTCTTCCAAAAAGAATGCTTTCAGCTTATTTTGCTCTCGTATTCAAGGCCTCGCCATGTTATGTACCAGGCACTCGGAATATCTCATCTTTTAGAAAGATATCTCCTCTGAATCACATTCAAGAGATCCATTATTTATCAGCAGCTTTCTTGTTCCTGTCACACTGTTCTCTGTCACACATTTCGCTCTCAACAAATTCTTGCTAGATTTGAAATGTTCAAATCTAGCACGGTCTTGATCTGCAAAGGAAAACTGTAGTCCGCACCTGTAAAGAGTCAGATTTTTTATGAAAGTGATTTAATGGAGACAGACACTGAACTGACTGGTTTGATTCATGCGCACGATATTTAAGAAAAGGGTGTTTCACAAGATGTTTATCTTGCTTTCACATATCCAAAGAATGAATTTAAAAACACCTAGCCTTTTCTTCCCCTTTACACTGATTATTTTGCATATAGATCACTACATATAATCAAGCACAGTCTGGCCATTGTCTCTGCATATTGCATTAACAGATGCCATTTGGTTTTGACATTTTGCACTCAGTCCTGAATTGCCTTCTGCATCCCACTGCAATGTAATATACTATACGTATCTTCAACATTTCCATGGTCTTAATATTGGAAAGGATGTGTAAGTAGAGGTGCTCAGATCAGGCTGATGTGAATCTGATAGAATTAGGCTGCAATGAGGTGAGCTGTGATTGAGTGTTGATTTAAAGCAGCTGGGTGCCTTGGACTGCGTCCACACTGAAGCATGAAAGACAGAACACAGTGGAACATTTGTAATGTGTAAGCACATATAACTGGCCACAAGTACAGTTCTCACTTGAAATTATATAGGTTAACAAACAATATATACAATTGTGTAAATATCTGTATTCATTCAAAGAATTTGTGGAAAAATGGTTTTGATAATGTGAGCACATTTCTTTTTTTGTGCAGGTACAATTACAGATATAGAGCAGATGTATTGTTAGAGGTCAGATGCTGTGGATGGAATTGGTTTCAGATGCCATCTTTCCTCGTGAAAACTTTGCAGTGCATTCCTCTAACATGCTCTTTGTACTGCAACACTGCCTCTCTATAGAATATGAAGTTTAATAGGTGGGCTTCATGCTCTGAAATCTTTCCCACATGCCTGTCACATCCTCATTCAGTTGTGCGATCAGGGCGAATGGCTGAGTACGACGGCCTTCTGTGCATTTCGTTCTTGATGAACTTTCCTAAAAAGCATCTTGGCTCATCTAGCTGCCAGGAGTATGTGGAGACAGCTTCTCGCCGACCTGGAAAATCTAAACCGACAAGGCAAACAAATGACAATTACGATGCTGATAATGTTAATTAAACACTGTGTCTCGGACCATTGTAAAGCTATGGCTGATGAAGACCTTTTAGTTAATGAGAAGTACAACTTGATAACGGACAGAGACAAGGAGTTTCCTAATCTCCCCCCAGTGAAAGTGGTATTTGTCTGTGCACTCCACTGTTGTCATCAGCACTTTATATTCCCTTGATGGTTGTTAACATTGATAGCAGTATTTAGATTTATGGTCAACAAGAGTGTCTACTATTTCCCTTTCAGCTTATCCCTTTAGCCTATCAACTTTATCAGCTTATTGTTAGGGGAATGAGGCAAAATGTATGCAACTGCTGTGGTTTTACATGATAGCCCCCTCAGAACCATCGTTATTTGAGCTTCTGAGGAGAATATAGATTTCCATTACTGTCTAAATCATGGTATAGTGGACTAATGGACGATTGTAATCAGTGCTCCTACAGGATAAAATACCTTTTTTTGTAGAGTGGCTCAGGTGGAGGAGTGGTAGTCTTTCAATTGGAAGCTCGGATTTTCGATTCCCGGCTACTGCACTTGTCGAAGATACTGCACAAGACACTCAACCCCCTCAGCAGCCCTGATACATGCTTATCGGTGTGTGACTTCAGAGAATAAAGAGCTGCACATATAGAGTGAAATAAACTATAAGAAGTGCTGCACGGGTGTTTTTCTGTGAATTTGTAAGTGAAAAACACTCTCTGTACAGTGTGTTTTTGAACTTAGATAAAGGTTAAATGGCACTAAACTGATTAAGTGTGGACCATTTAGCATTTACAATTTATTTAGAGGAGACTGGTGAAAGTCATGGACCTGAGAAATATGCTTCTAAGAATTTTTGAGGCATCATCAAAAAAAAAAATCTTTCCAAAAGGCAAACTGGCATCGTGAGTAAGCAGTGGCACCTAAATAAAAAATACTACACATGCATATCTAAAAGACCCATTTTATTTTGAAACCAGATAATATCCAGAGCCTATTGCTGGGTCCTGACAAGGATATATTAGGAAATGAGAGATATTCTTTTACGGCTTTATAATGAGCGTATGTTTCAGAAGGGTACTTCAAGCAGAGGATGTGAAGTCAGCTGTCATCCTTTGTGGACTCTATGGAGGTAAGCAATACAAATGGGCTCTCTCTTATAATGAGATGTTAGCCCAAGTATCACATAGAGCTTTTAATCGTCCGTAACATGCTCTGTGGGAAGATAAAGTGAGATAACAAGCTAAGTGTTGGAGTTCAAAGGAAGTCTTGCAGAGAGAATCACACTGTGATGACGGGTGCATATGTGCTGGCCCTTACAGAATTAATCTGCATTTCACGATATGTTTCTTTTTTGTAAATTTGTGAAACATGCAGAGTTAAATTAACGTTTTTAATATTGCAGCAATACTTTTGGTTGAAAGTTTCAGATAGAAATTTGAAATATTTGTATTTGTTTTAGTGCTTATTTGATTCACCAGCTGAAGCTTTTCAAAAGAAGTTGAATAAGACAAATAAGAAACTACTGTTCCACTCTTTGAAGTGTCAGGAGAAGTTCTCTTCTTCCAGACAACATACATGTTTGTGTTCCGCTTGAAAATAGTTTGTCTGTCTCGGTACAAAATCAAACACTGATACGCTTTAAAGGTACTGTTTCAAAGTTAGAAAGGCAGTATTGTGACAACACTATTTTGAGTCCACCTCAAGGGGAGTTCTGCTTCCTCTGCTGTTTCCTCCCCATGTATTGACAACAAATTAATGGACTCCTGTAGCACTCAGCACTCAGCCAGCGAGTGGCACCCCATTGATTTAAAGGTGTACTCTTGTCCATATATGGCTTTCTGAATAAACCTTTAAGGTGCAGGAAGAGTGCTCAGACAGTCCACCGCAGAGATGAAGATCTGTCTGGATAAATATTTCAACACTTGGACTTTGCTTATTGATTGGGGCAGTAATTTCCACACATGCCACCCTGGGGAGACAGACACTAATGATGCTGGTTCCACCATGTCCAGCCGAGGCTTTCCCACAAAGACCTACTCTCAAGTCCCGGGCCTGTGAATTATGGGATAAAACATTAACAGCTTCAGAGAGTGTTGCACATGTGTCTTTTTTCTTCTCCGCCAACAAAGTCTGGTGTCTCTCATCAGCAAGCTCCAACAAGGGTAATGGCATCTTTGGTCTGAAGCCAAACTGTGGGGGGATGAAAATGCACAAAAAGTGTTCAGGTTTTCAACACTCCTTCAAACTCTCTGACTTTGTAAATGACTTCTCCCTGCAGTTGTGATTTGTCAGATTAAAAAACGTAATCAGCAGTTTCAATTTTGGCTGGTTAAAACATTAACAACAATAAAGAGAGTGGAGAAATATATTTCTTTGTTTGTTGCCAATAGCTGCTCTGCGATTACCAAGACTTGAACCATGTACCTTCTCATATTAAGTAAATTCCTTCATTTTCTATTGTCTTTGGGCCTGTAGCATTGCCAGTGCTGATGCATTTGCCCAAAGCACTCCAATGGCTTGTCACTTTTCTTGCCTCTGGCAGTGGAACCACTCTAAATCCCAGTTGTTTGTATGCATATCTTCTACTGTGCCCCTCTAAAAGGGAGCTGTATTGGATTTGTGTGTCCCCCATGGGCTCCATAAAGAGTAAAATATCTCATGAAGTCACTAGCCACATGCTGCGAGGATAGCGGTTTAATATATGTTGCCGTGTCTCACACCCTCCAGGGTGATGTAGTGATGAGAGCTAGTTTCCCACCTGTGGTTCGACAGTAACAATTTGTGCTAACACTAAGGCAAGTCAGTCCAACCTAAGCAGCAGGAGAGCAGAAAGGAGGAGCACTGCTGTTACTCAGACGTGCTAATTACCTCTCCGGTAAAGTGTACAGTGACTTCCCCCTTCTCTCCTTGGCCTGGCGCCTCACGCCATCAACATAATGAGAACATAACTTTTTATTCTGAATCCCTAAATATCTCCTTAAGTGATCGATAATGTGCATCATCATAAATCACATCAGGGATTGCCTGAAATTATTCCAGAAGTCAATATTGTATGCCGCAGAAGACTTTTGAGAGCGACTAATGGTGAGATATAGCAGCCTTTGGGGACATATGAGAGATATTCATGCATATGTATTGCGCAAAGTTTCTCACCCTTGAGCAGGAATGAGACCAGGGCTAGTGCTCGATCGACACTTCTTGGAGTACATTGTGTTGCACTTGGCCCAGTGGAAGAGCAATGTAACCAGTGTCTGTGAGCCAGCCGGTAAAATTGCACCATTAATTCTTAATGCAATTACGCCAGCACTGAAAAGAGAAATTAAGGGAACTCCTTATTTAGCAGACTGAGAAGTCTCTTTTAAGAAAGATACTAACGATCGCTTGAATTTGAGGGAAATAACTCACAAAAGGAACTATGTTAATGCTATGCTTGCATTTGAGTTTTGTTTTTATCTCAATTTAATAAGTTTCACTTGGTGAATGCACCTTGCATTTTCTTTTTGCTGTTATTTCCAATATCCTGACTGAATGGCAAAACAATTTTGTTTGGCTTATTAAGTAATAAATAGCCTGGACTCTGTCATGGTTTTTAAAGGCTTTTGGTGCACAGAGCTGCAACTCTCCAGAGGCACTGCATGCGATGGGCCGCAATCATTACCTTTTTCTTTGAGTTGCGCAGGGATCACTGCACAGCAACTAAAGGGCTGTGGGTTTGAATTATAATAAAGTGAAATGCATCTACATAATTTTTATACCAACAGCATGCTTAAATGTATTTAATGAATGTCAATGTTCACTCTAGGAAATATGTTGATGTGTACAGTTATATATACAGTACATTTGGAAGGTCATGTGAACATAAAATAAACATGAAATAAACATGAAAGAATTCTTGAAATATATCTCCAGGGGTGAATTGATATACATCTGTCTTATTCTGAATTTTCTTGGCCTCATATGACATATAATTCTCAGTAGATATATTTTTAAATAATTTTCTGAATGTATTTCAAATGTGTTTTTTTCATTTAACAGAGAATGATTTTAACTTCTTATAATCATTTGTGTTTTATTTTTAAAAGAAATTATTTTCTTTGTGAATGAAAAAATGTTTGGCACATATGTTTGAATTGATCCGCAGAGAAGACAAAGGATCTTTAAATGATGTAGATATCTACAATTTATTAATAAACTTTGGCTAGCTATCACGTCATTTATTAACAAGGCTTTTTCCGACAAAGACGTCAGGTCCCAGCTTTTTCATATTGTTCATAAACATTCCCAATTAATCTCACTTACTGATTACTCTAGAAAACCTTGAAAACTTAAGCTAAAAAGCGTGTACTTAAATTTGATGCTTAAAGACAAATATTTCAGTCCAAGGATTCATCCATTTCTTTTGTGGATGTATTAAGAATTTGGTTCATGATAGCATTTGTATCCATTTCACATGGTACCATTCAAAATAGAAAATAAAAAAGACAGCCGGCTGAGCAATGTGCAATTTCAGCTCCTTAGTATGCACATTGTATTTTGATGGACTCGGGAATACAGCTGTGTAGGCACCTGCAGGTTCATTTGCAAGCTAGCATTAAAAATCTCTAAGGAATTATTTCAGACTCCTGATTGGACACCTGTCAGCTATTCTTATGCGTCAGGCATTGATAAATTGCAGCTAGTGATTGATAAATTTCAACCAATCACATGGGTTGACAAGAGGACACCATAAAAAAAAAAGAGGATTTATGTCAGCGCTGCTGTGTTAAAGGCGAAGATTCAGTAAATTAGTGTCTGTATGGATAATATATTTGATCCTGATTAGTGCATGCAAAATGTCAGCACATTTTTAGAAATGCTGACAACAAGCAGAGCATCGTCTAAGAGCAGTCAAAAGTTTTTGTATGTGCAAGTATTTTGTGGGCAGAGGAGCATTATTTGTGTGTGCTTGAGGCGGGGAGACAGTGCGTGGGTGTGTGTTGTGTACAAGGCCTTTGTAAAAGCGTGTTCTGTGAGTGTGCACGTCTCCAGATCTGTGTGCGTGTGTGTTTTCCTCCGGTCCCAGAGGGAGGGTGCTGAATAACAGGCCCTTTTTGACAGGCTGGGACGCCGAGAGCTGTCAGCCCCCTTGCCAGGCCTGGGATGAGTGGTGAGAAAAAATGGAGGTAGAGGAAGTGATAGAGGGAGAAAGAGGAATAGCGAAAGTAAGAGAGAGAGGAGAAGGCAGACAGGGGATTGGGGGGATCCATGTGTTTAGACTAATAGGAGGCCAGCGTTCAGTTTCTCCTTCAGCAAGAACAGACAGTTGAAATCTCTGGGCAGTTAGCACAGCGCTGCCTCTCAAAGATTTCCTGTCAGATCATCTCTATAAGAGGAGAAGAGGTTCTCAATAGCAAAGGGAGGAAAAAGGGGATGAAGGCGGACAAAAACGGCACCTGAAAAGATTGTCTGCCTTCATGAGAGCTGAGCAGTCAGAATGGAGTTCTAAAGTTTGCCTTGACAAGGCAAACACGCTCTCTGTTGATATTTGACCATTTAAATCAAAATGGTAGCTGAAGGCTGAGAGTGCCTAAGCAATTCATAACATTCAAAAACATGATGATATATGTTATTAACAACATACCTGTCGTTGTCTTCAACCTTCTGACCAAAAATAAAATAATAAAAAAAAAAATTAGGAATTATGACAACAGTTCGTCCAAAATCCCAAGTTGGGAACAGGCCCATATAGTTGTTTTTAATAAAAAAGCAAAAACAACTATATGGGCCTGTTCCCAACTTGGGATTTTGGACGAACTGTTGTCATAATTCCTAATTTTTTTTTTTTTTTATTTTATTTTTATTTTTTTGTTACAAGAGATTCCTTGGCACACATGTCTTTGTGTTCATTAGCTTTCTTGTTGTAAGTGCATCATGAAGGTCATCTTCTTCTTTTTATTATTATTCCTATGCTCCCCTGGCTATCTTCTTTTTGGCGTTATGCTCATATTTGTAAACTGTTATTTTGTTGAATTACTAATAAAGTTTAAAAAAAAAAAAAAAAAAAAAAAACTTGCATGCGTAACTCGTAATTCGTAACTCGTAATTCGTAATTCGTAACTAGTAATTCTTGATGTCAAAACTTTTGGACTCATTTATGCATGCATTTCTAGTTTATGCACACGAACATAAAAACATATGCATGCATTTCTAGTTTATGCACACAAACATTTTGAAAGCTACTTTACTCCATAAGCGTGAGTCTGCCCCAGCTTGTGTGCGCTCACACTGGTGTGAACTCACGTGCACAACCTCGTCCACAGAGGGGGAGGGGTTTGGGGGGCGATTCGGAGCTTGTTAGAGGTTGGGGGAGGGACCTGAAAGTTGTATCAGTTCGAATTTTCCGACTTTAGACTCGTAATTTTGAAAACCTGCCGACTGCAGCTTTAAGCCCATTATGAAGAGCTTTACAGGTTTCTAAAAGTTTAATTACATCCACTCAAGTTTCAAATATCAACAACATAGGAGACTGTGTAAAACAATGCCTACGTCCCGAGGTGACTCTCACTTTTTTATCTAAGGATATTCAAGGTGTTATACAGCCAAGGAGCAAAGAAAGAGTTTAGAAAACAAGCCTGTTGGAGAACTGCAGATTAGACATTACTTAATGTAAAATGTCAACATTACCATACCTTGCTAATTGGAAATTTTATCTCCAGCTTTAAATCTGGGTTTTTCACACAGTGAATGCTGTACAAGAGACTGTCATCATGAGGCATGATATTGAATGCAAATATCAACAGTTTTCTTTTCTTTATGTCAGAAAGACAAAAAGAATTTGGCAGTGAGATGAGGCTGAGTTAATTTTGAATGCATGAAGTTAATTTGTTGTCAGGTTTGCACAAAGGCCACTCACACAATTGCATTTTGTCTAATTGGCAATGCCTCTAAAAGAACCTGTGCTGGTGGGTATGTGATTAGACAGAGCAACAGTATTTATACTTGATAGTTTAACAAGCTGTTGGCAGGGAGATGTGACTCGTAGAACACATAATACTTTAGATTAATTTGAGCGAAACCTAATCTGATTTGGAGATTATCATAAACCAAAATAATTTCCTTTACCTTGACCCTTCAGATTTCGTCCCAAAGTAAGAGTCATGCAGTAAGACCTATCTGTGGATTTAGCTCCAGTGTAATTAAGATTATGTACCCTTTGATTTGAAAGGTTTCTTATGCCAATCTGGCTTTAAATAGTCATTTGGAATAAAGAAGCTTGAAATAGCTAGCAAAAATCATTGGAGTTTTTAACCATTATATTATAAGAAAATTGGATAAATAAAGCTGAAGTATAGGCTATCGATAAGCCATTTTAGTTCCCTAGAAATTGGCTAAGTAGCACACTAATAGTAGCACATAATATTTACATACAAAGGTTCACCATTATACCTGGGTGAGCACATTGGGAAGTGATCGAACTTGTTTTGAGTAATGACAATCATTTCCTTCAATTATTGTGTCTTTACCAAAATGCAACATGATGACTGCAGCAGAGATAAAAGATAACTGTCCTGAAACTGAAAACAATTAACACACTTACACATAACACTGACAGCCTTCTTAGCTCTAGTGTGTTCTGTTGGCTGTCAAGTGCTTAGTTTTCTGTTAGGATGTGTAGGAATGTGTCTCTGCTTATTGAATTGTTGAGGGGGGACCCTTGCCTTGGGGTTAATACAACAATTTACTCTGGACTGCCTGTGGATGTGTTGCTGTGATTTGTTTGGTGAGCGTTGTCAGCCTGCAGGGTTTGGCGCGCTCTTGCCTCTCTGTTAAATGGGAAGATATAGTGAGTTCCAGGGGAGTTCCATCATTTGCCTCCCACAGTAACTCAGTTTAATAAGTCAATGGAAATGAAAGATGGCTCAATGCATCATGAATTTGCTTATACACATCAGCCTCACTCAATTTTCATTTAATTTTTTCTTCATTTTTTTTTATTTTTTTTATGTCACATGACCAAATCCCATTTATGTAGCAATCCAATGTCAAGTGCACTTAATGCTGCTGCTGTGCTGGTGGGATCGTCTTTTCACTCAGTTTCACCATCCTAAACTATTGAATGTACACATACATATATACATTGATATTTTCCACATTTTGTATACTGTTCTATTTAATTAATTTAAAAAATAATAATATAGTGTACCCATGAAATTGTTTTAATGCTGCTTAAAATAAAAAATTACAACTGTCTATGGAATAATTCATTATTCTTGTGAATACAATGCATTATGTTTTTCACAACAATGACTGGCAGGCTTGTAAGGATCCAGGTTATGGTTTACAGCATGCTCTTGATACCATCACTTTCATTCATGTTGCCACCTGACAATGTTCCAACCTCCATCCTCATGCCTTAACTGTCAATGAAACCATGATGGCATGGAGTATAATGAGGTTTATATTTAGCTGTTTTCTGTCTACGACCTTGCCTTAAGTTTGAAAGCAAGCTACAGGCTGTCAAAATGAAGACAGTCGGATTTCGCAAGTACGCCTGCTCAGTACAAATGATTCCTTCCTGTAGAATTTTTGGTAGGTTGGGGGGGCTCATCAACATTCATCCTTTTGCAGGAAAACTTCAGTGGGGGACTTTTCTGTTCTGTGTTTTTTTTTTCTCATTGAAATAGAACAAACTAATTACCCACTGTGGAATTTAAAACAAGAGCAGTCCTGCACCTCATACATTCACCGAGACTGAACATGAAATTCATGGATCCGGATCTAGATCCAGAATAACACTGAAAGATAATTCCCATCTAAGTTGGGCCGTGCTCTTTGCTCTGGTGAAATTTTAATGCAAATATGTCTGCAACTCTTTGAGTAATCCTGCTAACAAACAGACCAATCCAGCCAAACCATTTCCTTGACGGAGGTAGTGATGTCCAGATAAATACTGCCAGCATCTGCTGGAGCTGGAGTGTCCTCAACCTCAGTGTTGGAACCGGAACAAGGTCTGTTCTACACAATGTGCTGTTGATCTTGATGGGCCACGAGGCAGCTTTTTGGCCAAATAGAGGTAGAATTATCTTCCAAGTGGATACGTTCCCCTTCAATTTAATCTTTCCCTTTCATGAGAACAACCCAGTGTTTCACTGTAGTGTCCTTGAACAGAAGCTGGGAAAGACAATGGTCTGGAATGTCTGCTGGCAGGTATGTTTGTACTCCAACACAATGTTATCACTTGGATACAGTTTTGTTGAACATTTGGAGAAAATCATTTTTCTCGATCTTTGACTGTCTGCTGGGCTGTGAGGCAGCTGTTGGGGAGACTAACCACCTGGTGAGCAGCTTTGAAGTACACTTTGAGGATTAAATTATTCATTCAGGATGGCGACATGTTTCCAGTATGCCTTAGACTGTGGGCAAGATTTTACCTCCCGCAGCTCACTGGACAGACATTTCGTTCCACCTTGTGAAAATAAAAGTTTTCACAAAAGTAAAAAGTCTTTGTCTGTGAGACTGAATAAATAAAATATAGGCACCCAATGCCACAAAAGAGAATATAAAGATGTTTAGCACAACAAGTTAATATTGCACATTAAATGTTTTATGAGCCGTATTTTATTATGTCTTTTCAGCGAGTGAACATGATGTAGAAGATTTAAAAAATTATGTATCCAATCCTGTCTTCACTCAGAGGTATTTTTCACTATCAATTCAGCCACAGAACTTTAGAGATGAGTCCTAATGTCACCACAAAGGTACAAAAGGTCATGCAGATTTTAGTGATATTTTGGTGACTGACAGGAAATTAAAATGGGAAGGTTAGAGAGTATCAGAAGTACATACATCTCATTCCTGAATATGTTTGCTTGTTTGATGCTCTTCTGAGTATCATTTTTCTGGTTTTAATGTGCTAAAAGTAAGATTACAAATTAAACAAGTAGCCTCACAGTATATCACATTGTCAAGAATAAGCGTAGGCTGCTGCTGTCATTAACAAACACTTCAATAAAATGTCTCCTGGCTACATCTGTTTACCCATGTAAGTCAGACTCTGGAAGGTATTGTAATACATTTAGTGGTGTTGAATTTTATTGAATTACACGTGTAAAGTAGCAAAATGTGTATATCAGCCAGAAAGAAGAGAAATAAGTGGTTACACTGATTTGTCCTTTCTGCTGCGATGACACTAGAAATTAGAAGTCTTTCCCTTTTGTGTCAAGTTGTACAATGTAACCTGATAGTAAAGTTCCTGCTGTTGATACAAGATATGATTTATATGACGATTTTTTTGTAAGGAAATGCTGTATAAACCACATTTGTTCGTAACATAAACTCAGGAAGCATACAGTGAGCACCCATGAAGACACTGCCAAAGTTTATATTTTCTTACACTGCGGACTAAATGACTCAACACACCACATATTTTACCATTCTATGAGCAAGCACTTACAGGAAATTTGTCTGTTTTGCATCACCAACAGAACAAAGCATCTTTAGCCTGTTAGCATCTGTGGTTTCTAAAATGAGGTTTAGTGCCTGCTGCCTACTTTCATCCTCATGGGATACATTATATCATAAAGTTTGTTATATAATCTTTCACTTTTTGCATTTGCTAGTCATTTGAAACTGCCTCGAAAAAGAAAGACAAAGGCGTTCATCTGAGTCATATTTCAGGCTGGACTGAGGAGTATCTTATCATTATTCTATGTGGCGTGTCACATTAATTATCATACTGTGCATTGCAGATGTAGGACTGCATTGACCAGTATTGCTGCCATCTTATTCGCAGTGCCCCAGATCTCTCATATATGCTATACTCTCTCAGGTATATATAGCTTGAGGCTACTTCCATCTGGCACAGATTTAATTATGTGCCATATTTAGACATATTTTGAACGGATTTAAGCGACAAAAGGAGATAATGGAGTCCCAGTATTCCAAGATGAAACACAGCTGCTGACAGAGAAGGAGATAATCTGGCTGAGTAAGTCTAGTCTCTGACATTTGACAGCACTAAACAGGTCTCTACTTTGAGTAATTGAATTAGACTGTCATAATTTTGATGATTGGACATAAATGAGAGGACCCTAAAATCATAAAAGCAGTCAGATCCCTCACTGACAAACTCAGAGACCATTAGGAATATGTGTCCCCCTGTGACATTTATAGTCAGAGATGGAGACACAAGGCACCATATGCTTCAAGATCTCTGCAAAGCTTCATGGTAAAAGGGGGAATAATTCAACTTGTCACATCTGCTCACAGACCAATCCAGAAGGATTTATCATTAATTCAAGTGGTTTCTAAACTGTTTGAATTGCTACCATGATGGCTGTAGTTCCACCATAATCTTCTTATGTGTTGCCATCTGCACTGCGGAGGATTTAATGTTGTTCTATAGAGGAAGTGGCCAGCGGGAGCTATGATCATTGTTAATGGAAAGTGGGGAACTATTTGTGGGGAATATTTAAGTGAACTTTGCGATGGTCAGATAGGAGAGGAGATGCAGAATGATCTATGTAAAGTATGTTGTCAGATCTGTATGTCACAAATATGCCACGTCTAAAAGTACAGAAATTGTGAGTGAGTTTTTTTCCATCCAAGTTTCATCAATGTTATTTCAGAGTGTTGCTTTTTCCTTTGTTAAATTGATTGATTTTTATTATCATTGTAATTATTATTATTGTTATTATCATCATTACATAGAAAATTGGTGGCCTGTTCAGGGTGTACCCTGCCTCTCACATAATTACAGCTGGGATAAGCTCCAGCCAAAGTTGGAATAAGTGGGTATTGAAAATGAATGGATGGACTTCCATCCATGGATTTCCTAGCGCAGAATAAGTTACAAAAAGAATAGATTGAAGATAAGAGATTAAATAAAACGTTGTGTCTGTCCTCAAGCTGTTTGGTAACATGGTGCAGCTTAGAATCTCAGCCAGGTTTACATAGGCAATCACATTAATTGATCCAGTCAATGAAAGCATCATATAATAGTGAATCTAAATTCAAGTCACCATAAATAACCTCTAGAATAGTTGATTAATGTAGTTTGTCACTACTTTATCATGAGGCATATTTTTCTGAACAAATCTTGTGAAATTAGTGAAGCAGACTCGACCAATAGGTACGGCAGGAAGTCCAATCGAATCCTCCGTCACTTACCGATTAACCAACATTTGGGTAACCAAGCTTTAAATAAATGGAATACACACGTTTTCACACAGACAGGCTCATAGTGTACTTTGTAAAAATGAAGCCAAGTGTTACAGCACCCAGGAGGAACGCTGGAAATGACGTGTGTAAGGAAGGCGATCACAGCTTGTGGACGTCTATCTAAGCCAGACGGCTATCGCCCCAGCGGATAGCATCGGTCAGGTGTAGCCAGTCGACTCCTCTCCTACCTGAGCTCTGCCAGGGCGCAACCATCACCAGCAGACAGGCAAATCATACAAAGTTGTACAAACAAAGTTTCTTGGTTGGGAAAAGGGGAAGGGATTTATTGGGGTGAAGTCTATCACTGGCTCGTATTTTGATATCATTTGAAGAATATTTTCTAAACTTCGAGCAGCATTGCCTCACACTGGGGCCCCAGGCAGCTAAGTTGGCTCCCAGAAGTGTAACCTACACGTGCACGAAGCTCAGGCCACACTGAACGCCCGCAGCTGCTGTAAGGTAAGTCCCTTTTTCTGTGCTTGTTTGTTTGTTTTGTTCTCTTAATAAGGCCTATGTGTTCTTATTAAACCGTTGGCGATGTTGTCCTGTGTTTTGGAAAGTTTCAGAAATCAAACTTGCCTGCGGGTTAGGGTTACCCTCGTGGTAAGGCAAGTCCTCTTGCTTTTTGCCATGTGTTGATTTTTTTATTTTTTTATGTATATTTTTTTAAATTATGAATTTTTAAAAATCATTTATGCTAATTCAGTTTGTCATCTGTATTATTTGCCTCCTGTCACTGTGGTTATGCTTTGTTTTCAACAGCCTTGAAGCCTTTCTTTACGGCATTACTTTCAGTGTGGTTATTAATGTCTTTGCCTAAATGCTTCACTGGCATAAATTGATTATATATCCCAAACTTTGCTAGTTCCAGTTTTAAAAGCACATGATTTAAAAAAAAAAATAAATAAGACAATTAGAATAATAGGGGCTAGATTAATAAAAGGGCTGATTTGTTATCCCCACTGACTTTGCAAAGGTTTAATTAACAAAGCTGGACATGGTTTTGCTCTTGGTATATTTACCATGAAATATTTTGTTCGTGTTCCCTGGAAAAGTCGATTGATTCCACAAAAGTGGCGCAGAGTCTGTTGAGACCTCCAGTTTACCAGACACAATGTTGAGTTTAAAATCCTTATTTACTCCATTTTCCATGCAGTGATCCCTCAGCTGGTCTTATTCTAGTTTTCAGTCTATAAGCCGGCACAGATTAGTTGACTTATTCATTACAGAGGGTGTCTGTTGTCGATTGCAGAGCTTATCCGGTGTGATTAATGTTGGGTTTGTGGAACCACCCAAAGCAAACGCAGAATGGTCTTTTAAAGGTTCCTCTCCACCAAGGGATGCATTGGAGAGAAAGACTTGCAATATGTTGCAGGCTGGGTATCATGGGAACCTTTTGCGTCCGTGTTTTGTCCATGAAGCCAAAGAGTTCCCACATTTATTACATGCTTGTGTTAGTCTGGCTTTATTTAGGTTCTATCTCATGAGTAATTTAATAATTCAAGTCATTCTTTTTGTTTCAGCCACTAGAAATGTTTCAGGAATGTTGACAAATAGCAGTGTGGACACGTTGGCAAGAATGATCTGTAGTAGCCTGCACAGGTGATGCATGAGCAGCAAAATTTATTCTGAACCCCACTCTGTAAACAGTATGTATAAACAATGCTGAAGGTTGTGCTCCATGAAGATTTTTGTCTTTGGTTGGTTCCCTTTTCCTAACAGTGGTTTGATTTATTCATTGTTGTTGCAAAATATTATACAGGTGAGGTCTGCTGATTCTCCAGTATGTTTAAAGTTGTAGTAAAACTGAGATTTACCACAGTTGAAATCCTCTTTTCTATGGCGGGATATATCACTTCTAATTCTCTTCTACAGTATATGTGTGCACTGCCTGCTTGCCTACATGAGCGATCTCGCCGGTGAGTGCACATTCATGAATACGCACATATTTATGCACATTGAACCTCTACATTGTTTCAGCTCAGTGTAAGTATCGGACATGGATAATTCCCTGAGGCAAGGATCCGCTCTCCACCCAAACAATGAGGTGCAGCTTTTGCTCTCTCTGTGAACGAGGAGAGGCAAGCCTGTTCAGGAGGTCAGCTCCAAGCTGTTGACATTGCTCCCTGGTTGCCTGTAGTTCTGGGCAGAGCCTCATTATCACAGGGTCTGCTTGGATGAGAGTGGGCTTCGTTAGGAAGCAGCTGTCAGTGCTAAGGGGGTGAAGGCAAAGGGAAAGAGCAGATAAAGTAGAGCCTACGCTGCAGTCCATTCACATTGGCGCTCAAGGGCCAGTTGGCTGCGGTATTATGGCGTACTTTTGTGAGGAGCGAGTGTGTGCACGTCTTTTTACCAGTTTTGTGTGTTCACGCATACAAGTATTATGCAAATCCTACGACTTGTACTACAGTAGTTTAACTTCTTACAAGCCCTTTTGTCAGTATTGAGCTTATTGGGCCTGCTGCATCCTAGAATTTCCCTTTTTTTTTTTTTTTGTGGACACATGTACTTTTAAAGTGTATGAAATTAATAATTTATTGATTCTATACAAACGGAATATTAGTAGCTATATAAGCCATACAAAAATACATGGATTACAGGAGTTGGGCTCATTTTTATCTCAAAGGACGAGGGACAACATTATTTTTATGGGTCCAGTGTGGCTACATGTTTTCAATTACTTTGAAACCTAATTGCTTGACCTTGCCAGATTTCAGAATATTTCTATCAAGATGAAAAAGCATTGAAAGACACTGAATCACACAATTGGAGAAGGATAACACAGAGGCAAGGACCAAGGAAGAAAAATAATTACATGTGCAGAAAGCCATTTTCAAGCATTATGGGAAACAAGATGAAATGTATAGTGGAGGTTTGCAGCATGTGTCAGGTTTCATGTCTGTCACACTCGATCAGTGACCGGAGCTAATGAGATGCTACATGCTGCCTGGGTTTTGAGCTGGAAAACTGCTGTTCTGGTGCACAGTAGAATCTAGGGAATTCCAAAAATCTAGCATCTGGTGAAAAACAGAGCAACCCTCTGTGGCACAGTGGTCATTAACTTCTGGGATTTACTGAGATACGATACCCTGTTGAGAAAAAGTTTCCACACTGATGAGAACAGTTCTTCCGACTTTACCAATTTTCTGCCCAGCGGAAGAAACGCGAGTCAGGAAGAGAAGCTGCCAACGTCTTTGTATTAGGGAATGTAATGGAAATTGAATGATGACATACAGATGTCGTCAAAGAGCTTTGTGCTTTGGAGTGAGGTGAATAAAGGCATAGATCAGCAAGTTTTAGGAATTGTTAAAGTCTGATAAGGTGTTACTTGAAGAATGTACAAAGACTATTGGTTTAAATGGTTCGATGATTGTGAGAATTGTATGTTAAAGAAAATATTTAAATAGCATCTTGTTCAGTGTATCAAAACTCTATCTTTTTTTTCTGACATCCCTTACTTGTAGCAAGAAAGCAATAAAGCAAGTTTGGCCTAATCCTACATGGAACAGATTTGGATAGATTATTGTAAAATGGACAGCAACATACTCAGAACCCAGAAAAGTTTTTTTTTTTTTTTTTAAAAGCTAAAGTTAAGTTTCACGGCTTAGTCTAGGTTCACAGAAACTTTGTTTTTCAAAGGCTGGCTTCGATAAGAACAGAAAAGGGACTGCCTAAGTGAAAAAGATTTGAATGTTTATTTCTACAGCTCTAAAAGTATGGAAAAATGTGCTATGAAGAAATGATAGGGTCATCCGACTTCTTTCTTTTTTATATATATATCTTTATCAACTTCTGTACCCCCCCCCTAAATAAATAAATAAATAAAAAACAAACTTGACCTGCTTAAGGGCTTCACGTAGATCTCTGTACGCTCTTCGTTGGTGCAAATGCATGTCTACACGTTATGTTTTGCTGAACATTCTTAGCTATGTGCTGCTCTTTGTTGTGTTAGAGCTGTTGTTGTTCCTTTAGCTTTACTCTGCTGTGAGAGGACATACTTAAGGAGGACAAAGATTTACTTTGAGATGGAGTGAAACTAAGTGTAAAGATAATGAAGATTCAGTTCAGTGCAGCTGTTGTCTCAGCTTGTTTTATATTTCATTGTTATGAAGTTAAATAATTGCTTTGGTTAAAGTATGTCACATTCAGACTCGGGCTGCACAAGATATTTGTAATTTAGTGGTATTGTTATACTGAAGTATTTTTTTGTACTGTATATTGCAAGTGTTATCATCACAATATTCAGCAATGATATTGCATATCATATGTTTTCCTAATATTATATGGCCCTTATTCAGACTTCCACACTAGAGGGTTTTGTACCGTTTTAGCACATTGAAGTGCTTTTTGAAGTAGTTTCCCCAGTCTAAATCATGTTCACATACCTTTGCTTGTGTGGTCATTTTTCAAATGCCAGCAGATTACAATTCACCCAGGGCCTCAACCAGTAACCAAAACACAGTTCTGACTTGATTACATTTCAGCCAAGGTAATCCCTCTGAAGATAACAACTGGCCGAGGAAACATTCAACGATGTAAGTCAGCAAGACCACTTGCTCAGTCACTGAACTACTGCCACGCAATCGATGGGGATCTTTAATAGCAATTTCCAGGCACCCTGATGATATTGATTTCAGTCGACAAACATTTCCCTCTGATCGTTATGATCCCAGGCTTGCTGCACACTTCCTGGGGCTTCTACTTGTGAGAGGTTTACAATTGGTCTTCAAATGGCAATCTGGTGATGTCTGCCACATTGACTGTGTCCGTCCACAGCAGAGAGAGAAATTGAATTGCATTTCAGGAAATGAAGTACACAAACAAGTTAACATTTATGAAAAATTTAGTGTTTAGTGACTGCTTATCTTGAATGTGTCTCATAAATGTATCTCCTTTTCCGTCCGTGTGTAAAAACTTGTTGCCAGCTTGAGACGATTTTCCTTGCCTTTTCTTAAAATGGTTCATTAATTTCCCATGCACCCTTTGGTAAGCCTTATTGTTCAACAAACCAATATTATATGACAAGAGGAAGAACACAGAAGGAAGGCTCTGGAGACTAATTAGAAGTCGTCAAACTTGAAAATCTGTTCAAAGTCTTGTTGTTGCCAACACACAGAAGTAGTGACCTAGGGTCTCATTTAATGTTTCTGAGTATCTATTAATGCTCTTTGGGTTGTGTTCAGAGCTACTGTAGGAGGGGCACAGGAGCAGGAGCAGGAGCTGATGGATGAGAAACATTAGATGCCCAGCAGGCACTGAACTCTAATATAATGCAGTCACATGGTTTTCTGTTTTTTGGTGTACTTCATTACATTTCTCTTTGGTGGAATATGTTTCTGCTTAAATAATTTATTGCTCCCTTTCTTCCAGGTTTCTCTCTAAAAATCAATTGGTGGCTGTCTTCCCAGAGATAAGCATGTCTTATTAATGTTAGATCTTTATCGTGCCAGAAGGTCCCCCAGCACTGCTGCTGAGTCTGCTGATAATTGACATTTTCTCTAGATGAGGGTATTTATCATTCTATCAATGTCTATAGGAAGTCCCCTAGTTAGCCATACCCATACAATATTCTGAGAAAGAAGCTGGGACTTTGGATTGTGTATCCAGTATGTCATGCAGTATTCATGTATCCTCGTGAGAGGTAAAAAGTTTTTCATAAAAGCGAATGGGAGGATTTCCATTGCAAAGCAAAGCATTGAACAGAATAATACAGGGTGTATGTGAGCTTTTGAAAAGGTGACATGCACAGAGTGACCTTTAAATCTTTCTTTCTCCAGTGAGGGGAAAACCTGGTAGATGTTTTTTAAACACTGAAGCACACAAAGTATTGTGACCCATGATTCTTCTCCAGAGGACACTGGTTATTGGAAACATACACTGCAACTGATGGTGATAACAGTGCATAACACTGACAGTAATGTCACTTCGACTATAATAATTAGCTTTTTTATTGAATAATTGGAAAATGATGGTATCGAACTGCGTCATTCTGTGCTGATGCAATATTTTGGATTTGGATGGATCCAAAACTAATGTTTGTTACATACAAAGGATTATTTGTGAAGCTTGGGACTAGCTATCAACGTAGACTGAAAACTGCAGTTGGGGTTCAGTGTAAGCATCGTGATATGACCCCAGTATGACCAAATTAAAAAATCTTTTAAAAAAATAGTTAAAAGAGACAGCCTACTCAGGTAGATTGGCTTAATAAAATTGTAATGGTGTCAGTACAGACCAAACAAAGCAGGGGTGGCCCATAGAGAGGATGAAGTACAGTTTTTGAGGAAAGAAAAATTTCATGTTATTGCTAATCAAATTCAAGACACATGACAGTCAATAATTTAGCAGTGTTTGGCTGCCATTGTCGGTGGCAGATGATATTAGATGCAACACAACCAAATGAAAAGCTAAAGAATTAGATTTGATATATTACTGAAATAAATCCTATCGGGGAAATGCATTTTGAATGAGATCACTGTAACTGCGTTTGACACACTTCATTTCATCCTCATCTGTCAACTTCAGTGTCAGATGATGGTAAATGTGCATGGCTTAATGGAGGGGACGTGACAACATTTCAAGTTTGAATGCTGTCTGAATGACGGAGGGTCACTTTATTTTAGGATGGAGTAAAATAGTGATTTTTCTCCATTACATTATCAAATTGAAACAAATAAAGTGAACTAACTTCATGCAGTATTGTGTAGGTCCTCTGTCTGCTGTCAAGATTATAAGTAGGTAATAAAAATAAAGCTGTTATCTAATTTTCTTCTGGTAAACTTCTTGGTATTCTCTGTGACATACCATTCATCTTACTAGAAAATCAATTATAAACCTGTTTATGGATAAAATGACTTAAAATGAGCTAGTCCTGTACCAGGTCCTGACTACTATTGGAAACACCCAAGCACTTTGCTTAAACCTAAACTTCTGACAGTGGATTACTTATCCATCCATCCACTCACCACCTCACCTATCTCCTGCGGCATATCCAAGACTGGATGACAGCTAGGGTCAGCGGTCTGAACAGAGATCCCCAGACCTCCCCCTCCCTAGCCACCTACTCTAACTTTTCCACCAGCTGAGAAAGATAATCTGTCCACCTTGGCCCTGGGCCTGCCCAGAAACCTCTTACCAGTGGGGAAATATCTGAAACATCTCCACTGGGAGGTATCCAGAAGGCATCCTGATCAGATGCCCTAACAACCTCAACTGGCTCCTTTCCAAAGCCAAGGAGGAACAACTCTGTTCTGAGGCACTCCGAATAAAGCTCCTCCCCCTATCCTTAATAGTGAGCCCAGCCACCCTCTGGAGGAAGCTGTTTTTGGTGACTTTAATCTCATTTTTTGAGTTGCGGCTGGGCAATATGGAAAAAAATATTATTATGTCATTCTTTATTGATCAAACTTGATCTTGATCACAGTCTAGAATTTAATTATGCAGCCTATGTGTGTGTAACAATGATTTTTTTTTTTTTTTTAAACTTATGTATATATGTATTTACAAATACATACATGAACAATATGTCTTTGCCTTGCCTGACTCACTCACAGTCCTGTCCTTGCCAGTTGGGAGGCTACTGCACCCACTTCAGAGAGTTTGTTGCAACTTCTACCCTCATTTTTGAAGAGTGCCCACAATAGGATGAGCTTTTTCCTCTCTCTGCCTACAGCAGGCACAAGCAGTAAGTTGCAAGCCATCACTTGGTGTTTTCTTCAGAACAAGTGTCTTAAATGGTCTGAAAAGACTTTAAAGTTACAACATTAGTGCTTACTCATGGTGGAGGTGGGCTGCAAATTAAAGCATAGGAGAAAGGTGTACACTCACAAATCGCATTTGAGTTTGGTGCTAGTTGCAGGCTGGGGTGCAGGGCAAGCTGTGTGAGGAAAGCCCTGGCATTATTTTTACTGAGCAGCACCTAAGAGTGTGGGTTCATAATATTCTCAGGGCAAGACCAGAGTTTGGAAAGTTTAAACTCATCCAGGATCTGTACCAGTACAATACCCGTTTCCAGGTATAATTCAGACTGAGTAGGGGTGTAATTTAACAGCCTGCTGCAAGTGACACTCGGAAACGTACAAAAATGAGAACAAACTTTAGGCAGCCATTAGTATAGCAAATATGATTTGAGACTTGTCATATAAATCTGAAATTTGTTTTGCATCACTGCAATGAATGGCAGTTTGTCTGAGGTGGGTGACATGTTAAGATCTGCCATTCCCTCCAAATGGACATGTTGTCAGAGTTGAGATCTGAAATGATCTTAAATTCTGCACAGAGCACAGGGACAGCATGCTAAGCTGGGTGCTGCGCAGATCTGTTCTTGCATCACGCAACACGTCGACATTAACTCATTAAATAAAGATCAATCGAATGGTTCGAGATTTAACTCCATAAGTCTTGATTCCTTGTAAATTGACTCTGTGTATATGAATGTATATACAGAAGGGAGGGGTTGACATAGGTTGAGTGCATGTGCGCAATGATCCTTGGTTGTGCCAAGAAATTCTTTCCATAAAAGTTATTAACAGAATTTGTGGGGTAGTAAAGCGCAGTGCTAGCAGAGGTCAACACCCACATGAAACGAGTCAGTAATGTGAACAGGGCGGTCACTATCTGTCCAGGAATAGAATTACCTTTAGCAAACCCCACACTCCTGAAGCATCTCCCACAGTACGCAATGAGGGACACAGTGATAAGTCTTCTCAAAGTCCACAGAATGCATTTTACTCCCATGTAACTGTAGGAGTATCTCCAATGTCCTTCAATGGATAAAGCACTGATCTATTATCCCTTGACAAAAGAAAATGCCTTAAATTGGCATAAACTTCCTCTGTAAGATTGAAAATGTTGTGATCCTTCCATAGTTGGAATCCACCCTATGACCACAGAGTACTAGTCCAGAAATAATGTCTCTGACTTCCTTTGTGGGGCTGCACAGTGGTGTCATGGTTAGCACTGTCGACTTACAGCAAGAGGGTTCCTTGTTCTAATCCCGGCTGGGGCCTTTCAGTGTGGAGTTTGCATGATAAGAAAATGGTTTCAATACTCCAGGATGATCAACATCATGGAGAGCTGCAGCATGTATGCGTGGGTTCTCTCCGGGCACTCTGGTTTCCTCCCACTGTCCAAAAAGTGGAATTGTCTGAACAGAGAAACTCAACGATAATTGAGAAAAGGTTCAAGTTTTAATATGTAATTTCTCTAAACTTTCATGCCGCAGCTCGATGCAGCAAAATGCAGTCCAAAGTGCTTCACAGAGCAAAAGCAACCCGAGAAACAAAATGAAAAGGATAGCTTTTAAATATTGATTTGAAAGTAAAGCAGGCAAAATAAAATCAAAAAGGTTAAAGTATACAGCAACAACTACTCGCTATGTGAAGACATAGCGGTCGGTGTATAGATGTTCATACCAGAGCCCACAACCTCTATATTTCCTGCTTATAAGTTTTTCTGTTATGACTTATATATCAAATGAACACAAATATCCGTGTTTGATGGTCTTTTTTTGAGTTTTTGCTTTTCCTCCATGCAATATTGTACCTTTTGTCTCTTCAAAGAGAAGGGTACAGTCAGTCTAAATTGGCCCATTTTGTCCAAGATGGTGTGATTTTTGAGGTGTTTGAATGGCTGTGCATTAGTTCTCATTTTCAGTTATAGCTTTGTTTGTTTGGCTGAGTTGCTGCTGTTCAAGTGAGAAATTGTAGTTTCCTAAGATCATATATTGCCCCTTTAAAAATAAATTGCAATGGCCTTTTAGTCTTGCTTTAGTCTTAATATGTTTTTTGAAAACCTCTGTTAGGCTTAGGGGTTGAACGGTATAAAAAACTCACGGTTCGGTACGTACCTCGGTTTGGACCCTACGGTTTGGTACATTTTCGGTACAGTGCCGAAGGAGGCGTGTAGCGAGGTTCGAGCACATGTAATAGATATCTGAATCCTGCCTCTTCTACAGTGGAATATGGGCGCATAGCAGATGCGATGTAAATTCCAATTGCTTCGGTAATTTTTTTTGCTCTGCATGTATTCGTATCCAGGGGTTGTTGTAATACATTTTGGAGACGTAATTGGACACTTTTCTTCCGTCTCGTCCCGGTGATAGGGATTTCTGGGTGGTGTCGCTTGATATGTGTTAACATATTTGATGTGTTCCCACTCACGTAATGAACAGGTGTCGAACAACGACGACAGACCGTCTTTGTTTTGTCAACCACTCGCTCTCCATCGCTATTATAACTCACAAGGAACCCGAAGTTATCCCACACCACTGACTTAAATGATGATGGTGGGTCTTCTAATTCTTTGCCACTCGCCATTGTTAGCCCTCTCTCGCAACATCAACCCAACAGCGGTACCTTCCCACAGAGTACAGTTTGTATTTGAAGGTGGAGTTTGCTATCTAGACCAATCCAGGCAGTGTTTAAATGGGTCCTGAAGGAAACTCTTGCAAAATAACAGTTCCGTATTCTGCGTGGCAATGTGCGTACCGAACCGTGACGGTTCGGCACGAATACATATAACGTGCCGGCCCTAGTTAGGCTCAGATAGCTTCCTTTTTCTTTTTTTTTTACATTATGATATAGAAGATAAATGCATTATTCAACAACCTTTTTATGCAGTTAAAGAATCATTCATGAGTCAAGCTGGGTCATGTGAACACAGAATGTTAAGCCCAACAAGTTTTATTGTTTTTGTTTTTTTTGTTGTTGTTTTTATATAGAACTGGTTTCAGTTAATCAAAAATGTGCCAGTCATTGTCTCAACCATATTCTATTGGCAAATAGAAAATATTGTTTTTAATGAAAGCACATACTACACGGTAATAAAGCCTTGCCAAAGAAGACGCTAATAATGTCAACCCTTTGATTTAAAGGCTTGCTTGTCAACTAGGTAGCTAGTCGCTACAATAGCTCAAACGATGTATTTCTCAAAATTTAGATGGAATTAAAGGGATTTTCCTTCTTTTCTTCTATGTATTTGTGTGAAGTGAACGGTCACAGTTTAAAAGCAGCCAAGCTTACCGCTGCTCAGGCCACAAAAAGAGTAGAAAAAAACGTTCCAAAACAACTCAAACCTTGAAGATCATATGTCTCATGTTTCGAGCAAATGCTATATCGTGCTCTATGTCACACGGACAGACAGTCTGGGTCCACATACCCCAGTCTGCGTGCAACAGTGTGTTGCAACACGGACTGTGTCACACTGCAGAATTTCAAGTCTGATCTTCACATTGGAGACAAATGCTGGAGGGCTCAAACAAATGGCCCAGATTTGAAACAAACTAGTGCATCGATCTGCAGTCATCAATCACTTTTTAATGTTTCAAAGACATGCTATGTGAGGCTTGCAGACATGACCAGCTCCATGACTGCATGTCTAGAATCCTTGATATTCTGGGGCAGTCAGCAGGGGAGGAGCTGGTGAGTGATGAGGTAGAGCAAATTACAGCTCAAGATATGGGGTCAGAGGACACAAGGAAACCAGGAAAAGAAAAATAACAAACATGATAAAGGATGTTGTTAAGAAAGGACTGTCTGCTTGTCAGGGAACTTACAACTTCGTTGAAACATTACTGAAGAATATCCATGCCTCTTTGATTTTTCCAGCATGCAATAAATATTGTGACAGACTTATGAGAGCGAAGCCATGGAGAGACACTGCCAGTTTTATTCAACACCAGGTACGCAAAACAGACCAGGAGCTACTTGTATCATATTGTAACATTAATGATGAGAAAGAAAAACTTGGCAGCTCGACAGCTTTAACTGTTTGATAAAGATCAATCTAATGGGTCGAGAGTTAAGTCTGAGGGAAAAATCTTGTGATGCGTGACCCTCTGCCACCAGTCACTTGTGTAATGTGATAGCACCAGAGCTTTAAAACCATCACAAGAGAAACACGTAGCATAGTGTGAACAACACAACAATTCAGTGATGCTGAACATCTTGTAGTCTGTGTTCTATTTTACTTGGACCTACTACACAAACATATTGTGTGAGAGAAAATGTTGCAACAACATAAATAACAGACGAATACAAAATTGGCATAAGAATCTATGATGTGCCTATGACATTTTTTATTTTTTTTTTTTTGTTAATTTGAGTTGTTAAAGATGGTGAAAATAAGCCCTTTTGGTGAACCCTATTCTGAACAGAGGTTGGCTTGGCTGCCTCCAAACTGAAAGCACTGTGGCTCTTGCTTTTTTCCAGGTAAGATGCTAATTACGCAGAAGTACTTCACAAATTCATATCCCTTTGATCCGAACATTCAAGGTACCCTTTCCTTCAATGTAGCTTCCCTAGCTTGACAGGAAATACTAAAGCAAGTGTTGGATCCTCTTCATAAAACTGCTGTGTTTTCTTTTAGAAGGTTACTCTTTGTGCGTCAGTAATTTGTTGTGGTAGAAGGTCTTTATTCCATCATTTTTCATCACCCTACCCTGCAGCCCTGAACATGATCTGCTTACATATCCAACCTCTTAGTCACGTGCAAGGGGTTGGAAAGATTTTGTTTTTCTCTCTCTGACATACAAAATCCGATTATGGACCCTTGATATAAGACTTCATTAGCACTGCACTCATTTAACCCTGCATACACAACTCTCTAGTGAATCAACAACAAGAATGTTCTTGTTTTGTCTCTCATAGTAGCTCTGCCATTTATGCTGACAGTAAAACTTCATTATATAGTATTAATAGACTGAAATAAAAAAAGTTAGGCCCAGCTATCTGCACACACATAGATCACACGTTCAACATCTGGCCTTCATTGGCCTAATTATTGCGATTAATGAGATGATCATTTTGACTATATACTACATGCTTGAGTGGCCAAATTCAAGTGAAACGCAACTTTGTGACAAAACTAATAAATAAAACATCTCACTGTGATAAACATTAAGCAACTGAGGGAAAAGAAAACAAAATCCCGAGGACCATAGGGCTGATTAACAGTGTTTTAACATAACCAGGCGTGGGCCAGAAGGATAGCTTCTTCTGCTCTACTGTTTACTAGTTTATGGGGAGAGTGATGGGCCATTTTATTCGCACAACAGTAATTAATGCACGAAATGAAGCTGTTTTTGATCAATTATAGGTGCCAGTGTTCTTAGATCTTTAATTATTTAACATCAAAATCCACAATGAAGCACTCAGTGGGGTTACATGGCACTGAAAGGATCGGATAATTGGCTAAATTACAATAAGAATGAGTTGAGCAAGGGTAATTATCCTTGGATATATGGCGGTGAATGAATCGAATCAAACTCAGGCATTCAAGAAAATGGCGAACGAAGAGCAAGATGGAGCTACGTCCCTCTACATTTCGTTTGTGATGAGCTGCTTATTGCACAAACGCGATGCACAACGGCGCATTCTTCATCGCGTTGTTTGTTTCTTTCTGACGGCGACAACAATTGTAATATCGTCTCTTCCGACTTCCGGTTCACGACCACGGGAAAAAATCTCGAGCATGCGCAGAACGCAAAGTCTAATTCACCACGTGCTTCACCCGTCTGCAAACACGTTTAATTTGACTTTCAACCGAGTTATCTCGGGGTCTTAATCCGATCCAATTTCTTGTCAGATTAAGGTGTCTACATTCACTTAATAACTATAATAATAACTATATTAACTATAATAATAATAATAATAATGTATCTTATTGTAATTTAGCCAATTATCCGATCCTTTCAGTGCCGTGTAACCCCATTGACTGATATAATAAAATAAAAAAGTTAGCATACCGGTGTATTAGCATAAGGTACAGTAAAATGTATCTGTTTTTCATATTTTGCATAACGCTGCCTTGTCTTACTTCTGAGAGGCAAAATCTGAATTTGTTTACTGTGTCCTGGAAGATAAATTAGCTGAAGGGAGTAGTGTAAAATTTGGCTATAATTACTCCCTCTGGTAATTCTCCCCTTATCTTGTGTTAAAAAATGGATTTCTGGGGTTAATTCCTCATTGCAGGATGAATTAGTTAACCAGCAAGCTGCTATTTCTCAACATGTCAACACATATATTTATGCTTCCATTCTTTCTGTTTCTTTCTTTCTTCTCTTAAGAAAGACGTTGATGAATCATTGACCAAAAAGATTACCGTTATTAAACACACAAACACAAAGGCTTTTGTCAGACAAATCTCATTAAGTTCACTGAACAACCCCATAAATACCACCCTGTAGTCATCTGTATTTGTCTCAGGTCGACAGTATCCAAATTTGAAACTTAACATTTTAGACTAATTTTAGTTTAGTTTAGTTTATTCCAAGCAAAAATAATATACAGAACAAGCGGCTAAGTAGATTACAATTTTTGTACAATACACAAACTGAACTTATTCGTAGTATTTTAGAAGTACATTTATACAACATGGATTCAAATAAGCTTGGAAAGGAGTGGTACGAAGACAAGCTTATAGATTCCCACCCCCATTCAGTTCTTAATAAATAATAAGGCCGCCGCCATTTACATCATTGGTTCTCCATCAAATGTGTGTACATAGTACAGTTGCAATAAAGGAAAAAAAAAAGGAAAAAATACATACACATACACACGTACATACACACATACATACATACATACATATGTACATGTGTGTGAGTATATGTGTATATATATATATATATATATATATATATATTTCTCTTCCCCCCTTTCTTCTTCCTTAAAAAATACCAGCAATTGCAATAAGAATACCCCAAGGGTAAGGCCTGTGAGTAACTGATCATAACATCTTTTACTGTCGTACGCAGCGATCTTCTTGAGCACTGTACTTTAATAATATCATTTTTTTGTATCTTAGTTTGAAAAGGTGAATGGATGGGCATTGTTTAATATTGGCACATAGACTGTTCCATAGACGGACGCAACATACAGAGACACACATGGTTTTCCTCACGGTCCTCACTGCTGGTACTTTGAATTTGCCACAACCCTTAAATTGTAGTTACCTTCTCTTTTTAAAAATATTTTTTGTATATTTGCCGGTGATAATTCCTTACTTGCTTTGAACAATAGCTGTGCTGTATAGAAATCAATTAAATCTTGAAGTTTTAATAATTTGGACTGCAGAAACAATGGATTTGTGTGTTCAAGGTAACCCACTTTATTAATGATTCTCACTGCTCGCTTTTGTATTGTTACTAGGGACTGAAGCGAACTTTTATAGTTATTTCCCCAGACTTCAGTTCCATAGGTTAAGTATGGTGATACCAGGCAGGAGTACAATATATGCAAAGCCTTAGGATCCAGAACATATTTAGCTTTGTTCACTATTGAAATATTTTTTGCTGCCATTTTCTGTATATGTCTGATATGTGATTTCCAGCTCAGTTTATTATCAATTGTGATTCCTAAGAATTTGATTTTGGCTACTTTCTCTATTTCAGTACCATTTATGTTAATTGCTGATTTATCTTTTTCTCTATAATTTCCAAATGTGATAACTTTTGTTTTGTTTAGGTTGAGTGATAATTTATTCATATTCAGCCATGTTTGTACTTTAGTTAATTCATGATTTACCTCTTCTATTAGCTTGCTGTAATTCTCATCACAGTGAAATAAATTTGTATCGTCCGCGAATAATACAAGACGAGGACAGAAGACGAGGAGTACAATGAATTGAGTAGAAGTCAATTAAACTGAAATTATGTTCACTTACCTTTTCAAAGCTATCTCATCATATGACTTTAATCAACACCAACCTGTAGAATCTGTGCATGTGAATAGAAAATTGGGGAAACGTCGTTGTCATTGCAAATAAAGTTTAAGGAAAATAAAAAATAAAAGTCAGATGTAGAAAAGTGACTGAAGACAACACGATGGAAGGAAGTGAGGAAGAAAAGCATTTGAATAAAACCAAGGAAAATAATAAACATCAGATTGGATTTTACATCTGTAAAGAGTTCAGAGACACAATGGGAAGCAAGATGGATGAAGAGTTAGCTTTGTTGTTACTATTGGTAAATGTTAATTAATTAGTTATATTGTTCTGTCAGGTTTTTCTTTGCCTGGTATTATTGAGTATTGAGTACTCCATGTATTACTTGAGTACCTTAACCTTATTATTTATCTATTACTTTCATAAAAACAATGTTGTGTTAAATATAACACAACATTGTTTCAACATTGGAGCTCTCACTGGGTCAGGGTTGAGTCTCTGCCTCAAGCGGAGGAGTTTAAGTATCCTGGGATTTTGTTCACGAGTGATGGTATGTTGGAGGGAGAGACGGACAGATGGATTGGGGCCTCATCTGCAGTAAAAAGGGCACGGTCTGTGGTTGCGATGCGGAAGCTGAGCCACAAGGCGAAGCTTTTCGTTTACTGTCCCATCTTTTTTCTAGCCCTCACCCATGGTCACGAGATTTGGGTAGTGGCCGAAAGAACAGGGTCAGTTAAATTCAATTTAGTTCAATTTAGTCAATTCATTTCGATTCAATCGTATAGTGCCAAATCATAACGAAAGGCATCTCAGGGCACTTCAAAGATACAGTCCAAGTCAAGCCAATTATAATCCACTTTACTATAATACAATCATAATCCTATCGCATAAAATGTATTAGAATCCAAATTTGTGGAATTCATACAGTGCCAATTAAGTGTGTGCGCCCAGCCACTGGGGAGCACGAGCCAGTTTATTTGTAGTGCCGGTCGCAAGCCCTGATAAATGGTGAGGGTTGCGTCCGGAAGGGCATGTGCCAAGTCAATGATGCGAGATAGACTCGCTGTGGCGACCCCTGAAGCGAATATAATGAAGAAGTGCCAATTTAAAAAAAAAAAAGCTACCTAGCTAAGGAAACCAACAGATTGCATCGAAGCATCTCTTCAATTCAGTCCCTTGTCCTGAGTATGCATAAGGCAAACTCGTTTTTAACAGAAAGGAACCTGTTCTATTGGAAAAAGTTCCTAACTTTTTTTGTTAAAGTGATTCTTCATGCATGATTCGCTAAAGCACACCTTCTGTCTTTCAGCTATGTGTATGTGCCAACATAAGCCTTGATGCCCTGATTGCGACTGTATTTTGCATTACATCAGGCACTGAACGGAACTAGTGAAACAAATTTTTGTGTGTCAACCTTGAAACTGGTGATTTTAATGGATCTTTTGAGGTTCTTGTGTGAAGCAATCATGTAGCCTCTATGTATCTATTTTCTACATATCCTTGTGAAGAACTATAAGTCTTTTTAATATTAATTGAATTAAGCAGTCAAAAAAAATCATGTATCTATGTATGTATATGTGTTTGTGTGTATGTGCATATACTGTATGTGTGCAAATATGCACACACGGGTCTGGACAGACAGATGTTAATTTGACTGTTTTGTTGAGTGTCACAATAAAATAGTGATAATTATAGACCCTTTTTAAATGGTCACAAGGAAATGTATCACATCAACAGCTGTAAAGCTTTTTTTTATTTTTAAATCTGAGTTGTCTTAGACGCATGAATTATTTCTTTGAGTTACTGAAGTCTTTGGCACTTGATCTCCTGCTCTGTTAAGAGAAGGGATTTGAATTGATGTGACTAATGTAGAACAAGGCCAACTGTCAAATGTAAGCCAGTCACTGCGAGTGCACTTTTGCACCCGCCATTTCCAAGGCATAATGATGCATAGCCATCACACTTAAGCCCAGTCTACTGCTTACATATGGAAAAGGTGTCAGTTGCTGCGAAGAAAATTATGCAGTCCACTAGTTTCCTGTCTAGCGTGGCATCTCAGCTGCCCGACGCTTTCCCTGAAGAAGAGATGACATGTTTATGAGTTATTCGCCTGATGGGGACCCACACCTTGTAATACAGATTTGTCCTTTACCCCTGACTGGCTGACTGAGAGAACTCTTTTCTGAATAACTGAATGAAAAGATATATCAAATATATCTTTTTGCCAACAGATTATCTAAGCAACCAAAGTGCTTAGTAATTTTGCACAGAGTACATGTCTGACAACAAAGATCTATAATAGGCCACTCATTGTGCATTCAAATTAACTAACCTTAAGGGTTTGGTCATTTCTAACACTTCTTAATAGATTATTCTTAACAATATGGATTGTCAAATAATGGCAGATGTACAGTATGAATGTTAAAGGATAAGACCGGTTTTTTGACATTGGGCCCTTGATTTCACATTATAACATGATGTTCTACTCACCCCTGCTTGTTGTTGAACATTTGGAGCTGTTCCGAAGATATTCGAGAGGCGTCTGGCTGCTCTCTTGAGATATTCGGCCATGAAACGGTTTCCTATGGGCAAGCTTATACAGGCACAAACTATGCTGTTTATAATTTATTAATTACTGTACATTAGCACTGATAACGTGGAGGTGCGTCGCTTACTTAAAAAAATCCGGGTTATTGTAATTTTGATTTTTTTTGTCGTAAAGTGGGTGTTACTGACGTCCTCGTCGTGCTACTGCCACAGACAGCCCACAGACCTGCTGCCTATTTATTCATTCGGCTAAAATTCAAAATTAGTAACCCGGATTTTTTTAAGTAAGCGACGCACCTCCACGTTATCAGTGCTAGTGTACAGTAATTAATAAATTATAAACAGCATAGTTTGTGCCTGTATAAGCTTGCCCATAGGAAACCGTTTCATGGCCGAATATCTCAAGAGAGCAGCCAGACGCCTCGCGAATATCTTCGGAACAGCTCCAAATGTTCAACAACAAGCAGGGGTGAGTAGAACATCATGTTATAATGTGAAATCAAGGGCCCAATGTCAAAAAACCGGTCTTATCCTTTAAAGTAGATGTTTTTTTTTTTTTAATCCTAAAAATACGTTCATCTACTCACCGATAACAGTTTGGTGAAAGTTGGCATCCTTCGGAAGATATTTAGATTACTCGAGATCCGCGTATATCCATATAACGGGAGAGAACAGGGCATAGACAATACAGCCCTGAGCTATGCTGCAGCAGCGCGCGTCGATGACTTTATCCCACTAGACGCATGTGTAGAAAGCCCCCCGATAGCCCACAATAACAACAACACTGGCAGCTCTGAGCTAACAGTGCAATAGTACGCGTTCATTCATTCATTCGTCTTAAAGTATTGGTGAAATAAAGACAGAAAATGCCTTATTTAGAGGCTGTATTGTCAATGCCCTGTTCTCTCCCGTTATATGGCTATGCGTAGATCTCGAGTAATCTAAATATCCTCCTGTTACGCATACCCAGAAAACGGCGTAGTTTACGTATGCTGGATATTGTTTTACAGCTGTGATTTTAGCATCCACTGGTCGGATTTTTCCATGCCCCACTTGTTTACCTAAATAGGTGACTGTCGCTTTCCCAAATTCACATTTTGTCAGATTGAGTGTTAGCTTGGCCTCTGCAAGCCACTGGAAAACAATCTGCAAACTGGAGATATGGTTAGACCAGTCATTGGAATATACCACCACATCATCAAGATAAACATTACACTGCAGTACATCACTAAACACTCTGTGAATGAGACGTTGAAAAGTAGCTGGTGCATTTTTTTAAACCAAAAGCCATAACCGTGTACTGCATGAAATGGTCAGGAGTGACAAATGCAGATATTTCAGATGCTCTTGTAGTTAAAGGAACTTGCCAATATCCTTTTAGGAGGTCTAATTTTGAGATGTATCTGGCTGGACCAATGGTATCCACACAGTCATCTATCCGAGGTAGAGGAAAACTATCAGCCACAGTGACTGCATTTACCTTTCTGAAGTCGGTACAAAAACGGGGTGTCCCGTCAGACTTGGAGTCAGCATGCATGGAGAAGTCCATGGGCTGTGACTAGGCTTAGCCAGTCCATGTTCTATCAAATACTCCACCTCAGACTTCATTAACTGCCGCTTGTCTAACGAACAACTATAAGCATATTGTTTTATTGGAGAGGCATCACCCACATCAATATCATGCTCCAAGACATCAGTGCAAGATGGAACATCACCAAATAGGCCAGTAAATGACTCAAATAAAGCCAGGATGTCGTTCTTATGTTAATCTGGAAAATAAGACAGACAGGTGTGGGCATCAGACAGAAACTCAGTGTTGGTTAGCCTACCACTCTGTTAGCCACCAGAGGGCATTTTGAGTTCATCGTCAGCCCCTATCTCAACACACACCAGTGAAACGGACCCCACTGACCTGTCACTCTGCACTGGACCAGAGTCTCTGGAAAAATAAGTCTTGAGCATGTTCACATGACACAGCCGTGTCTTCCTTCTATGTGTTAATTACATAATCAGTGTGAGATACTTTCCTCTCCACCACACAGGGACCCAGGAACCGGGTAGCGAGAGCAGTTCCTGGTAATGGTGACGACACTAACACCTGGTCGCCTGATTTTAAAACAGCGCACAGCCGCCTTACGGTCATACCGTTTCTTCATGGCTCCTTCAAGGATTCAAAGGTTTATTGTCATATGTGCAGTTAGAAACGTGTTTCCCTGAACAATGAAATTCTTTTCTTTGTTGCCCGCACTGGATGTCCAAATATATAATAATAAAAGATAAGATAAAGATAAAATAAGCATGCAACAACAATATTCTAACAGGTTTCTGAAATAAAATAGAAATATAGAAATAAAAATATAGAAATCTGGCCTGTATACATAATGTGCAGTAGTGTGCTACATTAGCTGTCTTTGTGCAGTAGTCAGCAGTAAAGTGGTTGTGCAAAATTGAAAGTACATTCAGGTAGTCAGTAAAAGACAGTTGCAGTAGGTGACCCCAAGTTCAGTCTTTGGCAGAGTTCAGTGATCTGATGGCAGTGGGAAAAAAAGAGTTTTTAAATGGGGTGGTTTTGCACTTCACACTCCTGAACCTCCGTCCTGAGGACAGAAGTGAGAACAGTCCGTGCTGGGGGTGTGTGGGGTCTTTGATGATGGAGGCAGCTCGTCTGTGGACTCTCCGTTGGTAGATGCTCTGCAGAGATGGTTGTGGTGTTCTTGTGATTTTTGATGCAGTCTTTACCACTCTCTGCAGGCGTTTGCGGTCTTTCATGGTGGAGCTGCCGTACCATACAGTGATCGAGGTGGTTAAGTTGGATTCAATGACGCAGCTGTAGAAGTTACTGAGAATCTTGGGTGACATGCCAAATTTTCTCAGCCTCCTCAGGAAGTACAGCCGCTGCTGAGCCTTCTTTACCACCTGTGTGGTGTTGAATGTCCAGGTGAGGTCGTTACTGAGGTGGACCCCCAGATATTTAAAGCTGCTCACCCTCTCCACCTCCAGGCCTTGGATAGACAGTGGCTGATGAGGTCTCCTCTCCCTCCTCATGTCCACTATCATTTCCTTGGTCTTGTCTGTGTTCAGGGTGAGGTTGTTGTCTCCACACCATGTCCCCAGGCTGTCCACCTCCCTCCTGTAAGCTGCCTCGTCTCCGCCAGTGATGCGTCCAATCACAGCAGTGTTGTCAGCGAACTTAAGGATGATGTTGTTGGGGTGAGAGGCGGCACAGTCGTGGGTGAACAGGGTGTAGAGGATGGGGCTGAGGACGCAGGCCTGAGCGGTACCGATGCTGGTGGTGATGCTGGCTGAAGTCCTATTCCCAATCCTGACAGACTGTGGTCTGCCAGTCAGAAAGTCCAAGAGCCAGTCACAGAGGGTGGGGTGGAGTCCAAGGGCAGACAGTTTATGGGTGAGTTTGTGGGGGATGACCGTGTTAAAGGCAGAGCTGTAGTCGATAAAGAGTACCCTGATGTAGGAGTCTTTATTTTCCAGGTGGGAGAGGGAGACGTGCAGGGCGGCGCCGATTGCGTCAGAGGTGGACCTGTTGTGCCTGTAGGCGTACTGCAGAGGGTCTGTAGTGTCCGGTATGCAGCTCTGAATGTGGGACAGTACCACTCTCTCAAAGCACTTCATGATGATTGAAGTGAGTGCTATTGGCCTATAGTCATTCAGGCAGGATGGAGGGTTCTTCTTGGGAAGGGGGACGACGGTGGTGGTCTTGTAGCAGGTGGGGACAGTACATTGGCTGAGGGAGAGGTTGAAGATGGAAGTGAGAACGTCAGCCAGCTCGTCGGCACATGCTCTGAGGGCATGTCCGGATATGTTGTCAGGGCCGGCTGCTTTCCAGGGCTGGATGCTTCTCAGTGCTTTGTGTACCTGGGCTGATGTGATGGCTGGCGGGGGGGAGGGGGGATGAGTAGCCGAGGTGTGTGTGTGTTCTGTAGAGGTGGTGGGGGTGGGGGTGGGGGTGGAGCTCTCGAAGCGTGTGTAGAACACGTTGAGGTCGTCCGGCAGGCTGTCTGAAGAGCTGATGGTGGTGGTGGTTCTGGAGCCAGTTCTGAAGTCTGTGATGTGGTCCAGAGCTTGCCACATCCTCCTGGCGTCAGCGTTGGAGTAGAAGTCCTCTGTCTTCTCTCTGTACTGCCTCTTGGCCGCTCTTATGGCCTTCTCCAGTCTGTACTGTGCAGCTTTGCGCTCAACCTCGCTCAACCTCGCTGTTAACCCAGGGCTTCTGATTGGGGAACTTCTTGACTTGTATGGAGGGTATGATGTTCTCAACACAAGTGCTGATATACCCAGACGCATACTCAGCATACTCCTCTACGCTGACAGAAAAGTCCTCCTGGGTGGCCGCGGCTCTGAACACATCCCAGTCTGTTGTAGCAAAACAGTCCTGCAGAGTGCTCTCAGCCTCTGGTGACCATAGCTGAACCTGTCTGGTAACAGGGTTCGATTGTTTCTGTCTGTCTGTAGGCCGGATACAGGAACAAGGAGATGTGATCTGAGCTGCCAAATGGGGGACGAGGTGCCGCCCTCAGAGCCCCCCGGATGTTGCTGTATGCGTGGTCCAATGTGTTTTTACCCCTAGTGGGAATGTCCACATGCTGGTAGTATTTGGGGAGTACAGTCTTTAGGTTGCCCTTATTAAAATCTCCAGCGACTATGCAAACAGCGCCGGGGTGAGCAGTCTCTGTCGCGCTGATGACGTCATGCAGATTACTGAGTGCTGTTGTGTAATTAGCGCTCGGGTGGATGTAAACAGCAGCTAAAAATACACACGAAAACTCCCTTGGTAGATAAAAGGGGCGACATTCCAGTAGTAGAAACTCCAGATTGGGTGAGCAGTGTTTCTGTACAACCCGTGCGTTCCTGCACCAAGAGTTGTTTATATACACACACACGCCTCCTCCAGTGTTCTTACCAGAGTCCGCTGTCCTGTCCCCTCGGAACAATGAATGTGTTTCCAGCTGAACGGCAGAGTCCGGGATGTTCTCTTGCAGCCATGTCTCGGTGAAAATTAGAGCGCAGCACTCTCTAGTTTCTCCCTATGCTGTAATCCTCGCTCGTAGCTCGTCCAGTTTGTTTACCAGCGACCGCACGTTAGCTAGCAGCAGGCTGGGGAGCGGTGGCTTGGTCGAGCGCGCCTTTAGCCTAGCATGGAGCCCGCCTCTCTTACCCCGCTTTCGACGTCGCCGGCGAAGCACTTTCCTCGGGTCTGCGTCCGCACTCAAGGTTGGGGCTTTTGGGCCTTCCTGGGTGTTACGATGCTTGCTATCATCACGGATGATGGGCTGCAGTTCCGGTAGAATGTATCCAGTAAAGACAGGACTGTGCAAGTCAATGTCCAATAGTGCCTGTCTGTCGTAGGTCTGTAGTGCATTACAGTTAAAAACAAGAAAAAGGTACAAAAAGGCTAAAAAAAAGGCTAAAAATCCAGTGGCGGAGCGAACAACGACGGCTGTTGCCACGGTGGGCACCATCCTTTCTGTCCTTGGGATGCTGACAGAGTTTCTTTAGCAGCAGCAGTTGCCCTATCCAACAGTGCCCTGCACTGTGAAACAAAGTCCACCACACTGGTTTTAGACAGAGGGTTACTTGTGAACTTATCTTGTAACACCTTCAGGGGACCCCGGACATTATGTCCAAACACCAGTTCAGAAGGACTGAATCCAAGGGATTCCTGTTTTGCATCCCGAATGGCAAACAGCATTAAAGGTAACCCCTCATCCCAGTCCTTACCCGTCTCGTAGCAAAACTTTTGCAGCATCGTCTTTAATGTTTGGTGCCATCGCTCCAATGCGCCCTGTGACGATAGGCGATAGGATGATAGGCGCTGCTCACAGCATGAGATGCTCCCAAGGACTGCAAAGTCTGTTTGAAGATTCTTGACAGAAAATTAGTGCCTTGATCTGTCTGCACCCAACAAGGTAAACCAAAAGATGTAAAGAATTTAATCAATGCTTTACTCACCACAGTCGCAGTAATCTTTCGCGGGGGAATAGCCTCTGGAAACCGCGTGGTTATACACATTACAGTGAGTAAAAACTGGTACCCAGACTTAGTTCTTGGCAAAGGACCCACACAATCCACAATAACATGCTCAAAGGGTGCTCCGACCACTGGAATAGGATGCAAAAAGGGGCTGGAGGAATTTTATGGTTCGGTTTGCCAGCTACCTGGCAGCTGTGGCACGTCCTGCAGAAACGCGCCACATCCGCCTTCAACCCTGGCCAGAGGAAATGTTTTAAAATCCTGTCATAGATCTTAGTGATGCCAAAATGACCAGACCAAACATGTTCATGTGTCAAGGTTAGCACATGGTACCTGTAACTGGTTGGCACTACAATCTGATGTATCCACCCCCAGTCCTCATCCGACACTCCACACCGTGGGAACCACCTGCGTACTCATAGTCTCTCCGACAAAAGATAAATCGGCTTTTCGTTTTTGGCACTATCCCCTACGGTGGCCGACAAGTGCAAACGGCGAAACAAATCCAACAATAAAATGCTGCAAGAGAAAAATGTGGCAATAGCAAAAACGACCGGAGCACACGCGCTGCAAACCCCAAAACACATGTAAGAGAGAAACGCTGCAAACTTCAAAACACATGCAAGAAAGAAACGCTGCAAACTCCAAAACACAAGTTGAAGTTTGCAGCGTTTCTCTCTTGCATGTGTTTTGGGGTTTGCAGTGTGTGTGCTCCGGTCGTTTTTGTGATTGCCGCATTTTTCTCTTGCAGCGTTTTACTGTTGGATTTGTTTCGCCGTTTGCAGCGCGTTTGCACGTGTCGGCCACCGTAATCCCCTGCAAGCAAAACAGCAGCAAAATATTTTGCTAAAGACGGGTCAGACTTCTGAGCCCCTACCAATGCATCGCGGCTCAACAGGACCGTGAGATCGGGAGTTTGATCAACCTTTTCTGCATCCTTTGGCTTTTTGTCCCCACTTTTCATACACACATTAGACGACAGCTTGTCTTCAGAAAAGACAGTTGCAGGGACAGGTAAAATTCACTATCCTGCCTTTGAGCTTGTGCTCGGGTGAGTACACTAACCCCAAACACATGTGGACTCTCTTTGGTTGCATCGATGGGCTCAGAGTCAGGGATGGGCATGCTCACCACCTCTGGTGTGGGATACAGATTCCCACCAGCCAGATCATTTCCCATAATGAAATGAATGCCCTCCACCGGTAAACAGGCTCGAACAGCCACTGAAAAGAACCCGGTTACTAGGCTTGACCTCACATGAACCCGATGCATGGGAGCAAGCACACACTCTATGCCAATGCCTCTCACTATTGCTGAAGAATCACAAACCGACCTCTCACTTAGTGGTAAGACATCCGAAAAAATAAATGATTGTGAACCACCCGTGTCCCGCAGCACATTAACTGGACGCTCGTCACTAGCATTTCCAGTGAGTGACGCAAATGCTTTAAAAGTGAAAGGTTTAAAACATTCCTCTAACTCGAATGGAAAGTGATTGTTAGGGTGCACTGTTTTAAGTAATCCCACCCCCTTTGGTTTGTTTGGAGGCGCTGTCAGTTGTTTTTGTTTCAGCATTTTACAGTCAGCAACCAGGTATCCTGTTTTAAAACAGTAAAAACATTTCCTCTCGGCCTCTGGGCTGGGTGGAAAACAGGGGGCGTGCACACCTTGCTGCATCCCTCCAACTCTGTTAAGATTACGGGTCGGAGAAGATCCCCGTGTATTAAAACTGCCTTTATGGGTGAGGACAAATTCATCTGCAAGCACAGCAGCCTGGTGAAGAGTAACTGCCTACCCTTCATTTAAATGGGTGACTATTCGCTCAGGGATGCAGTTCTTAAACTCTTGAACCAGCATAAGTTCACGTAGAGCAGAGAAGTTGCCCACTTCACAGGCTGAACACCACCAATCAAACTACATGCTTCTTTCTCTTGCAAAACGTTGTCTATAGGGTTCAGGTACCAAATCATAAACACGAACAACGGCACTCTTTCTCATAGCTCAAACTATCTTCAATGGAAAGTGCAGCGCATGCTTCCTGAGCCTTTCCAGTCAGCATTGTAAATCAATGGCCCACACATCGTTTGGCCAGCGCAGAGCACTCGCAATGCTCTCAAATGCGCTGAAGTTAGACTTGACTTCAGCCTCACGGAAAACAGGAACTAATGCGATGTATTTGCTTACCTCAATCGGTTGCTCAGAGTTGGACTCTGTCTGCAAGTGGACAGATTTGTCTGAAGAATTCCCTGAACCTCCCGATTGCAACTCCAACTGACGAAGTCGGATCTGAGTATCTGCTTCCAACCTTCTGAGTTCCAATCTCTCCTGGAGTTGGAGCTCCCGTTCTTGGTCTCGCTCCTCTTTTTCAAGTTGGAGGCGAGCTAAACAGACTTTTACACGGGCATCGATTCGGGATCCCCATGGAAGATTCCACAGAAAATGGCTCAAACCCTTCACCTACACGGCTGGCCTTAACACCAGGGGAAACAAAAGGCATCAGAGGGTGCGGCGCTTTTAACGCCAACCTGCGAGTCAACAGGCTGTCCATCTACTGGCAAGGTAAGGGAGAGAACACCAGCATCAAGCAATGCCTTCAAAATAAACCCTTTTAAATCCGCTTTACGTAGCGAGCTAGCAACAGAAATGCCATAATGCTCGGCTATGTCATGTAAATCTAGCTTCCTTAATTTATCCAGCTGATCCACCGTAGGATCTGCTACAAACAAAGCTACATCAAAGGTTGCCATACTATAGGCTACAGTTACTCACCAAAGTAGTACAAATAACAAAAACAAGACGCCAGCCAACTTGTGCACAACCGTGTCAGGTGCACAGAATCCCCAGTACCTGCCTCCCCCCACCACTCACATGTCTATCTTCTGAGGCTTGTCAGGTACGAGGCGACTTTAAAGGTACAACTTCAGCGGCAACACAAGCCCTGAAACGTCTTCCCCCAACAGAGAATGAATCTCCACCCAGGATTGGCCCCGAAAATAACAAATCAAAATGATAAACGAGTGCCCAAAAGAAGAACTGAACACTCGGTTCAGCTGGACACTCACCTGTCCTTACTGGGAATCCCATACACGTCAGCAACCAACCCACTACACACACAGCCAATCGGCTCCTGTATATTGCTCCAGATCCCGGACCAGCCCCCAATGGTTACGGGGTAACAATAAAGTGTCCCGGGCTGAGGAAATAAAACAATGAGAACTGATGGGTGATGTTAAATGGTTATTTATTGGAAATGAAAAGTAACCCTATTCAAACAAAACCTAGAAGAAAAACACAATCCCCACGGAACCTGCTGAGGACAAACGAGAGCCTAAATGATTAACAGAACAACCAAAACCCAAGTCAAACTGTCACCCTCCTTCCACTGAAAGAGTTATGCTTAACACCCTGCACAAACTACTGAAAAAACACTCCAACAATAGCTGGCCCCACTGGCACCCAGGTTGCGTCTTCCACCTGCTTTTAAAAGCAGCCCAGCTTATTAGACCTACTCAATCACAGATTGGACCTAACTTACTGCACTTACTCTAGCACTAGTTATGCTCTTAGCTGTTTGGTTTTGGAAGGAAATGCACTTATGATTTCTTGTGACCTGAAGTTCTTTTGCCTCCCGATTTGGAACACACTTATTGTAAGTCGCTTTGGATAAAAGCGTCTGCAAGATGACCGTAATGTAATGGGACAACTCACCTGGCTGCAGTAGTGCTGGGCGGTATACCGGTTCACACCGAATACCGGTTTATAATTTCATTATGATATGAATTTTTAATATACCGCCATACCGGTGTATTTGATTACACAACGGGGGGGAACGCTGCGTCACGCGACATTGTTTGAGACGGGACCATTTTCAGTGTTGTGCTTCTAAACACGCATGTTTACTGTCTATTTTTAACGCTATTTAAAAAATACTCGTATTCATTAAGCTGCATTTCCTTTCCTTGCTCTCCCTCAGTCTCTGTCAGTCACGCGTCTCTCTCACATAGCCTACACACACACAGCCCCTCCCCTCCGTGCACTCCATCAGCGATATCATCCCTGGAAGCTTGCTAGCTTCAGCGTCGCGTTAGATTAGCTGGCGAAATTCACAAAAGGTTGGTATCACGTGCAACTTTATAAAGTCACACATTAAAAAGTCCTATAAAAATATTTTTAATACAATGTTGTCCCGTCCCAACCCGACCCATAGCAAACAAGCGATTACGCCTTCTTTATAAAGTTAACTAGTCGCAAGTTTGCCGTAAAAAAAAAAAATGTAGTTGGGTTGTCGAGGTCAAAACACTAGCAGCAAATAAAGTAGGTTTTTTAAACTCTTACACTGAATGTTTGCTGCTTCAATCCAGATGAGTATTGAAAAATATTTTCCGCGATTGAAAAAGAGACGTGTTGAGGATGAGGACCAGCCTGAACCGGAGGTATCAGTCTGAAACAGAGCTGAACAGTCCGACCAGTGTAATTAGCTATGTTATTAATTTGTTTACAATGAAGATGTGAGTATTAATACAATAAAGTTCTGTGTGACCAATTATTAACAAAGGAATTATTTTGAAGAATTTTTATTTTAATTTTTAATTCTGTTCTCAATCTGTAGAAAATGCTGTGAACACCTAATTATGCATGAAAAAAAAATACCGTGATATACCGTGAAACCGTGATATGTATTTTTGGTCATACCGCCCAGCACTAGGCTGCAGCCCTAACACACACACACACACACACACACACACACACACTATATACTTGGGTCGTAACACCTCCGAAGGACGCCAACTTTCACCAAACTGTCATAGGTGAGTAGATGAACGTATTTTCTGCCAGAAATAAGGTCCAGGTTTAAAAAAAAAACTAACTTCTCCTTTAAGTGTTTGGAAAGCACTCGGTGTGTGAATGTTTTCAGTGTTGTTTGATTGAGAAAATTTACCTCAAGAGATTTTTCTTCAATTGTAACTATTGTTAAACTTATATGTTCTACATTATCCTGTTGTCTTTTCAATGAGGAGCATGTTGAGCATCATAGTCACTATTGTGAGTCAGCTATCAGATATTAAGGATACGCAATTGTGTGGAAATACCAAGCAATATTTGAAAACTAACAATGCATTATTGTCCATAGATTGTCATAAAGGATTTAAGATGAAAGACTTCGTATATTCTACAGACTCACACGAATAACCATGGCTTTTGAAAAGAAGAGGAAAATAACCTGTTATAATTTGTCCCTCCAGTCATGTGGAGATACTGCTGTGGTGTTCCTCTATTTGTCACTGTCAGCCTCCAGACTGAGGATATGAGAAGGCGGCAGAAAGAATGGGAGCGATGGGGTGGGGGGGCAGTTGAGGGGAGGAGGAGGGGAGTGTGAAGAAAATGCTGAAGTATGTGATTAAGAATAATGAGTAAAAAATTGCATAAAGCTTTCTCCCAAATCACATATCAACTCTACGCCTGGCATTATCCCTGAAGCATCTCATCAGTCCTGGACCAAGTCCCCATCGTTTCTGCTAGCACACGTGCGCCCACCCACACACACATGCATACACGTACACAACCATCGTAGTCCATTAGCAATAAACACATGAGGCAACATTTCTGTTTGCCTTTCTTTTCCTCCCACTTTCTCTGCAGTTCGCTTTCTCTCTGTGGACATACGTTGTCTTGGGTAGTAAAAGCAAAGGCAGGAACAAGATTTGTCAAGTTTCATATCAATACGGTGACCCTATGTCCCTTGCTGCTGTTTTATCACTCCAGCAAGCACAGCTAGGCCTGCCAGTTATCTTCAAACCACTATTTGGAGAGGCATCTCTATCAGAACAGTGGGGAAACATCCAATGCATATCAATTGAAAGACTTTGATTTTTATTTGTTCTGCATTTGCTCTGTCCTGGTATGGTACACAGAACTGACAGCAGTGTCCACTTTATAAACTGTCAAACCACTTACGTCTTGTTGGACTTCAAAGAAGAGATTGACTAAAAATGTTGAATACAGGATATGAGTTATTTTTCTGTCTTTCTTTTTTTGTTCTCTTGCACTAGCTCTGTTTTTAACCTCAATCTGTCTGTCTCAAGATCTTTCTGGAGAGTTTCTTAGCAAACATTAAGCATGCCTTTCATTTGAGTGAAATTTTTTTAACTTAAATAAGACGGTAAAGTGGCTTTTCAAGATTTGTCTGTGATACATAAAAGTTGAGATGACAGAAAAAAAAACATGAGCATTGAGTCTCCATCATGTTGCTGTTTGCTTTCCAAATCCTTGAGGAATTAAGCAAATAAATAAATAAATAGGAGCTGAGGTAGCAATTACTTATCTTCGAACTGTTACATATGTTCGGAGCCTAAAAGCAATACAAAAACACGTGGTTCCAAGCTTAAGCAATGTAAGTAGGAGTCAAATTTTACAGTCGCACATACCAGCTGCTTTGTTTTGTGGTCAGCATCAGCACCATGCACGCCTGCAGGGTTTGGAATTTTAGCTAGGCTTAAGCTATCTCTGCTGCCAAAGGAACCTCTTAATTATTTGGCTTTAGCTACGAACACTACCTGGCCAAAAAAAAAAAAAGAAAGAAAAAAAAAAATTACCCATGTTTTGTAAGATCACCCTCAGTTTTGAAGCATTTGGCCTGACATTGTTTATGTAAACTATGAAATGTCACAACATCTATCATTGTCCAAAATTGCATTAAAGTTTCGCCAATATTTGCGTTGATAATAGGAAATTATGTCTGCTTCCCCATCATATCCTAAAGATTTTCAATGGTTTAAAGCGGCAGTCGGCAATTTTTTTTTAGTCATATTAGCTTGAACTGTCATGGGATTCTGGAAGTAGAATATTAAATAGGCAGTTTAGGAAAAATAACGAAATCTGTAGCTCCCTCTGAAGCCTGTAATCATGCTTACAAAAACCGAGCGCTCCCGGCTGTTTTTAACCAATCAAATTAGGGTGGAGGAATCCTACCTGTCAATCACAGCTTGTGCACACTCTGCTGAGCGTGAGTCTGCCCCAGCTTGTGTGCGCTCACACTGGTGTGAACTCACGTGCACAACCTCGTCCACAGAGGGGGAGGGGTTTGGGGGGCGATTCGGAGCTTGTTAGAGGGTGGGGGAAGGACCTGAAAGTTGTGTCAGTTCGAATTTTCCGACTTTAGACTCGGAATTTTGAAAACTTGCCGACTGCAGCTTTAAAGGTCTTGACTCTGTGGTGGCCAGTCTTTGTGTGAAAATGATGTCACATCTTGGATTTACCACTCTGACAAATTGAGACAAAATTAATGCTGATAATTTCATTTTTGAGAATATTCTCGTGGCATCGGGTGGAAAAAACATCGACTGATAGAAAGAGCTGGTCATCCAGTTTATTCAGGTAGTTAACTAACCTCATTTTTTGAGCACACAACCTTGACCTGACCAACTGAAGCAACTGGAAAATCATTTGTTTATTTTAATCCAGAGGTTGACTTCTTTTCATTTATGATGGCCTAACTGGAATTTATTGATTGGCTAAAATTGAATGAAACAGAGTGCCAAGCAAGTTCTTCTTAAAATGTAAAAGGGATACTACAGGGATGTTTATCACTTCAAATGTTCAACAAAAGTTTTCAAGCAGAGGATTGAAATGCTATGGCCTTACTGCACTTAGCATAGTTAGAGGCACAGTTGACTTGAGCCAAGTGTGCTATGATTATAGCTCGATTATAGCTCTGTCTTGAAATGCTTTTAGCAAGCCCAAGTTGACACATTGTCTTATTGGGATGATTTTCAGTCACAGTTTATCATGCAAATAGCTTGGATATGTGAACGAGTCCCGCTTTATTGACTAATTAATTTTGATGTATTAATATACACTAACATTTTAGTTTTACAAAAAGATGTAAAAAAAACTGGAACTTTGGTTCATTTGAATCTAGTTTCTCTGGGTCATTGCTGACAATTTAAATTTTTTTTTTTTTTATCACTTACCTTGCCAGTCCTGTGTTTTTAGAATGTTTTATAACAATATGAAGAGCTGCTAAAGTCATGCCATGAAGTCTTTATTGTCATATCGATATTAACGGTATAGGATAACATTAGGCATGACTTAATCTAAGTTAAGGGATGTCAGAAGACTAAAATTATTTAAATCCTTAAATATCTATTTTATGTTTGGGCTTTGTTTAAAAAAAAATTCTCCATATATTTCAATTTTTTGTGTTCATCCATCTCTCTTCTGCCAAACCAGTCACCAGAAGAAGACATGTTTTTATCATCAACATTTTATTTGGGAGATTTTCACACCTAATGGTGAACCAAAGTTTGCCCCATTCTGCAGGACATTGTTTTAAAGTTGAAATAGATAAAAATGAATTTGCCAAAATTGGGGTTCATAACTTGACACTGACTTGAATAATTTCTAATTGATCAGTTTTGGTCCATGCACAAAATATATCAAGTTGTGCAGCACAATTTTTGTTAAAGTGAAAATGATTGATATACAATAAAGGCAGATGAAGCAAGAGTCGGTTTTGGGGGAATATGCAGGTCAATATAAGAGAGATTTCATTAATGAGTCTTCAAAAAACTACCTTTGGCTTTGATTAAACCTCTGCATGCTCTGACCATCCTGGTAGTGAGTAATTTGAGAGTTATATAATTTATAGCCCATCATCCTCAGTACCATAATGATTATAACATGGGTATGGTTTCAAATTTAGATGCTGCTGTAAAGTCCCCGACCATAGTCTGTTCAGTGAGTGGCAGAATGAACAGTGAGCTGCACAGCAGCTAGCAAGGATGTGGTTGTGAGTGAGACAGAAACGGAGACATTATGCTGCCTGAAATGTATTGTAAATGATAAAAATGAAACTACTAATGTAAGGAAAAATGTATAGATCAACACTGTATCTAGACTCTCAAGCTCATATTGATGCATGTCTATATGCAAATTCCAAAATTGTAATTGGATAAAAGGATTGGAAAAAATATTTATTGCAGGATGTATCACAGTGAATTATGTTGCTAAAAACAAAGATTTCATTTAAAGCTTCAAAACAATGGAACATTAATTAAACGGGGTAGCTGTTCCAGTTAACATGAATCATTTGCTGTATGAAGCAGAAGAGTGAACATTTCTTTATTGTAAGATGCATCTCGATGTGGGCGTGAGCAATTCTTTATCAATGCAGAGACGAAACATCCAGAATTTGAAGCCTGCACTAAACTATTACATAAAAATGGTAATTGATGACTTTCTTCACTGGAACAATTAGGTTGCACGCATTGTGATGGAAGAAGGAGTAGAAGAAGCAAAAGGAATCTGGACTCACTTTGGATTTGATCAACTTATTGGAAAGTATAAACTACATCAAATACACATGGTAAGTAAATCTGTCTTTTTGCCCTGACCAAACGTCTGCAACCTCAAGGTACGCAGCCTGTCTTACTAGTCAGTCAATAATTAATGAGGTGTTAAACTTCATGCTTCTACTCTGAGTTGGGGAGGAGAATCGCCAAATCTGTGGCAGCTTTCAGAGAGAAGAACCTGTGGAGATTTTGCTTGTAGAGAACCCTAGGCTTTCGTTAACTGCTGAAGTTCTTGGAGCCTGGTGTAAGCAGACTGTTCCTTAATATAATGGCTCTACATGCACTTTAAGGCCTAAATTAAAGGCTGCAATGAGTAAAGCTAGTCAAATAGCCATTATATGTCTATTTATGGACATCAGAGGTGACTGACTTGTATGTGACATTTTACAGTACTGAGGTAGGTCTCTCAGACACTGGCACCTAACGGAATGTAGAAAGTAAAAAATAAACCAGACAAATAAATCAGATCATTAAGATCACATTTTTAATCTAAACTTAAAGCAATACTATGTAACATTTCTACCTTAAAATAACAGCTTGAAAAAAATTGTGCGGCTAGAATGAGTTTTAATATTACGATTGGCCTGTCTCCTATGCCCTTCGGGGGTCTGAGTTGGAAAAACTGCGCTATGTAACTTTGCTGGACCGGCCCGGGAGCGGCCCGGTAGCTGAGCGGAAGTACTTCGACTTGGTTTCTGGCACACCTACCGCAAAAACAAATAGACCCCTCTCACGCTACCAGTTACATTTGATTACTCTTACCTTCTCGGTCGACATAGCTTGCACCTTCTGACTCCTCCCCAGTTCGTCAACAAACGTGAAACGTGAAAGCGAAAGGGTGTTGTATTTACGACAGTGTAACCGTACATTACCTCCAAGCCTGTAGGGGGAGCTCCATAGTGGGCTTTTTGAGAAGTTACATTGTATTGCTTTAAGATTCATTTTTAGATACATCAAATTGTTAACAGGTGGATTGTAATCCAATCGTGAGGCAAGCAGAGACTTACGGCTCTAGTGTACAGATGAGAATGTTCCATTTGGCTCATTCACATCTATTTTTAAAAAAATATTTCTTACATAGGCTTTCTTTTGTCTTTCTGCTGATACTTCATTACAAAGTTTAGTATCGTGGATGTAAAGACTTTATGCAAAATTATTCTATTTGAACTAAATAGTATATTCAGAGCAGCTACACATGTATTTTCCACTAAATATAACGCATTTACCTTATATAAATAATATTATGCAATAAAATGTTGACCTTGTTTTCTTTGTATGAGATGATGACTAATATCTCACATTTCTAGCACTTGAGTTTCCAGGACATTGAGACTGCCAAAATTGTTCTCTTTTGAAAAGTTAAAGTACAAATGTGATATTTGCACAAGTACATTTTTAAAATCGTTGGTTAACTGATGTTTGTGAGTCTGTTCAGTCTTGGGGATTCAGACAAAAATGGAAACCTTTTTGGCATGTAGCTCACTAAATCAACAGCCTTTCTATAATGTAGTTTACTTTATTTGCAGTTTTACAAAATGTCACAGAGGGATATTTAATTACATTTCATTTCTCAATTCAAAACCGTCATAAAATGTGGCCACTCCAATTGTCAAATGAGTAATTATTTTGGCCTCTAGCGCACTAACAACCTTGACAGACTTCTGGATATATTTTTGTATTTCAGAACTCATAATTAAAAGCACCATGTGAAATTGACAGTACTTACACATTATGAAGGACCGTGGCCTATAACTTTGGGAGGTCAGTTAATTTTGGCATATTAAAGCTGCGGTCGGCAACTTTTTTTTAGTCATATTAGCTTGAACTGTCATGGGATTCTGGAAGTAGAATATTAAATAGGCTGTTTAGGAAAAATAACAAAATCTGTAGCTCCCTCTGAAGCCTGTAATCATGCTTGCAAAAACCGAGCGCTCCCGGCTGTTTTTAACCAATCAAGTTACGGTGGAGGAATCCTACCTGTCAATCACAGCTTGTGCACAAGCTGCTGAGCGTGAGTCTGCCCCAGCTTGTGCGCTCACACTGGTGTGAACTCGCATGCACAACCTCGTCCACAGAGGGGGAGGGGTTTGGGGGGCAATTCGGAGCTTGTTAGAGGTTGGGGGAGGGACCTGAAAGTTGTATCAGTTCGAATTTTCCGACTTTAGACTCGTAATTTTGAAAACCTGCCGACTGCAGCTTTAAAAAAAAGATATTCCTTGAAAATAAATCTATGTATCATACCAAAATATTTCTTACATAAAAATATCATATAATTGCCAGCAACAGTATAAGAAGAATAAACTGGCTTATAACATTCAAGAATGTGCCGAGTTGCTCATTGCACCTTTTCCTTTGCCTTTTAATGGAATTCCACTGCATCTATTGACTTGTATCAGTTTGAAAGGTCTAATGGGCATCAGACATTTTCCTGGACTCAGTGGCGGAATAAGTTTATAGCTAGCACATAAAACTCTTTGAAAGTTGAAAGTCAAAAATAGAAAGAAATTTCTTGTTGCTCATCCTCTACAAGCAATTAATTGTTGGTTTTTTTTGTTTTTTTTATCCACACAGGTGTTTCTCTCACCAGGTGCATATCCTCTTGGAATGAAGCTATATTTTCTGTAAGTGGTGCAGATGAAAGTTAACAAAATCCACAGAGGGCTGTGGAATGAGATCAACTGTAAATTTAAAATCTCAATTCAAACAGATTTGCATAGGGAATATGTCAAAATAGTCACATTTTGTAAAGCACAGCATGCTTAAAGCAATACAATGTAACTTCTCAAAAAGCCCACTATGGAGCTCCCCCTACAGGCTTGGAGGTAATGTACGGTTACACTGTCGTAAATACACCACCCTTTCACTTTCACTTTCACTTTCACGTTTGTTGACGAACTGGCGAGGAGTCAGAAGGTGCAAGCTATGTCGACCGAGAAGGTACGAGTAATCAAAATGTACCTGGGAGCGTGAGAGGGGTCTATTTGTTTTTGCGGTAGGTGTGCCAGAAAGCAAGTCGAAGTACTTCCGCTCAGCTCCCGGGCCGCCACCGGGCCGCTCCAGCAAAGTTACATAGCGTAGTTTTTCCAACTCAGACCCCCGAAGGGCATAGGTCACAGGCCAATCGTAGCCTAATATTAAAACTCATTCTAGCCGCACAATTTTTTTCAAGCTGTTATTTTAAGGTAGAAATGTTACATAGTATTGCTTTAAATGTAATATTTGATCGAAGACACACAAACAGATATAAATCTGACTCAGGGCATTAAAGAAAAAATTCCAAGGGTCCATGTTTCATTGTGTGTCTGTGCAAAATTTTATAACCGTTTCCACACCAGTGAATCATTAGCACTGTGCGTGACAGTACACTGGGAAATGCATAGTTTTTTCATATGATTTTGCTTCTACCAGTGCGCCTGAGTTGAAAATCTCATGATTTTATGTGTCACTGTTTTTATATATATATATATATATATAAATATATACACGCGTGTTGGTGTGTGTGTGTGTGTGTGTGTGTGTGTGTGTGTGTCTATGAGGTAGCAAGGAGTACATGTCAGTGTCTGCCTTAAAGTGTCAAGGCGCTCACTGCTGCTGGCATAATTGACTGGAAAGATTTCATTTTCACATAACATGGGGCAAGACAAGCAACTCAAACATCTTGTGGAGTCAGACGTCGCAGGGCCAAGTGTAATTCACATTTTTATCATGGCCACAGCAAGCACACGCAGTCCAGTGAGTGACTGGTCCAACATGTTTTATTTTCTTTTTTAAATATAAGGTAAATACTGTAGAATTAGCTTTTAAAAAGTGTGGTTTTATAAGAGGTCAGCACTGAGTCTGACAATATTGTGACTCAACATGTAGAAAGAAACAAAAAGAAAGTTGGCAGCAGGTATTACCTTGCACCATGGGGAGAAATCATCGTGGTGCGCTTGTAGGTGTTATCAGATGCTGCCACAGGAGACGGAAAGAATCCTGGAAAATATTGCACCTTGATTATTTCTATTATAACACATCTTTGTTTTTAAATTTCTTCTTATTCTCTGTTACATTTTAATCTTTAAAACAGAAGATGCAGTCTTATGAATTTGGAGTTTATTATTTAGGAAATTTCTTTCTTTTTTTTTTCTGGTTCCAGAGGTTCCACATGGTTTTATTTTAACAGCATTTATATTGTACTCAGTTTGTGAGTATGTGTGGAGAGGCATGTGTTGTAAAACACAAACAGTTTAATCATGCTTGTAAACCCTAATGCAGTGTTTCGGAGCAGCAGCCCAGCACACTAAGGCCTGTCTGGGGAGCGTAGGCTCCCAGCTGTGTCTCACATGAGCAGTCCAGTAAAATTAGTTGATGATTGATCCCACTCTTCTGGGAGTGGAATGTTCTTTTTTCTTTTCTTCTTCTTACTTCTAAATAGATATTGCATTAAAATAGAAAAACAACCATTGACTTTGTAATCCCTGTGCAGCTGTAGCTGATGATCAAGAAAAGTCAAGTGCAGTATTTGTCAGTGTGCCACGCTTATCTCCTCAGGTCCCGACAGGCCTAGCTTGTCAATGTCTGTAGCTTCGAGCTACGCTTAACGGCCTTCGATATTAAAGAGCACTATCTCTGAGGTGGCCATCAGGGGTTTCTTTTCACTCCAACAAAGATGCTCTTTGCCATAATATTGTGAGCATTTTTCCCATGTCAAGCTGAATGCACTTACACCAAAAAGTACCAATTGTAGCATTTATCATAAGATCTGAATTTCATTGTGTCTCTCCTACATAGCCTACGCAGCTCCTATGTAGCTTTATTAGAATATGCCTTTTATTTGTATTGTATTGTACTATACTGCATTTGTAATATTTTTTCTAGTATTTGAATATTGAAAATACAGTTAAATGTACAGATGAAAAATTAATGCTTACAATGCCATTGATTCAACGGCATTGTAAGATGTTAATGACGAGTTCCACCATTTTAGATGAAATGTAAATCTTGTCTTTTGAAACCCTGCATTAAAATCAGCTGCCCTGCATGCACCAATTAAGTAGTAATTACAAAAGCATCCAGTTTTATCTCTACTTGCGTGAGTCCGGTGTTCTGTTATGTACTTATTAAAGTGAATTATCTCTGATAATCATTCTAATCGGGGTTCAGCTCATGTTAGCAGACTTCCTGCTGGGTGCTAATGTCTAATTACACTGGAGCACGTCTTGATGGGAAGGGTGCCCCGCAGCCTTCCTGCTCCATGTTCTGCTATGCTTCTCTATTCTTGTCTAATCACACACTGGACTGTCAAGTACACATCATGGCCAATCATGAATGATGAGCTGTTGATCAAAGCAACCAGAGAGAACTAATCAAAAAGACTGTGAGATTGAGAGAGGGAGTGCATTCCTGTGAGATCTCTTCTTTTCCTCTTTCTTTTCCCCCCTCAAGATGACCTTGATACTCTTAACAGGAGTCATATCACTCTCTGTTACTTTATCTGCATTAGTTCTGCGTGTGTCTGTCTGTGTATATGCACTTATAGGATAGAGACCGGCAGGGTAGGTGTGTTTGGCTGAGACTTGTGTGTGAGTATACACTCTCTAAAGTCAATCAATAAGCTGTGTACCTATAAAAATACACTTGTAGAGGTTTTTGTGTGGTTTCAGCAGCCTTAATTGAACCAAAAGTCCAGGTAAGAGAAAAATATTTGTGTAAGGTGTTCCTAAAAATAACGAGCATTGCAAAATTATGTACTTACTTTCACATTTATGCCCACTTTCCATTATGACTGAGACGGGTGTTTTGTTGCCCATTAAAGAATATTAGAAATAATAATCTTTATTTAAAAGCCTTCTTTTTTTTTTTTTTCTAGGTTGGAGATTTGTATTTCACAGACTATTGTCTTTCATAAAATAAATTGAGTGGAAATCCGCTTCCAAGGTTGGTCATTACCAGGGGTAGGTAGAATGATTTCATGGCAGCAGATTGGAAAATGGCCCTTTGTAGCAACTCCATTTACATAGAGAAATGCTGATGGTTCACAACAACAAATGTGCAATCGTCAACAGAGAGCTGCTCTGCTCGTTGTCTTTCACTGACACTTGATAGTAGTGCGTGTACAATTATGCATAATGCACTAATGGCGGTTTCTCATAACTGTCAGAGAAGTTGTGGGTAAAGTGTTTCCTTTGCAGACAACTTGATGCTAGGTCTACCGCCGTTTGATTTTGCTGACGCAAGTACCCTTGAAAACAAAACAGCATTATATCAGCTGAACATCTGCCTCGGCCATCCTAGCAAAATTCTGGGGAAAAAAAAAAAAGTTTTGAAATCACTTGTTTAGAAAGTAGAAGTGTTACAAGTTTGACTGAAAGATAAAATCTTAACACTGAGCAAATGAGCAGCAATTAAATGTCTGCTTGATAAATGTTTGGGATTAGTAAGCTTTTTATATGGCTGGGATAACTCTTTGTTTTGACACACTTAAAGGGTTGCTTCTTGAAGTGTGGGGTGTGAAGCAGACATCAGCAGAACGCTAAAGTATTTATGGGGATATATATTTCATGCTGACTGGTCCATAAGGATTACAGAAGGACACATTAATGGAGAGAAGCAACCATTACAACAACAAGCTGATGAAAAATTAATTCTGTTTTCTTGCTTAACTCTGTTAACTATGTCAGAAGATAATTAGCAACAGCATTTACAGCTTGAATTATACTAAATTGTTTGAATATCATGTCTGAAATTTAATCTTTAGCTCTCCTGTTGAATAGTCTTTTTATTTTGCAATACAATTAGACTCTTAGACATTCTGTAAGCAACAAGCTTTGCTTCCTCACTACGTAACGCTGTTTTGAAAAGTTTGTTTTGGATTATAAGGTAGAAATTGAAAAGGTATCGAAAAATACCGAAAAAACATTTACAGTAATCCTGTAACTCTTTACAGTAAGAGCCAATTTTGTTGCACTTATAGATTTAAAGGGAACCGTACCAGTTTTGAAAATCAGAATCAGGATTTGTCTTTTATATATTATTTCATGCCGGTATCTGATTGATATATTGGTCACAAAGCAATGGATGTAGATCTTATAAATTTTTTCCAAATATGAGACTTTGTAGGCAGTAGAGATTAGGTTTCCTAAAAAAATTGTTGAATATTTTAAATCCATTTAGGTTCAAAGTCAAAAGCATAGCTTTGGTTCCCGCAAATTGCTTTGTACCGAGTGAGAGGGGGGGGAAAGCAAAAGAACAAGATAGTTTTAGTTGAGTTTGAGGGGATTCATGTGGTAACCCAAGTGTTTTAATCACTGCCACAGGAATTTGCTTGCCAGTGTCTCAGGAAGTCAGCTGTCACACAAAGAGCACTCTGAGTGGCAATGCCACAAAATCACTGAATAAGAAAGATGTGTTCCACACACTGTGGTACTTACAAGAAAATGTTATTTATTTATTCAAGCCCTCCGTCAACCCTATCTCCCAAATTCAAAAGCAAACCTCTGGGGGGTGTGATGTTTCTCAGTTGTTCTACTCCACTGTTTGCAGTTCAGATACATTTCTTCAAAGATTTATTCTTCACAGCTAATCACTTGTTACTTGAATCGAATGAGTACAATAGGTCACACTCGATGCACTTTACAGTGAAAGAAAATAACCATGACTGAAACATCGCCTAGGGATTCAGTCCTGAAATGATAGAATTTCAGAGAATCTCTCTCCAAAATGTATAAGCACTTCATTGCTTTTTAATTTAAGATTAACTTCACTTTTTCTGTCTCTAACTCTGAAGTTTAATGTTAGCTATGTTTTTCCCAGCTCGCTGTCTTTTTTTCTCACTCGGCACCTAATATGTTATGCTCGTTCAGTGCCTTCAGTTACATGTCTGCCAAACATCGCACGTCGTCAACTTGCTCCCAATGACATCCCACTGTTCTGACCATTGATTGGCAGGTCAAGCAGCGAGCGCAAGCAGGAAATCAATAGCAGAGGACCTCTAGACAGAGCAGGGGGAGTCTTAAAGGAACTGGCCCACTGGACACTGCCAATCACCAACCACAAAATGTAAGGCCAGCCAGCCATGAACAAAAGCTATCTCCAGGCAGAAACACCAGCTTGGGTACGAGATGGATTTATGTTTAGGGAGAAGTTTCTCCCAAAGTCTGAGTAGAGGGGAAAAAGGATAGGCAAAGTTTGCTGGAAATATATTTGCATTACTTTCTGTATGCTCATTTATATGCTAAAACTCAAGTGGGATCTAGGACCTTTGGGATTTGGCATTACCAAATGTAGGCTCTTTATCTTAACATGCAGTTGCACCAGGTCTGACTGTCTAAGCATGACAGAGCAAGCTTATTAGCATCTAGTCAGCCATTTCCAACCAATGGAAGCCATAGAAGTTACAAATGGAGTGTACAGGGCTATATGCACCCTCTAGCCTACTTAGAATATGGCCTGAGGGACCCTTGAGGCTTAGTGCAGTAATGCTTTGTCTTCCTTGGAGATGCTTTTCCCATTTCTCTCAGACACGCTTTGGGTGCTACTGGCACATCACCAAAACAAACACTCAGCTGACACCAGCTACAATTATTCTGGTTTCGAAACAGATTCGAAATATGACCTGGGCAGGAAATGGCAAGACAGTAAATTTTGAACCGATCTTTAGGAAACAGAGTTGTAACTTAGGCTCTCAGACTGCCCAGAGGAGAATTATTTTTCTTTCGCAAGACTGCACGATATGTTACCTCTTTTAGATGCACGTCTTCATAACTGTTAGTTGTTAAAGCCAACATCACTCTGTGACTCTTCTTTTCCTTTATTTGCTGAGTGTTAGATTTGTTTCACTACCCTTGCACTCTCATCCCCACATGCCCCCTCACAATCAGTGACCTTTGAACCTGGTCATTTATCTCTGGTCAGAATCTATTGAGATGATTCATTGTACACAGTCCTCAAGGGTATGAACCTGATGAATCAATGAAACAAATAGATATCATACATAGAACAGCAGGTGATAGCATGTTCTTTGTGGGTGCCTGACAGAAATATACCACATTACGCCAAAGTTTGGAATAACTGCTTCTTCACACGCATGCACTAGTGTACTAACAATCACACACACATCATCACCCTCGCCTCACCTCTTGTGTGCATTGAACAATGGAACAGCACTCAGCATAAATTCTGCCGTGGCTGACAATGGCTTCTCGCCAGCCTCTGCCCATCTTTTTACGATCTCTTGTATCTACTGTACTAATGCTCTGTGGATAGATGTACCCTGAGCTCGTGCCTTCACCCGACATTTAAAATGTGGATGTTTGTGAAATGGACCGGAATGAAATGAAAAAAGACCCTGTTTCTTATTTCCACCTTTTGCTATTTCCTTCTCTTACTTCGGTTTTATTTGCCTCTCTCACACTCACCTTGAAGATAAATTATGAAATGACCAGCATTTGAAATTATGTATTCCCTTCAACCTCATGACTGTTCCAAACGGGGTTCTAATAACAACCACAGAGATGGGTAAAACAACACAGCCTGAGACAAAGAGCTCTCACTTTTTCAGTGAAGCTGTAGCACGGGTTATTTACAAGGCAATTGGAGAGGTTGCAAACCTCAATTTCTTGCTCAACTTTGAAAATGTTGAGTTTTGGGGACACTGGGTTTTGGCTCTGATCTTTGACAGCACCTGGAGGAATTCTTTAATATCTTGACTGATCTTGCACCCATACCTCTCAATGGCAGCCTACATTTTCAGCATGACATATCTCAGATTTCCCGAATCTTCTTTTTTCTGGTGGCATCATGTGTGATATGATGCCATGATTCTATGAAAAAAAAACATGATACCAACTATATCCCATTGCTACCATGCATCATAAGCCCCCCCAATGAAAAAAAAAAGCTGTCAATTCATTGCATGTGCTCCCAAGATGTGAACATTTTTATACAATAACTACTTAATGCAGTGTCCAGTGTATGCTACAGGTTTTCAATGACAGATGCAGCTAGTGTAAATTACCAATCACCCATGGCTAGACTCTTCTCCTTTCTGTGGAGACACAACCTCATTTTAGTTGTGTTTTCCTTATGTCTGACAAGTGTCTGATGAAACTACTCCTTTTTGAATCGGTCCAGTTGAGGACACAGAATAAGAATAGAAATGTAAAAGTTTGCATTACATACCTGCAAATGCAGTGTAAAGTCCATATTTTTTGACATGCATTTTATGTACGGCTGTCACAGTGAGGAAATTTACCAAGCAGTTATGTTGGGTTGCTCAACAGCACAGTAGGTAGTATTATTGAACTTTTTTTTCCCATTGAGCCCTTAGAGCAGGCTGCCTAGAATACAATGGTTGTGGAAAGCGTGGGTGGAACTCCCTGGTACTGTATCTTGACCAGTTATGGGCAAATGTACAGTCTGGAGGATAGGGAAAATAAAGAGGTGACAGTGTGCCTCGGGAGACTCTGCATCAAAACCTTGAGGAGAGGAACAGAGCGTAAGCAATCAGAGCGACGAGGCCAAAGACTGAGACTGTCTACATCTGCCACTACTACTAAACTTTACCTGCAACAACTCATAATCTTCTTAATTTCACAGAGAGATTCCACAGGAGCATGATTTCACAGATTTCTACGAAAGACTTAACAGTAGTAAGGATTCAGTAGAGATCTTTTTGATTATGCAGTCAGATACTTGTAATATCAAATCTGAGCCTGTTAGTTGCAGCTACAAGCACTTTTTCTTTCTCCCACATGATTGTCTCATATTATTACGTTGCAGCTCCACAGTTGTTCTCAGTCAAAGCCTTTTTACTCAATATGGTTAAACATTTCACAGATTTTTGTACCCATCAAAATTTGTACCTTAATACACAGGAAAAATGAGACCCAGTTCTTTTTTAACAATCCCAGAGTAATTCTGTAAAACTGTGGTTTATGATAAACTTGACAATTTGGGGATTTGGTGCAGGAGTGAAGGCTATTGCTACAGATATGATAAATAAATGGCGGAATCCCACTTATCACACATAAGACAAACCACAGTGGAAATATTACACACATTTATTGCGTTAAAGCCCATGAATTAGGTTTTAAACAATATTCAAGAACAGTAACACGGCAGTCATAAGCACCCATTTGAGACCAACGAGGCAACTATCTTTTGTCATACATCCCTGAAGTATAATTTATGTCATGTGGTGGAGTATCTGTTGCACAGCTTAAAACACATTACATACACAACACTTCTGTCCAGTTTTTGCTTTTATCTGTGAGAAGAAAATTGATAGAATAAGACAAACTTCAGCAGTTATTGTCAGAAAATGAATCATGCGTTGTTTTGCTGAAATGGCTGTTGTGTATTTGAAAATGATGCATATGGTCGAACGGTTAAGAAAAAAAAAGAGGAAAAAGTTACTACTTTTAAGTGAATGGGTTAAAGAGTGGTGGTTATAGAAATTTATGTGGAAAAGATGACCACGCTGCAATGAGAAATCTGACCACACTTGCACGAAGCTATGATGTCAATCTGCATCACTGAAGCTACAGTTATTTAATAAATATTCTACACAAAGTGCTACTTCATAGATACTAGATACTTAACCCAACACAGTTTTACCTCATTTTTACTCGGTGTATAATATATCGTACTAAAATAAGATCTAATATGATGTTCTTGCCAAGTTTTGTAATTAAGAAAGGAAAGTAAAAAGCTGCTCATTCTCACCTTCCTTTCCTAATGTTGATCCGTACTTATCCCAGGTACTTCGACCAGATAAATTTAATGGAGCATTACTTTGAAAGTTAGGGCTGTAAGGAATTGTGTGAATAAATTTTGTCCTTTCTTTTATAAAGAATGCTCCAGTGTTTCAGGGGATAATGAAGGGAGTACTGAAGCTCCTTTCCTTTGTATTACAATTATTTTACCAACTCTTATCATGGTCGTTGCTTTATATACTTCTGAGTCCTCTTTTAATGGCCTTTGATCAGAAAATCACTCCACAAAAGAAAAGAAAACTTTCCTCATCTCTCAAAAGGGAGGTAACATCCCTTTGACGAAATCATTGCCACTCTTTGCAATGGGGACATCACTTAGAAATAGTAAGTCAGAGTCAACTTGGTGACAAATAGTCTGAGGAACCAGATAAGTTTGTAATATGTCACTCATCTCAAACTCCTAAAATTACATCATCTATTATAATTTAAAAAACTAAGGTTATTGTAGGAAGTTCCACAAGATCCAGGAGAATAATGAGTTCCTGGAGTTTTGACAAAAAAAATGATTAATTTTCATTTGATATACTAAATCAAAAGAGTGATTGCTGCAGTGCTGAATGCAGTACGATGTCAATATTGTCACTGTTTTGTAAAAAGAAAATAGATAATGGTAAGATATTGTTTAATGACATTATAGTAGGATCACTGTGTTGGAATGTATCACAACAATTTCAGTTTTTTTGCACTGTTGAAGAGAACCTTGATCCAGTCTGCAAATAGTTTCTGCAACTTAATTGGCCATGTATATTAATAAGTAAGTCAAAAAGCATTGATTTTGACAGGAAGGCGAGCTTCTTGCTGTGCACTAGCTAGACCTCATGCTGTTTCTTGCAAGCAGAACGCTTGCTGTGCAGCAGTGATTGCAACATATCCTTGTGATTACTGTCAGTGAATGTTATTAGGTGTTTTCTGATTGTGCTTGCATCGGCTGCAGAGTTCACTCTACAGGCTTCATGGGAATATGCAAAGTGCTTTAGCAAGTAAACTCCCATCTTAAATACAATGCCGCCGCCACCATTGCTTTGCCTTTGTGGAGATAATTTGACACAGATGCTGGGGCTGTCACAAAGGCAGTGGAAAACACATTAGGGATGGAAAAGCCAGCATGTCCATTCACCCAAAAAAACAAAGCTATTTGAGGTTTGTGGTGCAATCACCAGAGGATGCCACTTGATTTTTCTCAATACCATTGCTTAGTTTTCCTTGGTTCTTAAGATGCCTTTCTATGTATGGGATCACTGAATTAAAGCACGTTTTTGTACAGTCTTCCATAAGATGGCTTTTGAAGTATCTTTATTTGTTTTGATAGATGACGCCTTTGTGTTGAAGGCCATTCTCAGACGATCAAAAACACACTATATTTCCTCAAATGGAGGCAGGTCTTAAATTGTCATTATTATGACTTGTCATATTTTTCTGCAATCTCTTGCGCATTATTTCCACAATACACCTTACTGTGTTTCAGAATGTTAAACGATGACAATCAAGGCCACGAACAGGGCAACAAGTTACTAGCTTGACAAGGTATTACTAAATATTGAATGAATTTAATTGGATACAAACCTTCTGTTCTTAGCTGAGCTTTTATTGTGGAAGATGTGTAGCTATACATACGATAACAGCTTACCATACTGATCAGAAGTGGAATGAATGGATTAAACTACGATTTATCACTCTGACAAATACTTAATTCAGGACAAGAAAATGCTTTAAAAAAAGCATGATTATTCCAACTGAACTGACTTGATTAAAAATGGTAAAACTGTATTTCTTCTTCTTCTATTAATATTATTATTGATTTGGTGCAAATTGTAATATCATGTATTTCTCGGCTTGTGTTCGGGGCTGGCCCCATCTTGTTTACGTCGACCCCATCGCTATCCATAAAGCTCACAGCTTTAAATGGAATTAGTTTTTCTTTGAGGAAATAGTTTAGATATAGCCTTCCGCAGAAATTTTTATTCATTTGTACTGTTTACATTACATTACTACATTTTTCTTTTTATATCACGTGTAATATAATGTGTATTATTTAAGAACTTGGCCAGTATACATAACTCGGAGCCAGCATTCACATAAGAGTAAAGGCCTGTGTGTGAGTTTTACCTTTATAATTGTATCACAAGGATAATTGTGGCTCTGACTAATTCAAATACTTGTTCCAACCATCATCTCATCTATCATGTTTATTTTTCACTTCCTAGACATAATACTTGGCCTTCAATATGAAAGCAATTTAGCCCATTAACTTGATATTCAGGGGGCCAACAAAACCATATGAAACTACTCTCCAGCCTTCTATAGGGCAATTTATTTGTTAAAGATGCGGCCAGTGTTTCTCGGGTTTGGAAACGGAGCGTTTCCGACAATAAGGCAAACAACAGGATATATCCAGGGATTGTGAAAATGGTCAATGAACAGGAAGAAGCATTTATGGAGATCTCTGCTAGGTTAATCAGCTGAGTTATGACAATCCCTTTAAGCTTTCTAATCAGGTTTTTATTCTGTTGAAATTGTGTTTGAAGTTACCATTGGCTTCAGCAGAAGATGTGTACTGTATTTGGCTGAAAGACTTGACTCAAACATGGAGATTTAGTATCCACTTCTTGATATGTTTTAAAAAGACTTTCCAGAACATTTTGGAGAGCTTATCAAAGATTAGAACAAGGAAAGTGTCAAGAATTGTAGAAAATATGGCAACTCAAACGGATGACAAATGAAAGTAAAAAAAACGGGTGGATTGAAGGAGATCGGGTGGATCTGTTACGCTTGCAGGTGAGAGTGAAGGGACTATCCAACATTATCATCAAAACACCAAATGAGGGAATGTCTTTTAAAGAATGTTGTCAAATATTGTAAAATGAATTAATACATATTTTTATTATTGTTAATAATATAATTAGCTCAATATTTTACATTTACTTTTTCACTGTGAGAAAATAACTTGAGGCCATTTAAACATCTTTCAGTTTTTATCGAAAGTAGTTTCCATACAGTTTACTGTTTAAACCAAACATTGTACATTAACTCACAGAGACAATTGCACAGAAAAAATAGAATTTGGTGATCCGAACTGAAAAACAGATTAAATTAATTAGCACCTCTGCTAAATAAACATCCAGTCATGGCCACAGTTATTGTCGGTTATCATTGGCTTTCTTTTTTTTCTCTCTCACTTTATTAAATCAGGGAAAATATTCAAAATATCTTTGCCAGACACTGCCTTAACCACACTCAGCTTGTTAATTACTTTATGGAAGCTTATCGAAAACTGGTCCTAATTATCACACTTTTGATTTGGGGCCTCATCTACTCAGGAGGTATTAAATTGAAGTGTTTCTGCCATTCCATCCACTTAGCAGAGGAAATACACTTATTCATATGTATTTGTTGATCATCTCTGTTAAATGTTGCACTGTGATGAACCAGAAATACAGAGATTTGAAATGCGAAATTATGATTGGCTTATTGTGGAAAAAAATGGATATGCATTTAAGATTTGGAGCCAATCTATGTTGCTGTTGAAGGTGCTTCTGCCACAATTGATTCCAACTTAAAGCATGCGAAAAAGTTGCATGAGTGCTCTTGTCTTCATGTAAAAGGATGTTTCAGTGCTACAGACATTGTTGAAGCTTTCAGGTAAGGAGTCATCAATCACCAGCTTTCCTCCGACATTAACTTTTTTGTCAATGTCTCTGTCTCCAGTTTGTCTGCAGACTGAAAGATTTGAGAGGCACTTTTTATTTGCACGCTTTTAACCGCCCAGCTGGGGTAATGGAGCTGGTTGTGTGCAAGCAATTAATGCAACCACAATGCCAAAAGTGGTGATTTGTCATACTCTATGATACATAATCATTATATGGAATGTAACTCTCCTAAACTACCCAGCCTTGGTTGATGTGGGGATTCTGTCTGTCTTTGGGTTTTGCTATGATCCTGCCTGCTACTTCCATTTCTCTGAGCACTGGAAAAAAACAAAACAAAGGCGTAGAACTGTTTCCGGTAATGTGTGCTGCCTCTTTTCTTTTTTTTTTTTTTCTTGGTTGCTATTATCTGTGTGTAATCTGTGTAAAGCAATATGCAGACGCGATGACCTTCCACAAACATATTTATCCTCATAGTCTCTGTCATACACTGTTCACTGTACACTCCTCTCTGGCTGTAATAAAATTACAACTATACCATGTTATTTTGTAGTTTGTGACTGTCATCTGTTTTAACATTATAAGCAACAGTGCTGCTAATTTATTATACCTCTAATTTCAACTCCCTGGACTCCCTACCTCCTGTCTACCCGTGCCCTTAATATGAAGGCATTTCAATAGCAGTGAAGCCCCTAGGCTGACAGCCATGAGATTAGTATGAATGTATTACCCCCTTGGGTGCCATACTCTGTAATAAGTTCCCCATTAATAGTATCCGTTGGGGAAAATTTGTTTAGGCCTTAATTACATATCATTAAAATTGGTCTTGATTCTCTGAGATTTAAGCTTAGAATTAGACCGCACATTTGCTGCCTTCTTTGCCTTTGGCCATCCTGCAAATTTATGTTTCTCTGCTCTCTACATTAGTGTGTTTTCTCATAGCCATAATGATTGCAGTAATATTTGTGTTTGTTGGAATACCTTTGTTTTCTGTGGGATTTCATTTCAAGATTAAATTGGTTTGTCTTGTTTTTGTTTTTTTTGGGGGGGGGGGTTGCTTTATCTTTATCTTTATTTATAATTGTATGTATTTTTAAATTCAAAACTTTCTTTACAAATACTTTATTCACTCTGTGTAGGTGTAACAAAATGCTATGAGTAACACCAAATAAAAGCCAAATTTTTGTTTCAAATGCAAGACTATAGTTCACTACAGAGAAGATACAGAACAGATGTGAACTTCTAAAAGCTTACATTTTCTACTGCTTTCCACAGGGTGGATGTTTCAACTCTGTAAGCCACTGTTGTTTACTTGTCAGAATAGCTAGCAGCTCGCAATGGAGTTAACTTCTGACTTGAGCTGACGAGGTACAGGAGAACTATTGTAACATTTCCTCATGGCTGTTAATAGTTCAATTGATATTATATTTGAAAATGGTGTTGTGAAATGCTTCCACTGTCAAAAGGGTTCTTTTGTGGTACCCTTTCAGGTTGTGTAGCACGCAGACCATGCTGATGTAAACGGTTTCTAATGGTCTGACGTGACACTTGGGTGCCTCTCACCTCCCTTAAATGTGCCTGGAGTTTAGTAGCATTCATCATCCAGTTCTGCAGGGCACTGTTCACAATGAAGCGGTCATCAGTGTGGGATGTGGCCACTTCTATGCCTTTCTGTGACTTTTCCAGTCTCTCTGTATCTCTGTTGCGACCTGCTGATGACACTCTAAGCTCAGTGGCCACATTCGTCTGAGAATCATGAGAACATCCTGTTTGAAGCCTCGCAATGGTGAGGTGCTGTTGATCAATTGTTAGGTGTCACCTTGGTCTCATGACGTCAAAATGGGAACAGCATGATGAGGAGAACTGTTTAAATACCAATTCTTATTGAACTAGGACATTTATTGGTGGATTCATGGATCAAACAGCTGTTGTGAATTTGTTCCATGTTAGAAAACAGCAACTGAAACAGAAAAGTACTGAAACATTGAACAGTTGGACGTGTGCATTCAAAAGTTTACAGAAGGTCACATTAACTTCATCTGTAAATGTTGGAAAGCATTTTAGGTTCATCCTGAAATTTCACCCGAAAGCCAAAAACCCCTTACTTTTGGTGAGTGGTGTATGTTTACATTTAGGAGACCTAACAACAAGCAGTAGCCTGTAATGTGAAACATCATGAGTTTTGGAAATGCATTTTTGGTCGTGATACTAACTTTTTTTCTTTTTTTTTTTTGTTTAACTATGCATAAAGCAATTATTTTACATATTCATTAATTCAGTGGAAAAAGTATTCATATAATTGTTTGAATGAACTGTTGGTGAATGTTGCTATTATGAGATCTTATAATAAGGTTAAAGTTGTCACTCAACAGCATTTATAGTAGGATGACATTTGGAACAGAATCCAATATATTCTTTATATTTCAGTGTTTTAGTTAGAGAAAAGATGGCTTGAGCCCAAGTGGAACACCTCCCTGACCATAACAAAATTTTGTCACAGACAAGGCTGCAAACAGAAACTGGCATTTAAACTAATTGTAAATTATATCAACAATGCCTCTAAAATCAAAGATGATCAAATGTTTGCTCAAGAATGAGAACTTATTTCATTTCCTGTGATAATAGTATGTGTCCCCATGTAGGTGACTCATAAGAGGCTTTTTACTGAAATGATATTAGGGTAATTTAACTGGGCATCATTACTTTTTTTCTGGTTGTGCGTATTGATTAATCATAAGCCCACACTTTGTGTCGATTTCCATATTCTTATTGACATACAGAAATGGCTTTCATCACATCTGCATATTTCTAATATAAATAACTGCAGTATCACTGATAAACATTTGTTATGTAGTTGATTTTAAGAGAACATTATCAAATGATAGTTTGTAGTTGTGCTATCTTCAACTGAAATTGGTCAAATACAATGTATTGTTTACCTTTTAATGTACTGGCTTTACCTCATTACAGCCTATTCTAGAGTCTGTAATTGCCAATGAAGGATAATAAGTGGAATCACAGATACAATACCCCTCCCTCAGCCCTTAGTAACTGTTGCATTGACACCCATCCATCCATTTTCTGCAGTTTTTCTGCAGTTTTTCTGGAGCAGGGTCATAAGCAGAGATCCTCAGACCTCTTACTCCACATAACGTTCCCAAGATGTAATTTCTCCATCGAGTTATGGGTCTGTCCAGAGGCCTTTCCTGGTAGTCTCCTGACCAGAAACTACAACCACCTCAACTAGCTCTGTTCAATCCACGGTGGCAACTATACACTGAGCCCCTCCCAGATGACTACACTCCTCATCCTATCCCTGAGAGTGAACGTAGCCACCCTTCTTAGAAAGCTCATTCTGGCTACTTGCACTTGAGATGTCATTATTTTGGTCACTTCCTAGAGCTCATGACCATAGATGAAGATTGGAACATTTGTCAGTTGGTAAATTGACAGTTTATCCTTTGGCCTTCCTTCATTGAGAAAGACCTAACCTGCCATTCTCAAAAAAAAAATAAATAAATTTTTCCTTTACATCTTTTCTAAAAGTATTTTTCTGCCAAACTCTGCCCTAACCACATGCAGTGAGCACCTTTAAGGCTATATAAAAGCCTATCAAAATGTCTCCTGATTATTGCACTTTTAATCGCAGACCTCACCTACTCATGAGTTACAAAACTTAAGTGTATTTTACCAATTTATTAACTCAGCAGAGGTAATAAAAAAAAAGTGGCTTCATATAGACAAGTTTATTTCCCAGTTGTGAACAAGACCTTGATATGTTTATATTTGACTGGGTCCTGTAACTCATTCACAAGTCAGAGTGTCCAATCCACCCTCTTTTGACCAAGACCTCAGACTTGGAGTTGCTAATTCTCATTCCGGCTTCTTCACACTCGGCTGCAAATCTTGTCAGGCAACATGTCTATATCATCTGAAAAAGGCAAAGATGCAATAACGAACTGGAAACTCTCTGGCCCTTGGCTGCACCTAAAAATTATGTCCATAAATAAAGTTATAATAGAATCTGTGTTATTACAGAGTCCAGCACACATCGGAGTCTGACTTAATGCCTGCAATGCGAACCGAGCTCTCACTCTGGTTGTACAGGTACTGAATGGCCCATAACAGAGGGCTGGATTCCCCAACATCCTGAAGCACCTCCCACAAGACAATACAAGGGACATGGTCATAAGCCTAAGCAAGTCCACAAAACTCAGACTGGTCAGGCAAAGCTCCCCATGGATTCTCCCAAATCATCAAGGGTAAAGAGCTCTTTCACAACCGGGACAATAACCTTTTTTGGAAAAGTAACTGAACACGCACAAAGATATCAACTATGTTAATTGAACATTTCACTCCTTGACCGATCACATGAATGGTCAGCTGTTTTTGCCTTTAGAGAAGAGACCTTCCCAATTGTGGTGGAAATACTGTGTTTATTACAGCATGCCAAACATGGACTACATTTCTACCTTCTGTCAAGACCACACAGTCTATTTTATTAGCTCCAAACTGCTTAATAGAAACCTGCTTTATTTGCATTTTCGTGTTGGTAATGATTAAAAAGTCTGCTTTAGATTTGTTCGACAAACGTGGAGAAACAAAGCTTTTACATGTGAAATGAGGTTTGTGCCTGTGTGCCCACTTTCACAGCTGTTAAGGCTTCTGCATAGGAGTTAAAGAAGCCCTATATGTTAAATCTAAAGGTCTGCATATGCTTATTTCTGTACTTATTTAAATGCAGTGTGTCAGTTTTTCATCTTTACCTGATACTTTGGATGTGGTTGTCCATAGTGTTTAACTAGCCACCAAACAATAATCATGGAAAAAAAACTTTGAATCGTTGAAAGCATTTGATGTCTGACATTAGAAGTAATTAGCAGCTTTTTTGCAGCCACAGTTACCTCTTTTTACCGATGATTTCTGCATTACTGGAGTTTAATTTCACAAACGTTTATATATATATATGAGTATATTCCAGGAAAAATATACTCAACTTGACTCATCCATGACCGTTCTTTACTAACTTCCTCTTTGGTTTAGTGTTGACCTCAAAAACTTGAAGGAGGATTATAGCAGCTCACATAGCTGCTTGTCTTTTCAACCTGGGCATCGGGGATAGTCATAAACATTTGAACCCCAAATAAACAGTTTGCGGTCCTCAACATCTGCAGCCAAAAACAACACCTGCAATACCTGCATTGCATACAGTAATGCTTACTTTCCCTGATGGCATTTAACTTGAGAGCAAAGCTCAGGCAAGAGGATTGTACGCATAACGAGCAGTCTGTTGAGCTGTCAGTTTTAACCTTTTCACAGCATCATTCCCACATGCAGAACACCTGTGGAGCTGTGTTCCTGGTGATGTATTGTGTTTAATCAAAGATTCTTAGCCAAGCCATCATGGCTTTTTTTCAACTGTTAAGAGATTTAGTCTAAAAAAAAAAAGAGCACAGATTCAAAGATGAAAACTGTTTCACAAGGTTCAAGCTCCAAAGTGCTTATTAGTCTAGACACATGCTTTATTTGCATTTTCGTGTTGGTAATGATTAAAAAGTCTGCTTTAGATTTGTTCGACAAACATGTAGAGCTGTGTTCCTGGTTATGTATTGTGTTTAATCAAAGATTCTTAGCCAGGCCGTCATGGCTTTTTTTCAACTGTTAAGAGATTTAGTCTAAAAAAAAAAAAAAGCACAGATTCAAAGATGAAAACTGTTTCACAAGGTTCAAGAGGATAAGGGAGAACATTTTTACATTTTTTTGATTTGCACAGCATAAATGGCTATTTTTACTGGCCTGCTACTCTTGTTAAAAACCTGGGAATGGCAAGAGTTCATCGACTCAATACGCCGATGATTTATCAGACTACAGGGGCCATTTGGGCTTGTAAAACATGAGGTGAAGCCAAGACCATTAAGCTATGTAATCAGCCATGGTGAGCCTGATACCACTCTCCCTTCCTCAATTTGTTTATGGTTCAGTGAACAAAGCACATACTTGTTGGTTGTTACTACTGCTCTTCAGCGTTTCCTCTGTTTGTCTGAACGACTATTTCCTTTTTTCAAAAGCTTTGTATATGCCCCATTTGTACAAATTGAGCATGTGTGGGAACCAAAATACTCTCCTGAAGGCACTTTTAAATGCATATCCTCTCATTGGTTTTAATAGTGTAGTTTCAGTGTAACAACACAGAACAAAGGCCTTTTTAATGCTAAAGCAACCTTATGTTCGCCACATGTGAATGTACGTCATTATGAAAAACACAATCTTATCTAATAACAGTGTAAAAACACCAACTAAATTACTTCTACAAGCTTCCATTGGAGCTAAGCACATGATAATTGGTTTACTGATTCAGACTTAGTTAATATTCACACACACTGGTTCAACAGTACAAGAGGCTGTTCCACAGCTATTTTCCAAGAGGGATTGTTTTGACTGATTTTTCCCCTAATGATGTCTCTCAGGGAGACTTCTGTATTTGTCAGCAGCTAAGGGGTAGACACTTTAAACGTAGTCATGAGTTTTTTAGGTTCATTACTGTAACTTAATGGTTTAACTTTTGTGGAAAGATATCAGGGCAATGGTAATTTGTCAAATAAGTTTTCATCTTGCCAGACAAGATTAATTTCCACATCCCATAGTATTTCCCTGAAGGCTTCACTTTTCAGTAAGCAAGCTGTAGGTCATGGAGGCATTCAGCTCGACTATAATAAAAGGAATAACTAAAGTACACTGTCTTAACAATACAGTATAGTGCACAGGAAAGGATGAGTTTATGAGTGTCCTTTTTACTTATGTCAACACAACTGCTTTAATTTTTTTTTAAGGGAAACTTGTTGGAAAAAATAGGTCTTGAACAAATTATTTACCATTTGCATTTCTGTCACCATCTTGCTTGGCTGTGTTGTTGCTTTGGTTTCTGAGTCTTATGTAGGGCTGGGCAGGTTTCCTGGGAGCCCGAAGCGGAGTCTGGATTGCTCCTGCTGTCACACCTGCTCTCATCTGTCCTCATCAGGACATCTTTTTAGAAGCTGCAGGAGCAAACAGTCTTCGCCACATTGTCTCACTATCATAGTGGTAATAAGGCCGACTCCAGTGTTTTTTCATTGCAAGTTTTTCCAAGTATTTACTTTGCCCTTGTCTCCTACTGCTCGTTTCCCTCGTCCATTCTCCGTGCTCTGGTTTTCTCATGCCAGTATCGATGTCTATGGTTGGATTCCTCTCATCAGGCTGTTCCACTTACCTGCCTGCTCGCCCCGCCACCCACTCAGGAACCTTGCACCACAGCCAACACCCTCCCCTCCACCTTGGATTCCCTCCACAGACGGCACCGTCCCCTCCACCTTGGATTGCCTCCGCAGCCAGTACCCTTCCCTCCACCTTGGATTCCCTCTGGAAATAAGTAAGGACACACCGACCACTTTTGAACTTTACACCAACTTGGAAATCCCTCTGACCTTCTATCTCCTCCCACAGAGTTCTATGTCCTCCTGGATTCATCTCTCGACCCACCACAAACTCCTCTTACAAATGAATACCAATTACTCTGATTCCTCTCGAGTCCTGTGTCTGCACCTGAGTCCGTGTTTGTTCGGCGGCTAGGCTTCTAGCCACGACAATTTGATTTGTCCCTTGTGTAAACTCTAAAGGAATGTGTGGCTGTCGACATGCCATGGGGTTTTTCAGCCTTACTTTTTAGTGACAATGTGTTCATTAACTGAAAAAAATGCAGGATAAGATTACAGATAGCTAAGGTGACTTGGGGCTAGATGGTGTTATGCATAATGCATACTAAGACTGTGCACAAGTCTTACATACTTAAGACATGCTTATGCATAGTTTCTTAAAGCCAGTTGCTCATAACGAGATTAGCTGAAGATTAGATGTAAAGTGAGAGATTTAATCAAGCTGTAGAGAATTTAAAGTTCCTTGCCAGTTTCTTTGTTTTTGAAGAAACATAATTTGCGAAAGTTAATAACAAATTTATATGATTCAATTGTTTAGGCTAATTTCTATACTTTTGAGCCATTGTTTCCCCTGCAGTGGATTATGGGTTAAGTGCATTGTAAAGTGTGCTTTAGTACTAGCTCTTCAACTGAATCCTATTCCTATGAGATTTAGTAATGATGACTGAGTTATCACAACGATGTTGGTTTGAATGTGACATGTTACATTAATGGGACACACTTCATATGCTCAATGGTACAGGCACTGTTATTCACCACTACTGTGCATAACAATGGTGCATAATGCATGCTGTCTTGGTGTTGTTGGAGAACCTCATTGGCCTGGAAAACTGCTTTCTCTGTGCTGTTCTTGTCATTGACAAATCTAAGGAGTGATAGAGAAAGCATATGCAAGCTGATGTTAAAGGCTGCCTCTTTGTTAATATCTGGCAATCTGGAAGGAGAATAGCAGCTTTTTGCATTGGATCCAGCCTTTACAGTGATTGACATTTCTAAAGCTAAGTCTGCAAATCAGTCTGCAGACTTAGCAGACTGTCTTTCATATTACATTTCTGCTTCAACACTATCAACTGTTGATCTATACATGAGTAAAAAAAAATGTTATTCCACAATATCTAGAAATGCGTGCACACTTATGCACGCACAATACAAAAAAAAACATGTTAAAATATTCCTCCATCGTTTTACTAGCAGTCAAAAATGTGCATTTTCATTTAATGTTTAATTGTAAACGTAACCCAGTATACTTGTGATACATTGTCGACTTTGGAGACAGAAGAAAAGAACAGTACATTTTGGTTTAAAGAGGTTTGTCGTGTTATTTGGCTTTGAAACTCCTACAGTTTTGCTTCCATTTAATACAATAACTGTCATTTATTGAGAGGGTCGTGGATAAGCCGCGGTGTTAAATCGCCTTGATCTTTCTATCTCTTACTACCTCAGCCGTCTCAGAAAGAGCTTTCCTTTGAGAGGGCTGAAAACCAAAAATGACATTTCTACACATCGTTATAAATTCGGTGTTTTTCTTTTGATGTCAATGATAAAAGAAGTAGGAGGTAAAGACTGAATTGGACCCACAGTCTTCCCCGTAGATTTATTTGTGTTTTATCACAAGTAAATGTTAAATACATTCGTCCAACCACAAGCCCAAGTATAAACAGCAGGTTAGATAAGTATAAATGAAAAGTCTGTTTTTGAGAGGAAAAAGATTTAAAGTCATTTTCCCCACATCTGTGCAAAAATATCTCTTCTGAAGTCGTGACTGGAGCAGACTGTACAAACCGCATTGTGGCAGAGGAAGTTGCTGGGTAATTTTCTTTATTTGAACAAAACTATAGATGTTGCCCCTGTTGTTCACCAAATTATCATAAAATGATTATTAGTGCTGAAAAAGTTAGTTGATAAATTGAAGAAAAATTAGCAAGTGTTTTATGATAAGGGAATTATATTATGCAAATGTTTAAAGACGTTTTTTTTCATGTGAAGATGAAACATAAACAGAATTTTAAATGCAAAACTAGCAATTTAGTGTGTCATAAAAATATGATGTGATGAACAGAAAAGTTTAATCCACTTCCGTATAACACATTTGAGCAGTTTGAAAAAATAAAAAAAAAATCTAAGGAAGCATTCAGTGACTGGAACACCCTTTATATAATGTTTCCCAATGCAGTTCCATCACCTTAAACTTACCTTCCGGTTCACGTAGTGTCAGCATGACCAGACGCTATAAAGTCACATCACTGGACTTGTTGTTGCCTGTCTGCATCTATCTGGCACTTGCAACCGAGAAAGCTCACCTACTGTGAACTGATCCATCCTGTCTCGCCAGAATTTCTCTCCATATTTCAACCATCTCCTGGTTTTCTCATTTCACTGTGGGGGAGCAGAGGAAGGGAGCCTTTAGTGGTTCACTTGAACGGGAGTGCAATTCAAGACCTTATCGGTGTGTGGCTGCATCAGACAATGGGAAGCGCATATGTTCGTGAATGTGTTACAAGCTGTATCATGTCAGCCGTCAACACGTGCGTTCTTTTGTCTTCCATCTTCTCTCAGAGAAATTTAAAGTCACATTGCTTTTACTGACAAAAAATTGGGGCACCACAAGAAATGTGTTGTCGTGATTGTGTTGCCATGGAGTTCATCAGTCAGAGAAACTGGGTCTCTTGCATAAACAAATTCTGCATGTCACTGATAAATTCTTAACAAACTCTGTCATTCTCACACTTATTGTTCATTCCTCTGCCTATGATAAGTTGCTGTATTATTCAAAGATATTTCCTTTGTTAACTAAGTTGTCCTCACTTTCAGCTGCTGCAACGCTTCTCCTGCTGGGGTTTAGTGATATTAAGACATGCCTGTTGCACAGTGTGTAGTACAGGCCCTCTGGAAGAGACTCCTCTATCTTTGAGGCTTTGAACTGTGGCCAGACAGCCTGCAGTAATGGAGTGCAGCAGGAGGCTCTGCTACTGTGAAATTCAATGGCCCCCTTTGGGAAGTGAAACAAGAGAGCTACCAAGGTTCAGGATCCACCTACCCACTTTGAGATGTGTAAGTAAATATGTCAGTCTGAAGATGCGCGGGACCCATAGACTGTACAAAGAAAAAGATGAACAACACGGCTCCACTTCCTCCCACTGTGCAATTTTAAAGCCCAAATATCGACCCAACGGGCACTGCCATGATGTGATTTTGGAGTGAGTCTACACAGTAGTTTTTAGCCGTTGGACTTGCAGAGTTGAGATCCCGCCCACACCGAGCCCACTCAAAGTTACAACCCTAGAACTCTGGCGGTCAGCTTATTGAAATTAGGTAAATAATAAGACCACTGAAATCTACCTTAACAGCCTCGTAACTGAATATTGTAATGTCGTTTTATTAGTTACTGTTTTTAAACAGAACTACCACAACTTGTTTTGTCGTTAAATCATCTCTCTTTAGCTCAAACTGTCTGTGCTTTATCTTGGCAAACTGATGCAGTGATAGCAACAAGTAGTTGGCAGTGCTACACACCTCTGCTCATCTTGTGTTTAATCAATAGAATCAGATAGCCAATAGTCGTTGCCATTCTCGTATAGCACATTATATAATTGAATTATATCAGACAGTTGGAGAGGCAGAGCGACTATAAAATTGCTGAAAATATTATTAAATTAAATTTTCCTTTTGCCATTCCAGAATGAGACTAAAAGAAACCATCAAGACCAACCTTGGTCTGGATTCCTGGGTTTAGAGAAACCCGGGGAGAGTCCAATCCTTTTATTGATGGTGTGATGGCTACTTCTGTTTTGCCTATCAGTGGAGGTGTAAAGAGTTCCCCATCATACAAATTAGACATCCCCAGGAAGTTAACATAAAAAAAAATATTTCTCATTTAAGTTTTTGGATGAAGAACTAGAACTTTACATTACAATGCATTTTATGCTGTTAAAGAAAAGACACATTAATGTAGACGCCTGCGGCAGTTCACAGATAAAACAGAAGCTGTTTGTCTATTAAAACTGAGTGCTACTTGAAATTTATAAGTGTAAAAGTCCCAAGTAAGAGGACCAGCGGGATGAATATTGATGAGACTTCACATTTTCTGTATTATTTGATCAGTATTGAATTGTTTATGTTAAAGAATTACAAATTAAGTTCTTACTAAAACAACTGGAGGCATCATAGACAATACACAGTTTGAAAGTTTAGGCTGTATACTTTTTTTATTAACTGGTTATTGATTTCAAGCTACTGCAGAAATGTATTTCAATCCCAGGATAAAGAATAATATTGAGGAGTGTGAGAGGACAAGTTCCACCGGTGCGATGAATCGTCTCTGGGTGGCAGTGAGGCTGCAGCTTCTTTAACTACATATTGAAAATTAATCATCAAAAACTCCTCAAATTAAATGTGAAGTGCACACATTAAACCTGTAGTGGTGTCACTCCTGTTGCTCCACAGGACTGTACAAATTCATGTTTTAAGATCAAAGATGTTCAGAAATTAGATCGCTGTCTTTTTAATTGGGACACGCGGTTCAAAAAATTCAAAACAGTATAAGTTTGGAAATAAATTCCCAGTCTGAAAACTTCTTAAAACATAGTTTATCAAATTTTCATACAATCACAAAAATCACTTTGATAGGATGTGAGGGTGAGGATGATGAGAAACTGCCCATCCAATAGAAGATACGTCTGAGTCTTTGGTCTGTTCAGAATGCTTTGTGAATTTGAAAGTTTTTATATTAAAATCCAAACTTTACCAAAGTGCAAATGTCAAGCTATTTGATTACTGCACAAAACTAAAACTTTTAACTTTTAATTTAATCCCCTCAGATGTGTTGGAGCACACCATGCAGAGGACTGCATCCTCATCACTTATTTTCTCTCAGATTAAGGCCTCTGTCGTCGGCCTAGAACTTCACTGTTTAGTCAAGTTTTACAAACAGTTCTTTTAATAACTGTTTTACAAACGGGCATTTGATAATGCATCAACACAGAATACAGAAGTCCAACTAGTAATCTAGTGATGTGTGGTCAGAATAAGTGAGCAGGTTGAGTGCTGTTATATTCTATCCTACTTTACAGTTACTGAGAAATGTTGACGTGATTATTTTAAGTCACTATTGTTGTGCAGGTTCACATGAGTGAGTGCAAACTTCAGTTCGCACTTCGGAATTAGTTCATGTTCACAGTGAACTATTTGAAATCCTGAACTTAGTTTTAGTCTCATTTCTCACTTTTTTATAATCTCTTATGAAATTTTCTTCATATAGGGTTATATGGTGATATCGGAGCAGATTCATGCTCATTAAGGCCCGACCGATTATCGGCCCCACCGATATATCGGGCCGATATTTAGCATTTTGGGGATATCGGCATCGGCTATACTTTCCATAAATTTCCAGCGATAAGTTTATATAATTTTCACAACAAATTTTGCAGCCGTTTCGTTCTGAACGCGTCTTCTGCTCTCGCTCTCGCCACTTTGAGTTCATGAGCATTGCCCCGCCCGTCACAGCATCTGATTTGTTTGGCACACGGAATACAACCAATCAACACGCAAGGCTGCAAACGGTTTCAAGGCAGCCGTGGCGCAAGTTGGGGGCGGGGTGGCTACTGAACGCTGTGAGCGGTTTCAAGGCGGCTGCGGTGCGGGTGGGGCCACGGTGGTGGCCCCACCCGCTACTTGAAGCAGAGAGAACAAACTCCCTTCAAGGTAAGCATATACAAAGCCTTATCCCCTGCAATAAGTCACAAACACACCAACGTTGCAAAAGCACGGCACCACAATGTCTTTATTAGTGTATACAACTCGTGAAAATGGTCCACTTGATCTGTGTAACGACGCAAACCTTTAGCTCACGTAAAGATAACCAGAATGACGGCGAATACTCCTCACTGAAACGGTTGTCCATAAAGCAGTCTCAGCATAGTGTACAGTAATTTTTAAATCCCCAAATGGAAACGTGAACGTGTCTGTAGTTCTACACAAAAGGTGGACTGAAAGCCATGGTCAATGAAGACCAAATAAAACGTGTTTGTGTTTGTTCCTGAGACTAACCATTTGTTAGCGCAAGCCTGCTAGCTACTTGGTAGCCTTATTCCGTAACAACTGGTTACCCAGCACGTTAGAACCAACGGTGATTGGTCGTAATGTCCCTCTTACTTAACTTTAATAGAATTAAGTTTTGGCCAGTCGATGCGTTTCAAACATCTGGAGTAACATCTTGTTACGGGTAGCCAGACAGGCTGTCACACCACCACCAAGTAGCTAGCAGGCTTGCGCTACCAACCATGGTGTTAGGTAAACAACTTCATGAAGCCATACGCGACGCGACTCAGATGGTTTATTGTAAAGTTGTACAGGGATGTTTATGTTTATTTTACTGTTTAAAAATGCTATAAGTAGCTCCCTACACTTGATTTTTAGTTCTCAGTCAGTTCATTTTCTATTACTTCTTAATACAAAAATAGCATATATTCAAGTATTTTTTTATTGATAATTATGTATTTATATTATTATTTTATTTCCCGTTTTATTCTAAGTTATGTTTGGCTTTATTTTACAAATGCTGCTGGCAGCTCCCTGCACTTTTCATTTTTACAATTAAAAAGACTTAATGGATATGAAAGTTTGTCAGGGCATGCTATTTTATCGTGAATAATGTTTCTATTTATCGGTTGCACATATCGGTTATCGGCCTCCCATTTCCAGAATTATCGGTATTGGCCCAGGAAAAACCATATCGGTCGGGCCCTAATGCTCATCTCTGCATTTGTGACATTTGTTTTTAGTGCATAGCTGACTTTATTTGAGTTTAATAGAGCACATTTAGGCTCTGACAGTCATTTTTGTGGCTTTAAGTACAACCCTGCTCTTAGAAGCATTCATAATACCACTTTTATCACAGAAAATCTTCTGCCAAATCAATTATTCATGGATCAACTTGATCAAACTGTAGAGCTTTTATCAGTTTACATTTATCGTACATAAGTTAAATTGATATATTTTTTATTTATTTGTTCAGTTGCACCATGCCCCACTACAAGATGGTGTACCCTGTCTTTTGCCCAGTGGTAGCTGAAATAGGCTCCAACCCCCGCCAACGAATCTGGATTAAGTGGGTATAGAAAATGATGGATGGATATTTATGTTTCTAGTTAAGCCGCATAGGTTGTATTTTATCTACTTTGATTTTAGATTAGCAAGTCTGTGTTGTGAGCACAGTCTCTTCCAGGTTATTACCTCAAATCTCAGCAGGGGCCTTTCTGTGTGGAGTTTCTGCATTTTCGCCCTCTGCCATGGATTGTCTCTGGGTACTAAATGTTAGGGCTTCTTTACACTGTCCAAAAACATCCATCTTAGGTTCAATGGGGATTCTAAATCGAACAATTTTCCACCAAAGCTGTTCGAGTGCTGGTTCAGAGCCAGTGCCCTAACTTTGAACCAGTTCTTTCTTATTTAGACAGGAAAGCACTAAAGCAGTGGTAATACGCCAGCACCATATCAATGCTGGGCTTGAGCAAGGAACCGTTTATGTCAGGGGCAGAAAGTGGGCTTACGGAGACCAACTAGATTGACTATATTGTTGTGATCATTGTTAAAAAAAACAGAGCGAGGGTGGCATTTCGTCTGCTTAGTTCAAAAGAGGACAATAAAGAACTGGACTTTAACCTGGATGTGAGGTCAATGTGGGAGTGAAAGAATATGTGCTTAGTGTTTTTAGTCATTTTCCCACTGTTTATCTTTTAATATCACCAGTCATGTTTGAGAACACTACCCATTTTTCAGTTTTCAGCTGAATTTAAAAGCCACATTTGCACCTACATTTATAGACATTGTCAGGTGTTATATCACTAGCTGGTGTTTAAAAATTGTGCTCAAAACAGCATGTATAAATTTGCAGCATCATTCATGAATATCAGTCTGCATTTGGATGAAGAGTTTATAGTTAACATCTGTTGTTTAAAACAGCATTTATACAATTGTATTGTGTTGTAAGACATTGCTTTGCAGAAAAATGAGTCAATGAGGCAAACACTGTGTTTATGAGAAGATTAACCCTCCCTGCACCGTGGTCCTTTTTAGAAATTCAGAATGCTACAACTGGAGTACTTTCAACTAGAGAGGGAGGTACAGACATGCTATGTATTTCCTGATTATCTATTGTGTGTAAAACGAAATGAGTTTTACTCAAGAAAGTGATAGGCTGGTAAATGCAAATGAAAATTATGGCAAAGCTTTCAATCTCAAAAGTTGTATGCAGTTTGTTTATGCAAACTGCCTCTTATGAACTGTAATTAAGTTTACAATTTTGATCTTTAATTAGTATAAAACAATTGCTGCATTCCATCTCTGAAAAATACTTCCATTTTGTTTTCTGTTACATCCCTTTTACAGTGGCACACTTTCGCCCTTAAAGGGACACTCCACCCATTTGCATTAGGCTTTGCATTGTTAGAAACCCAGTCATACTTTTGAATGGTCATGCAACACTCTCTCATTTCCCCCTGAGACAGGAGAAATCCGTATTCACCTCTTTACACTTCCTCCTACAATGACGCAAAAATCGTCATTTTGCGTCATTGTAGGAGGAAGAGTAAGAGGGGTGGATTTCTGTTGAGACTACAAGCGCTAGTTCCCACCCTTCAACACCGCCCATAGGGGGTTGGACTTAATGCGGTAACAGACCTATCACAGATCAGTGCCAGTGCTTTTGAAGTCACTGGCAGAGAGCTGCAGCTAACATGGTCGAAGGTACCGAATACTCAGACCAGTGTTTCCCACACATAGACTAATTCAGGGCGGTGCGCCACAGATTCAACACCGGCCGCCACATATTGTGTTTCGTTATTATTATTTTTTTTAACGCTATTTAAAAAATACTCGTATTCGTTAAGCTGCATTTCCTTTCCTTTCACGCGTCTCTCTCGCATAGCCTACTCACGGTAGGCGTCCATTGTTCCGTCAACGCAAGCCGTATCCAACGCATTCAATTAATTTTCAATGAAATCCGGCCGATCGTTGTCGCCGTGCTCGCAAAGCATCCTGGGATTCCGGCACGGCGAGCGGGGGACCTCCGGCACGTCAAAAAGTTGGGCTCGCTCAAAGTTTATGCAAATATGCCACGGCAGACGGAGTGCGTTACCCAATGACAGTAGATCATGTAGTTTTTTTTCCATTTGTTTATTCACCCCTGAACGTTTCGGGTATTGCTCATGTCATTGCTATTGCTGGCAAAATGAACAGCAGCAGTGGCCAGAATGGCTGTGCTAAAACGATTGTAGGCGAATAAACACACCTAAAACATCAGGCAATTGTGTGAGCATCTCCACTTTTGCAGTAAAGTAATGACCATCAAGGAATAGAGGTTCAATCCAGTGCATCAAATTCTTTCATGGGCAGAGGTGGAGTAATGGATTAAACGTTATCAATAATTGTGATAGGCATTCATTTCAACAAAAGAACCAAATCACACCCATGGCCATGTTTTCACAAGATGTCTTGTTCATGTTTCATTTTTAAATCAGAGAAAAGGTGCAGGGACAGGTGATGCAGCGAGAAGGTGATCTCCTGTGTCGCAGCAGCAGCACAATAGCAGCTCTCCTCGCTCGCAGATCCACATCCATGGTGCAATATGAAATAATGTTCCATTGCTGACGATTTATACACATTAATTTCCCTCCAAAACTCAAATTTTTAGAGGGAGAAACTTCGGTTTGTTAAAATCACAAGTTATTTACTTTCCCCCGGAGCCATTCTACCGTATGTTCTATCTAGAGTAGAGAGTAGAGTAGAGTGCCATTTATTAATCCCGAAGGAAATTAAGGTGTCCAGTAGCATATAAACATATACACATATAAACATATACACATATAAACATATACACATATACACAAGGCACTATACACAACATTGCACATATAACAGCCATATAACTCTCCATACATTCATCAAAAGGCAGATCTCACACACACACACATACACAGTATGTATATTGTCCAAAGTGAAGAGCAGTAAAAAAGGTGCAGAGAAATTATTCCTGGTTATTGGGGGGGGGTTATGCCGTTCAAACACCTATGGCAGTCTCTTTCTCTGTGGTGTTGAACAGCTGGATTGCCTTGGGGACAAAGGACCTCCGTAGCCTGTCCGTCCTGCAGGGGATGGCGCGGAACCTGTAGCTGAACAGGCTTCTCTGGTTGGCACACACAGAGTGCAGAGGGTGACTGTGGTTGTCCATTATAGAGAAGAGCCTGCTCAGTGTCCTCTTCTCAGCTGTGGAAGTGAGAGCCTCCAGTTCTGTGCCTACAACAGACCCAGCCTTCCTCACCAACCTGTCAAGGCGTTCAGCATCTCTCTTCCTAAAGGCTCTAGCATGGTTGCCGCGTCCGCTCGCGCGAGCGGTGTTGATGACGTCACGAGTTCGTGCCTGCCATAGGACCCTATATAGTGGCGCAAGTCGTTGCGCGCCAGTAGTTGCAATTTTCTCCGTCACAGAGGTGGCGCTGCTATGTGAAGGTTACCACTACTCTACAACCACGAAAGTGGAGAAGAAAACAATGCCGCTGTCAAGAGCAGGAATACTGTAATTAATGATACTGCTGCAGTTTTCGGATCATTTTAATTTTTTAATTCAGTTAAAAGAGGTGAAGGTTTGAAGCCCCCGGCATCAACAGAGTCTCTGCCCTCTTCTTTGCCTTCACGTATCTGTCCCGTAGCTTCTTCCACACATTCTTACAGAACTCTCCCTCTTTCCCCAAAGTTCTGCCCATCTCTGTGAACCAATTTTGGGAGTTTACGTGCTCCCTGTGCTGTTTCACTGCAGTTTCGTACAGCTGTCTGTACAAACGCACCTCCTCACTGAGCCTGGTCTCACAACAGTCCATCCGGTTCGTTGTGCTCGGCGCCGCCAAGTAACAAAAATCGACTGGTGCACGACAACGCGCTGCGCCGTCTTTTCAAGGGAAGCGCCAGGCCTGATACGTCATTTTGACGTCACGGTGCGACACCGCCGTGACAGACGCGGCAACCATGCTACCGCCTTAATGCTACCCCTCCAGCATGTCACAGCATAGGAGAGCACACTGGCCATGACAGACTGGTAGAACATCAGCAGGAGTCTGTTGCAGACATTAAAGGATCTCAGCTTCCTCAGAAAGTAGAGCCTGCTCTGACCCTTCTTGTATAGTGTGTGTGAGTTTGCAGACCAGTCCAGTTTATTGTCCAGATGTACCCCTAGGTACTTGTATGTGCAGACTGTCTCCACTGTCTCCCCCTCGATAGAGACAGGCACCAGGGGCGGGGTGGTTCGCCTGAAGTCAACCACCATTTCTTTTGTTTTGGTGGTGTTCAGCTGCAGCTGGTTGGTCCTGCACCATCCGGCAAAGTTCTCCACCAGTCCCCTGTACTCCCCCTCCTGCCCATCCTTAATGCATGCAACAATGGCGGTGTCGTCCGAGAACTTTTGCATGTGGCAGGTCTCAGAGTTGTAGGTGAAGTCAGTGGTGTACAGGGTGAACAACACCGGGGAGAGCACCGTTCCTTGTGGAGCTCCAGTGCTACTGACCACAGTCTCTGATGTGAGGTCACCCAGTCTGACGAACTGGGGCCGTTCTGTGAGGTAGTCTGTAATCCAGGTCACCAGCCCTGTCTCCACTCCCATCTGCAGCAGTTTGTCTCGCAACAGGAGTGGCTGGATCGTGTTGAAAGCGCTGGAAAAATCACAAAACATGATTCTAACAGCACTGCCTCCTTTATCCAGGTGAGAATGCACCCTGTGCAGCAGGTACAGGATAGCATCCTCTACTCCCACATTCTCCTGATAGGCAAATTGTAAGGGGTCCAGTGCTTGGTGAACCTGGGGTTTCAGGATGTTGAGCAGCAACACACGCTCAAATGTCTTCATTATGTGTGATGTGAGGGCGACCGGTCTGTAGTCATTCAGTTCTTTGGGGTGTGGCTTTTTGGGGACTGGTATGAGGCATGAGGTTTTCCACTGTGTAGGCACCTTACCCGCATGTAAACTCTTATTGAAGATATGTTGCAGTGGCTCAGATAGCTCTTCTGCACAGGTCTTAAGTAGTCTGGCACAGACACCATCTACAACTTCGTATACACGCCCACTGTAGTAGCAATCCGGCGAGTTAAGTTGACGTGACGGAACAATGGACGCCTACCGTCACACACACACAGCCCCTCCCCTCCGTGCACACCACGTGTGTCTCCATCAGCGAGATCATCCCAGGAAGCCTGGAAGCTTGCTAGCTTCAGCGTCGCGTTAGATTAGCTCAACCGAAAGAAGACGGCTGGCGAAATTCACGAAAGGTTGGTATCACGTGCACCTTTATAAAATCACACATTAAAAAGTAGTATAAAAATATTTTATATTTTGAATACAATGTTGTCCCGTCCCGACCCGACCCATAACAAACAAGCGATTACGCCTTCTTTATAAAGTTAACTAGTAGCAAGTTTGCCGTAAAAAAAAAAAAAAAATGTATTTGAGTTGTCAAGGTCAAAACACTAGCAGCTGTGAATCAAATAAATTAGGTTTCTTAAACTCTTACACTGAATGTTTGCTGCTTCAATCCAGATGAGTATTGACAAATACCACTCCCCCCCCCCCCCCCCCCCCCGTGGCCCACCGCCACACATTGCCTTCACATCTGTGGGAAACACTGCTCAGACGGATGCAATACGGAGGACTGGGATTTTGAAGAAGATATGGCTTGAGCTGGGGCGAATTGGTGGTGCCTGTGCTCCAATGGACACAGAACAAGAGTCTGTCTGCTGCCGATAATTCCAGCGGTGCCAATTTCTTCTGGACGAAATCACGGAATCGGAGGATGACACGGATGTGTGTTGTTGATCACCCGAGTTTCGCACCCCATATGGATAGTGGCGTCCTGGAGACCTACTTTAGAATACCTAAAGTCAACTGGAAACGACAGCCAAAGCCTACAGGGCCAAATGGACGTCTTTCTGTAAAGTAAGTTTGTTTTCTTTGTTACTATGTCAAGGAGTAGTCTTGTTAACACGCTAACGTGGCATGTTCATTGCACAAATAGCTTGCAGTTATGCAAGCTACTGTGGCACGCTAGGCTCAAATGCCATCACTCACTTTGTGATCAATGTTTTGTCTAGACAATTTCGTCTAACAGCCTACCGGCACTTTCTTGAATGGGTCCTGCAAGGAGAGAGATTGGGCAGAGGGCGTCGTGTCATGCAGGCTATCCGCCAGAACTACCCAACTCCAGACGGCCAGTACTGCGGGCACCAAGAAGTGGAGGACGCTCAGGAGGAGCTATAGTTTCCTTGTTTTATATTCATTCAACAGTTGTATTGTTTGTATAGTTATTTAATTAAATGGTTAAAATGTACGTTGTTGTGGTTCTTTCTTAGTAATGTTGCTCCAAGTGTATTTGAGTTATTGAACGACCAACATTTCAGAACTGGAACTACCTAGCTACTGTTACCTCAGATGACAAAACGACAGAATTGTGATCATAGCCTACCTATAATTACTATAAATTATGAAGCATTACAAGTATACATTGCATTATAAGTTTGTTGCAAATCAGTTACCTCCTTCCAAGTTTATGATGCTATTCTAAACTTTGTTGAAGGCAGACAGGAGAGAAGGAGTGACATTTTGTTTTTTAATTCACAAAATAAGAATTGTCATGAACATAAAGACACACAAACAACATTATCCACACTATAAAAAAAAGAGGCATTGACCCTGTGATTGAGTATACAGTAAGGTGCTCGATGGAAGTGCAAACAGATAAGGCAGTGCAAGGATAAGGTCAAAAGACCATATAAGACATAAAGACATTTAGGACATATAAGACATGGTAATATTACAAAATGTATCACGAGGAATGGGTGAAGGTACAGCTGACGTCTCAGAAGCGGCTCTTGAATGATGATTTTGCAGCTTCCTTTGGCGGCTTTGGGACAGGGGCGATGTTTGGTGGTTGGGGTTGGATGAGTGATGATGAGGACAACTCTGCAGCATACGTCGACGTCGTTTTAGTCTGAAATGTCATACGTTCAATAACATTAAAAACATTTGAATAACGTCAGACTAACACAGTAAAACATGGTGGATTTACATCGCTAATAACAAACTTATTTAGATCTACATAGCAAAGTGTCTAACGTTACATTGCTAACTTTGCTGACGAGTGGAGTTAGCGAGGCAGACACTAGAACAGCAAGCGACCAAAACATACAAGATATTTACTTTGTAAACAGCCAAATCATATGAGATGTGCTGCTTTACAGCAGACGACTATATCAGTGTGTGTTCTCAGTAGCCGCTAGAGTCGAGTTAGAAAAAAACCTTACCTCCAGGCAAATGCGTTTAGCACTACTAGCAGTTCCAGAAGTTCCTGGCTGTTCGTCAACATCATTTGGCAATATCGACGGAATTGCGGTTTTCACAAGCGCGGGTCTCTTCACTCCTAAGGGGTTGGGTTCGAAGTCTTCTGGCTTGAAATGTAGACTGCACACCGTCAGATTTTTTTTAGTGCTTCAATGGCTGTGTCCTCTCCGAACTTCGGGTTATTGATGGCCCGTAGCCACTTTTTGCACAAGTCCAACTCTTTGGGTAATCTATGAAAATTTACTATATTTTCCTTGTGCAGGCTGAACATCCCGGTACCATGCAAGTGCACACCATTTCGAAACACAAACGACGAAACACAAACGAGGAGTTATTCACTAATGATTTCGCAAACTAACTCTTCACTAGAAATTGTGTGACATGATTTCCAGGTAGCGTAGAGTCGGGTGGAGCTAGTACACTCTCGGGGGAGTGGCCTGCGGATCTTGAGCATTGCAATGCACTATGGGGATTGTTGTCTTTAATCCATGGTTACTTCAGCTTGAGCCAACGTTACGGATAGGGATGCACCGATACTGGTATCGGGCCGATACTATTCTAATATACTCGTACTCGTTAAAGTTAACCGATACCATGAACCGATACCAATTTATTGCATGAAGACCGCGATCAGAGGGTGGCTTGTCATTTTTGTTGTATTTTTTTAGATTGGCACTCGAGGAGATGTCGAGCTAATCAGGAACAGTGTGGTTAGGCTAATGAGACCGAAACCTTCCAATTCATTGTGGAAGAAGTATTGGCATCGGTACTCGGTATCGACAAGTACTCAAATCCAAGTATCGGTATCGTATCGGTTTGAAAAAGAAGTGGTATCGGTGCATCCCTAGTTACGCACAGAGTTTATTAAGGAACTGTTTGGACAAAGAAAACAATTATATAAGTGAACCTTTTGATCCTCAGATCCTCAATCTTCAAGATCTACTGTTCAAGACAAAATACACCAAAACAATTATGATTATGATTTTGAATATAATCGAGTAGTCCCGATATTCAATTGAACAGAAAACAAGTCATTAGTTTATCAGAAAATAATCGACGAATCAAAAAGATAATCGATTGATTTATTCAATAAAAGAATATTAGTTCATTTTAGCCCTAAACTGATCACTACACAAAATAAAAGTGTTTCAGTAAAGCACTGCGATTCAATGCGCCACTCCTAAAACTGAGGATTTATAGAAATGCAATGCGATTAAATGCAGGAGCAGTTGTTATTAGAATTTGTAAACATTAACGTTGAACTGAACGCAACACATTTTTTTAATAAAGAACTTGAACGTGAATTAGTTCACATTATGTGTCATGAACGGCAGACATCACTGTAAATGAACGTTGGAATTTGTTTCTTTTGAAACGCAATGAGAGAAAGTTCCTCCCTCCTGTATTCTCGCTGGTGCCGCTTAAATCATGTATAACCAGACATAAATGGTTTTATGGCATTGCGGGCAACGTAGTGTCCGGCTGAGAATAATTGAATAACATACTGGTTTCCGCACGACTTTACCTGTGATGAATTAGAGAGAGAGAGAGAGAGAGAGAGAGAGAGAGAGAGAGAGAATTTAAAAAAAAAAAAGGCTAGTGGAAGTGATGGCACGGAGACAGACACCGATTCTCCTTATGAACATTTAAAACAATTTTACACTCTTGCAAACCAAGACCCCGACGGCATTTCATATTATATATTCTTTTTTTAATTAAATGCTGGTAGATTTCATTGCACTAAGTATAGAACTGGTCTACCTTGTCTGTACTGCTGCAAGTTTCATCACCTGGTAAGAAACCCACAATTGCAGTCTCATGAGCAAATGTCTACAATGAGCAGTTTCAAAGAACGTATAGTGATTTCTAGCTCGTAGTGTGAAAAAAATATTTTTTTGAATATCTCACGAAAAAAGTAAAATGAACTGAACTTTGAACTAGTTCAGAATTAAAATTGTGAACTTTGAACGTGAACTGTTCACTTTGAGCATGTATGAACTGAACTTGAACTAGTTCAGAAAAGCTGTGAACTGGCACAACACTGTATGAAACTACATGTAGCTTCGTAAACATTTCAGGTCACAGATATAATTGAGCCTAAAAGCCCAGTATGGTTTAGTCATGTAGTATACTCTACATCTTTACAAAATAATTTACATAATGTGTGGTTGTAAATCAAGACAGCTATGTATACAATGTTGACATCAGTTACATGTCACTCAGAAGTAAGGGGTTGGTGTAGCACGCACTCTAAGGCTCAAACAATAGCACACAGGCATTGTTTGTGCTTAATACTAATGGACTTTGAGCTTAAAGGTAGTTGTTGTTAAAATATGCTTAGTGTTAAAATTACCTTGTTTACAATGGCTGTTTAGTTCTGTAGCTTGCTATTAGCTCCTGGTTTGAGATATGCATGTAGGTTGAACGTTTGTTTCATTAATTGCCATTGACACACACACTTTTTATCTAGCATCGAGCTCCATCCTGGGTATTGCAGCTTTTCTATGAATTCTGAATAGCCAGCATACGGATTCTTAGGGAAGAGTAGCAATCAATATATGGAGCGTGTCTCTGCTGAATTAATAACTGAGCTATTCTGAGTTGAGAATAAAGAAGGACATTTACAGCAAAGAAGCCACAGGGAAAAGCTGAGTAGCTGTACGACTCAAATGCAATTAATACCCTTTTAACCTAAAATTCACCGGTGTCCTACTGCTTTAAGACATTAATTCAACACAACTAAATTCATTCAAATAGCCCCGACATCAAAGTATCACTTGAGTGTCAGATATTTGTAGGTAAATTTCTGTGACTGTTAGACCCTTTTTGCTCGAGATACAAAATTTTAATGGCTTCATTGGTCTTTAAAAGCGATAACATTCAGACATTGGTCACTTTAATATAAATGTTTTCTAACTCTCATTCAAATATGCCTGTAAAAGTGATGGAATGTGCCATGTGTGCGTGAAACTTACCATTTGTGTGAGATTGGACAGTACATAAAGTGAGGTGTAATACAGTAGTCTTTATAGAAGCACAGTTTTCTCACATGACCAAAAGAAATCATATTAGAATAACCACTATGCACTAGTTATGTAAAGCATAGCAGCATGTAAAGCATTATTTATTTGATTAATAACGCAACCTGTTGGTTTCTTCTGAACAGTTGATCATATGACATATGAAACTACTGCTACTGTACATGTCTGCCCGTTAATATGACTGCTGCAGTTTCGATTTGTGCCAAGTTGAGAGGGATAAGTTTATGTTTTTAAGGCTGATCTAGTCAGATTGCCATCTCAAAATGTTTTACATAAGCACCTGGGAAGGGGAATTCACACATGACACTGACACGTTGTATTGTCACTAGATTAATGGAAAGCTGTGCATGTGAGAAAGGGGCTTTGGTGTTGTTACAGTTAAGTTACAGGCGAGCTGCGTGACAGTACAGTTGTTTAAAGGGTAATAAAGATGCTAAAAATGCGTGATTCAGTCCTTTTGGATCCCATTTCATCCATTTTGACAAGACAAAAGTCACACTCTATTATAGTCTTCAGAAATCTCACATCACATTCTTCCCGTTTCTGTGAAGGCAAAAGTGCTAATGAGTGAAATCCACCAGATGGACAGTCAATATTAAAATGCTGAAGCAGTCAAATGAATAGTTCAACCCTGACTTGGTGCATTACACGGGTGTCTCTGTCAACTGGAGTCATCAGAGAAGTGAAATGTGGAACCCTGGGAAATCAGGGCAAATAATAAGACAGTTGTTCTGTGCAGAAATCTGCCAGGTCCCCTTGAGCAAGAGTAATGAGTGAGAACCTAAATGGCACTGACAGCCAACATTGGTCTCTTTCATGATGGGGAGGAATTCCTATTTTGACACATGTAACAAACTATAAACCTTTATCTCAGCTTCTTTTCTAAGTTTTGTTTGCTGAATTCATTGAAAGTAACAAAGTTTCATCTCCCATATGCTGTTCTAGTAGTTAATGATGTAGTAGTGGAGGGAATAAGTTGGGGTCCACGCTCTCCTTTATTCATCTCTTTTACTTTGCTATTCCTCATTTTCCAAGGCATGATGTGCATAACACAGTAGTTGATGAAAGGGGAGAAAAATACCAGCCAGCATGTTTTATTTATGGATTCACAAGCTTTTTTTTTTTTTTTTGACCAGGCCTAGCTGTGGGCATTCTGGTCACCAGTGAATTAATTCCACACCCTCTAAAATGATGACATACACCAGGCTTTGTTGTGGGGTGAGTGTGTTTACTGTGAGGCGGCAAGCTTCCCTGTGCAGTTGTTTGGTCTGACCTCTCCTCCCTGTCAGTGACATACCATTAACTACTACACACGCTTCTCTGTGCAGCTACCATCCCTCGTCAACGCAGGTTATATATTTTGTTTGTCTTTTTCAAAGGTGGCACTGCCGGTGTTATACTCCCAGCCGTTTGCTAGGCTCCACTGCTTACCATACAGTATGTTAATGGGCCCTACAGATGTCCTTCAATGGAGTTTATTTTGTAGTCATGTCACATTACTGTTCTTTCAGAACTGATGTTAGCTGCTGACAGTTGCAATTATGTGTAAAATAACATGCTGTTCCTTCTTGTCAAAACAGGGAGCCTGGGCAGAATGCCTTCACCCGAGAATGGTTGGAAGGGTAACTCTTCTCCACAGCCCCTGTTAACGAAGATGTTGAACTTTGCCAGTTGGCTGGCAAAATGTTAGTGCTTGCACTTTTTGTCTTCTATTTTGACACTTGTGAGGGTTCCTTCTTCACTCTCACTTTTTCATTCATCTCCTAACACTGTCTCGCTTTGTCAGGAGAGGGCCGCAAGCTCATCTGACACTCAAGCTGCGATTTAATGTAAAAGTCTAATGAGAGCTTTGAAGAGAGTTGGCTCCCCCGTACAATGCTGTCCCTTCAGAATTCACTGTTTTTGGAGAGTATTGTTATGGGTCGTTGAGGCACCAGTGCTTCTCTTCTGAGAGCGCCGTTCAACTTATTGGCCTGTCGTCCTCGGTGATGATGGAGACCAAGTTTTATGGGAGTTGCACTCTAAGTGAAACTGAGAGGTGTTCCTGCAAAATGGGAGATGGAGGGGGCATGGGATAACTGTGATAGCCCTTTTATTCTCAGCTGCCACTTTCAGCTTTCATGTGAGTGTTTGGGTTCCCGTGGTATCAAGGAGAGCAAAATGACTTTTCAGTATCCAGCGACATGTGTTTCTGTCACACTTTGTCTCCAATTGGACACATAATATCCTTTAAAATGATTCTTTAGAGAGCAACACTGGCTACTATTTATTTTATAGTGAACATTGACAGACAGAAGTGGGGTGGTTTGAGAACAATTTTAGCTTTGTTATACGCGTCTATATCGGGGAATTTTATAAAATTCTTTGTATGCTGGATTTCTTGTGGAAAGTAGAAAGATGCTCCGAATTTGTTAAACATTTTTAATTCAGCAAATTATTCGATGCATTACTGATGTTCTAACTGCATACCAAAAACAAGGCAAATCTGTTGAGATGCCATAATATTTCTTTACTCTCAAAGACTTTGATCGGTCTATATTTTGAGTTGTTTTAGAGAGGTTGATAAATCCTTCAAGCTTTCATGATCAATGTATGATTACAATAGACGGCACTGAATTTAACTTTTGCAGTCATTCTGCATTTTCCATCCTGTTTACATTTGAAGTGCACACTTTAGAGAGAAATTAATGGTTTGGGCTATCTTTTAATTAGTTTTTTGGCATTCCACTGTTTTTGAAAAACTGGCTCGAAAGAAGGGTCAAGGTCAGAACAAATTAATTACATTTTCATATTTCATATTCATAATTTTTTTTTCTTTTGTGGAAAGTGCCCTGTATGAAGGCTTTGGCAGGTGTGGAAGGGGGCAAAGTTTTAAAAGGGGCAAGAAAGACAAACTCATCAAAATGCTATTTCTCCTGTGTTATTAAATTAGAGCATTTGTAGATGTCAAGGCATTGTGTGCAGTACGTCTGTTAGTTAGGCTGACTCTGCTGCATACAAAATGTGTCATCAGTCTGTATTTTCTGTGCGACATAAAGAACATTTTGATTACAAAATAACATGAACACTGTTGACCCATCAAAGCTCTAAACCTGTTTGATTTGACAATATTGATTATAATTGTAATTTGAGTTTTAATAATGCAGTAGTTGACAGCCTATCAGTTAATTTATACTTTTAGTACACATGCATTATAACCTACATGTAAATTGTCTAATAGCTGATTCGCTGATTAGCACAGGGTAACAGGTAAAAGCAGCAATACCTTCTTTTCCATGCAGAAGGATAGAAGTGCAGTCCTCCAAAAAGCTAATAACACATAGACTCAGATGATGACTTTACGCATTGAGTGAATACTATTGACTGACGTGAGCCAGGAGAGGCCAATAACAACCAAAACTCCAAAAAAGCAGAGACACACAGTGGGAAAACAGTGGCCACAGTGGCACTGAACAATCTTAATTATTTAATACTTTTTATACTTTGACCTCTGTCTTTTCCACAGCAGTTAAAGGGATAGTTCGCCTCTTTTGACATGAAGCTGTATGATATCCCATACTAGCAATATTATTTATGAACATTTTCTTATCTCCCGCTGCGTGCTGTGAGCCAAGTTCCAGCCTCGTTTTGGCATTGATGAAGGTAGTCCGGCTAGTTGGCTTCATGTCAAAAGAGGAGAACTATCCCTTTAAAGGAACAACAACAATGCTAACACATCCAAAAGCAGCCCACAACTCAAAGACTTGCCCCCAAGTGACAGCAAAATGTTGTAACATCTAGACGTGCTTTTGCAAAGCACCCACGGAAAGGTTGTGTAGATCGATGTTCAGCCTCATACGTTTATGCTTTCCAGGTGTGAAGATATTGGGATTTTGACTGAAAGTTGGGCAAAACAGGTGTGATGAGTACTTTCAGTCCTGAAAAGCACTCTTGAAACTTTTACAGACAAAACAAGTAATTTATTCATTAGTAGCTGCAGCTCAGGAGGAAGAATGGTCGGTTGCCTTCGATGCATTCATCTGTGTATGAATGTTTGGGATAAAGAAAAGCCCTGAATAGCCTGTAATGCTGTTTAGACTATAAAGTGCTGTGTGAATGTGTATATGGGCAAATTTAATTTGTTTGTCTATTTCAAGGATAGCCCCTTCAGATGCATCATCTCATTTTTGAGGGGGTCGTTACAAAAATATATCGTCTGTAGTATGAGATCATAGTTAAAGGTAAGTCCAAAACAAGATACAAAACATTTAAACACAAAGACACCCATACTACACAATATGGCTTATTGTTGAAAAGCCCTTTGAATACTCAACTATACCAGAAAAGCGCTATATCTATATATATATATATATATATATATATATATATATTTTAATGTGTGTGTGCATGTGCCTGTGGGCATGCACACAGGCACATGCACATGTATGATCAATGGTGCACCTACAACAAGCCATGTGAAAAGGGGTTGCTGAGAAGCACCAAGCTGCGTCTGCCCTAATCTGTCTCTTGACAGTCGAGCCTTATTTTGCAGCAGAATACTTGTATTGATCTGTGTGCCTGTTACACAAATAAATAAATAAGTCAACTACACCTGAGTTCACAACCTGCCCTTGACTATGAGTGTAGCATGTGTGGAGAGAAACTGGGTGTCGAGGTGGAGGGGTTGCAGTAGTGCTGCAGGGGAGCGGAGAGTCAGAAAAGGTTCTGCATTGTTGATCCAGTATGACATTGATAGACAGCAGCTGTAGGAAAGCTGATAGCCATGTTTGGCGTGCTGCTTTTTAAAGGACGGACGTGGCTGCCGATCCAAAGTTGACTGAGCATGAATACAGCAGGCGATCGCCCCAAGTGGTTGTACCAAAGAGTGGTTTGGAAAGAAAGTTTCACAAATGACTTGCTTGACTTTCCATCCTTTCCGCTATTATTATTCTCCCCTTGAAATACCTGTTTCCGCCGGGGTTATTTTTTCGTGCACCTGCTTTTTCTTTTGACAAAGCTGCCATACATGTTTATTTTATCCCTCTACTTTATCTGGCGGGTTATAACACTATATTTTGAAAAATGTCTAATTTGCCTGTTAAAGATTAAAAGGCTACATGGGATGGTGTGGGCCCACTGTTATGTCTAATTTTAATGTTGATACGGAAATCTCACATTGACTGCGACTGACTGTAAGGTCTGCAGCAAAACCTTTGTCAACTGACTTAAACTCAGATGATCAATTGATTTATATTGTTTGGTCCAAGTGACCATGTAAAGTGAGGCTTTTAATGGTGATTAAAACAAATAATACACATATCAAAAAATGTTTTATTCAGGAATGCCTGATACATTACCTCTTACTTTAAAAACTGCAACAATGGCTGCTACATTTCCTAGTGACACTCATCTACTCATTTAAAATGTACAGTTAAGTGTGTCCCAACTTATGACGTGTATTGTAAAGACATCAAACAAAATGACTTAATAACTGATGGCAAGTGAAGAAGTCACATGCTCTGATGAGAACTTCTATGTTCCAAAATGATTTGGCGTTTGACATTCTCGATCCTGTTTTTTTTTTTTTTTTTACATAGTGCTGGAAACTTTATCCAGTGACCCTGACTGTCAGAGAGTGCTTAACATCGTGTCAAATTCTAACGAAAACAATCTCTAATGCTGTTAATTATTGTGCTACAGTAGGTCTCTGGTAAGGCTCTGTTTTCAAGCTGCTACATGACACTCTTTTGGGGGGCATGCAGCAGCTGCTGTTTTTCCAAGCAAAACATTGTAAGGCCGGCTACAAATCCAACTAAAAGCCCCAGACAAATTAATCTTTAATGGGGAATGAAGGCCAGCTAAGCAAATGCTGTAGACACTTTACGCTAACTCACTTTACTAACCTCTGCAAACACTGAAAAGCTCGAGAAGGTCATTTTTTTGGAACTCACTTTTGCTATGAATGTTATTAATTAGACAGATAGAAAGGATTTCTTTACTAATCATTTAATTTGGTTACTCTTTTTGGTAAGAGAATCATAGTTGTTTCTAAATCCCATTACACAGTCATTTAGAAATGTTTTAGGGGTAATCCCAGTTATTCTGGAGTACAAATGAGCATGGATCCACTGTTACAGAGTGTTTTCTCCCATGCTGTGAGCTTTTTAGGCAGCTACTGTATGTTGTTGCACTGTGCTGTCCTTCTTGGTGATGATCACTTCTTGGTCTTGTTTCCTGTCCATCTCAGTTTGTTTCTGCTTGTTAGTGTGTGGTTAGTGTCTTGGTAGAACAAATGCTTTCCTTCTTGTCGTATCATAATTCACTTATTGGATTTATAAGGTTCCAGTGACTCTCCTTATTTTCTTTTTGGCTCTTGGCAGACATTTATGAAAGATGAAACAATTCACATATAATGGAAGGCTACTGTGTTACATTGTCATATAGCATTTCCTATAATGCCGCTGTGTTCACTGGGGGCTTTTTATAGAGGAAAGCCAACGGGCAGATTGATGACGCTAAACCAGACAATGGTGAAAAAAAACTTGAAATAAGAGACGACCACCATGCCTCTCTATCAGTCACATTTCCTTGTATTTTCAAAAATGTTGAAGACTAATTCATTCAAGAAATAATGTCCCCAAAGGCTGCAATTATGACAAATATATTAGATGTGATGTTTCCCATGAGGTCTGGATCTTTTAGCATACATACTACTAGTGGTTTTAACTTATCCAGCCACTTAAATGAAATGCATCAGCGTGTGTATACACATTTGTGTCAGTTTGTCCTTGTAATTTCTTCTTTTTTTTTATGACACAATTTGCCTTCAAATTTAAGCCCTCAGCCTACTTCAATGCCCCAACATTTGACATAGCTTTGTGAAGTCCTTATTGACTAATGTGTCTGTCAAAACTCAAGTCTCTGGATAATCAACGTCTTCCTTACTGCCTTCCTTTGTGATAACTCTTCAGACTATGACAGCAGCACTCTGGCTACTTACGAAAATGTCCCCCTGAGCACAGTCACCTTACCTTGCCATTCTAAACAGAGAAGTGCAGTCAGTGATTGACTGACTGAATGTGATTGGCGGGGAAGGAGGAAAAAAACTGAGAGTCTAAGGAAAAATAAGAATTTAATCTAAATTCAGGCAGGCTGCATTCTGGATAGTCTCACGCCTCACCAGTTTCACCGGTATTTTATCACTAGGGGTTAATACGTCTCAGTACACTGCCCTGCAGGATATCGAAATGTACAGCCATCGGAGATGTAAACACTGTTCTCTATCATATGTAAGGCTATTAATGATGTAGTGATTTTGTACTAAAAATTTGGACTATTCCTGAAATCTTTCCCTTACCGATTTGCTTGAGAACATGTGGGATTAATTAATACCTCTCACTTCATGTGGTTGTTTTTAGTTCATATATATGCATACATTAAAGTAAAATTCAGGAATGTGGTTAGAAAAAAAGGTATCACAATATCCACTTTAATACTTTTTTTGGGGGGTGATGATTTGATTAAAATTGGTTCTAGAGTCAAGAAGATTTTTGATTCAAAACTATCAGATTTAGTACAAGAGTACTTAGTTTTGGACTCTATTCTACTGAGCTCGAAAAAAACAGAGAGTGCAAGAAGTGTACCTATGCCAATGAAGGCTCTGTACTTAAAAAATCATATGGATCAGGGCTGGAATGTTGGTCCACATTTAATTGCACATTCGCTAATTTAACTGTTTCTCGAAAACGTTCCTCTAACACTTAAAGTGATATCGTTTCATAATAAAGTTCAGCCTACATAGGTAAAAATGCTAGAAGAATGCATAGAAACGCTCCAAGATGGACTCAGCCCTATGAACTTTGAGCTCCAGCTGCTGTGATAGTATCTCTACCAACATGTATTCTGACAAGTTTGACGAATGTAAACTTGAAGGTATGTGACACCCAGCTGAAGGCAGGTGTCGCTGGGCAGCATGCAGACTACATGTTGGTTTCTGTGTATTTCATACAAGCAGCATCCTTCTCATTACCTTACACCAGTGTTTCCCAACCTTTTTTGGCCTGAGTACCCCCTGAGCCTTCTTATCACACCACGAGTACCCCCTCACGCATACAACGCGTGCGATGATTCTCCAAAAGTAGAGCAACACAGTGGTTATTACATGAAAATCATTTTATTTAATATCCTTAACTTGAACATAAAATTCTCAGGCTTTCTCTCTTTTTTTAACCTCAGTTGAATTCAACATAAGAATAAAAAACATTTTCTTGAAATATAAATAATTAACCAAAATAATATAAATACTAAATCAAAATAATTTTCCTTTGTTATCTAACTTAAACAAGTAACATTTCTCTTTTTTTTAAGAATACACGAACATAACTCATTTCTCTCTCTTTTTAAGAATACATGCTGAGAAGATTTATCTTCTTTAAAATTGTATTAAATAAATAGAATATAACTAAATTCTACAGCAGAAATTATTTTGTTCACATATTACGAGTTTGGGACTAAACACTTTTGTGTGACGCCTTAAAAAAAAAAAAAAAACTCCCCGTGCGCCGCGTACCACCTGCAGTACCTCCGCGTACCCCCGGTTGGGAAACACTGCCTTACACTGTAGACCGTCTATGATGTCATGCATGCACATATTTTGCCTTCTGTGACCAAGAGAGAGAGCGTGCAGCGAAGCTGTGTTGTGGATATGAAGACAAGAAGGTGCAGTTGATGCGAGAAGAAATGGATGTTGAGTTGTCTCAAGATGCTTAGCAGCCAATGAGACACAAGAGTGTTGTCGCTGCTTCTTCTACAAGCTCATGATGGTTAAGGATGACAAGTTCAGCTCTGTGGTTCTTAAACATTTTTTGTCACAGTGCATACAGGTTGTGAAAAACAGTTCCTGAAGCACACTTTAATGTAAACAGAATTGTACAAAATGAAATGAAAACGTCAAAACAAAAGGACTTCCTCTCCCTGTCCGTATGACTGCCTGTCTAATTAATTAAAGCTTTCAGTGTGGGATGTGATGTATGGGTATAGGTCTTGACATGAAACAGAAGATGGATATAATTTTCTTTCAGACTGTTCTGAATTTGCTGTTTGAAGTTTGGTAAAATGGTGCAGCATGTATTGGTCAAAAACTGGACCTAAAACTTGTTCAACTTCTTTCAACTCTGGGTGCTGGTGGATGATTTAATGGATGGTGGGTCTGGTCATCTCTCCTGCTTAATTTTATGTGGCTCCACATTAATTAAACCTTCAACTCTGGAAGTGAAAGCTAACTTTAGAAGCAACTTAGTCATATCTTCAATAGTATTCAAATATAATTGGACTCCAGTCCAAAGAAACATGCAGCAAAGAAACTTGAAAATTGAAAAAAGAAAGTGTTGAAAAAATATATATTTAATTTTTTTCAATCTATTCTGTAACTTAATAAAAATCAAAACTGCAGTGGTTCAATAAAATCTTTTATTTCATGCTTAATTTTTCAATTAAAGGTGGGGTAGGGGTTCCTTTTTAGTGGCCTCTAGAACGAACAATCCAGGAAAAACACTATCCAATCATACTGAACGAACCGTCAACGAGGATTGGATTCTGATGCATCTATCAAACTGCAATCTGCTTCTCCCTCCCCCTCCTTCCCCCTGTGCGCGTACCCTTCTTCGTGAACGAATTACGCGTGTCCAGAAGCTTGGCAGGAAGCTAAACTAGAGCCAGCTTGGCTAGCACCTAGCATTATTAAACGTATAGTTAGCATATACTAAATACTAAATACGGCAACGATCGATGCTTGCTGTCAGAACAGCGCTTGTGCACCTTCGTGCTCGTGAACAAGCATTGCTCGTTCGTGTACTCTAGAGGCGTGGCTTCGGGGGGAATCTGAAGAAAAGGGTTGGGACTTTTGACCTGTGTATTTTCAAAATACAGCTTCGCTGGACTCAAAATCCAGGATCTCCTACCCTACCTTTAAATTCAGTTTTATTTATATACCGTCAAATCACAACAAATGTCATCTCAAGGCTCTTCAAAGATAAGGTCCAATTCAACCAAATTACAATCCAGTATATTGTCAGACAATCACCATCATCCAATCAAATCCAATTAATTAAAGTCCAAGTTGGTTCACTCATACAGAGGCAATTAAAAATAATGTTGCCTAGCTAAGGAAACCAATAAACTGCATCAAAAACTCTCTTTGATCCAATTCACCATCCTGAGCATGCAAGAGACAACAGTGGTGATAATGAACCTCACTTTTAACAGGAAGAAACCTCCCTTGGAACCAGACTCAGGAAGGGCAGCCATCTGCATCAACCAATTAGGCAGGAGAGAGGGGATAACAAAAACCATAACACCAGGACAGGTATACCTGCTGATAAAGTTAATGACAACAATATTGTTATATGTACATGGAGAGTCAAAGAGAGCATAGTGAACAAAGGTGCATCATTGAAGGTCCCCCAGCAGTCTAGGCCTGTAGCAGCATAACCATGGGATGTTTAAGGGTAATCTGAGCCATCTCTTACTATGAGCTTTGTGAAAAGCAAGTTTTTAAGCCTAATCTTAAAGGTAGAGAGGGTGACTGCTTCTGGGACATATACTGGCAGCTGTGGCAGCTGGTTCCACAAGAGAAGGCCCTAACTCAGGGCTCTGCCTCCTATTCTGCTTTTAGAGACTCTAGAAACCACCAGTAAACCTGCAGTCTGAGAGAAAAGTGCTCTTTTTGGAATATATTGAACTATGAGATCTTTAAGATATGATAGAGCTTGGCCATTAAGGGCTTTATATCTGATGAGAAGAATTTTAAATTCTATTCTGAATTCAACAAGGAACCAATGAAGAGAAGCTAAAGCTGTTAGTTCTCACCAGAACTCTGGCTGCAGCATTTTGGATCAGCTGGAGGGCTTTTAGATAATTTTTTGGGACAACCCAATAATAAAGAATTACAGTAGTACAATCTTGAAGAAACAAATGCATGGACCAGTTTTTCTGCACCACAGGATGTTCCTAATTTTGGCAATATTATCAAGGTGAAAGAGGGCAAACCTGTCAAACCTGTCTCTATGAGTGACCCTGTGCATGTGCACGTGTGTCAACAGGTGCCAACATGGATGGGTTAAAAGCGGAGGACAAATTTTGTGTGTATGCATGACCAATAAATCTGATCTTAATCTTAGGACAGATCCTGGTAAAAAATAACAAATTTCCTCACTGTAGCACTAGAAGCCAAGGAAATGTCATCTAGAGTAACTATATAGCTAGACAGTTCCTTCCTGAAGTGCTCGGGTCCAACAACTTCAGTCGATGGTCCTGAATCCTGAATTTAGAAGTAGAAAATTCAGACCAGAAAATTCACCAACTAATTGGTTTAATCTAGTTTCATAAATAGGTATAGCTGAGTATCATCAGATTAGCAATGAAAAAGTATGCCTTGCTGTCTAATAATATTACCTAATGGCAGCATGTATAAAGTGAAAACAATTGGTCCAAGCATAGAACCCTGTGGAACTCCATAACTTACTCTGGTTTGAGAGGAAGATTCTTCATTTACAAGAACAATTAGGAAGCTGTCATATAAATATGACATACACCAGCCTAATGCAGTTCCTTTAATCCCAATAACATGATCAAACCTCTGTAAGTTAATGTTGTGATCAATTGTATCAAATGCAGCAGATGCATTAAATGAGATCCAACAGGACAAGAACAGACAAGTCCGCTATCAGAGGAGGAGATCATTGTTAACTCTCCATAAAGTTGAGCTGTAACAATTTTTTCAAAAACTTTAGACATAAAAGGTAGATTAGGTTCCTTAATTAGCTAACTGTCCTGAATCAAGAGTATGTTTTTTTAGAGTAAAAGTTTGTAATTAAAAGGCTACTTTTTTTTTTTAATAAATATGAACACTCTAATTTGGTCCACTGGATATATCGACGATGGGGACTTCAGTATGCATGATGAGGATGCTGTTTAAACTGAAAAACATACTTTTATTGTGGTTGCACAATTTTCAAGGGTCATACACTTTGCTTCTCATTTCTTCAGATTAAAGACTGGATTCCTGTAGTCTGCTCTGCTCTTATACAGTTGAAACTTCAGTATCCTCAAAACTAAACTGATTCTGTTGATGAAATAGATTGTGAACTCGTGAAGTTCTATTTTTCTTTCTCCATATACACTGAAGTGAATGACCATTATTACCTTTGACATAAGACATTGAGCATATTCGTCTGTTTGAATGATTCATTATATCAAGACTACAATAACGTAGAAAAGATGCAGAGAAGGGAGCTTGCATATATTGCCAGCGTCGCGATATGACAGCAGGTTCTTTGCTCCTTCTGATAAGGCCACGTGCAGCAGGTATAAACACTTTTTCTACCAGATATTGTCAGACAAGTTAACATTCAGTGTTGCTGATTGTAAGAATACTGAACTCTGCAAAATGCTGCCTCTTACAACCACAAACTTAGTTCTCTTAATGCTTATATGTATGTAGGATAATGCCATTAATTCTTTCCATTCTGCAGAGTAAGTCAGTAAGTCAGCCTGGCTAACATGGCAGGTGAAACAAAGTACAAACCAGATATATGTCCACTCAACTGCCTGTTTTTAGTCCTCCCTTAATCATGTTTGTATGTGCACATCTGTGCACATCACATCCTTCAGCTATTTTCACAGCCTTTCCCACTAGTTTTAGGAAAAATGGGTGTTCAAAAGTGGACAGAGTTTAATTCAAATTCCAGATTCTTCAGAGCACTGACAGTCCCTCTCTTCCCAGCTCCTTGCTTCCTGCTATGAAAAAGTAGTCTGAATGGGGGGAGTCTATGTCTCACTGTTAAACCCAGCTAAATTAGGAGCTAGACTGGATGTGGACAAGGGGATGTGGTTATGGTGGGTTGTGCTGCCGCCAAAGGGTGTGTCAGGGCAATTTATTAGCTTGCTAAGCACGACTGTGTGCATGTGTGTGGGAGTGTGTGTTCTCAGCCCTTGGCAGTTTAGCAAACTCAATGGCTGAGGTACAGCCGTACCACTATTCTAATATGGAGTCATTTTGGGCATTCACAGTGTGCCTCTGGTTAAATCACAAATTTGACCATAACACACCAAGTTTTGTAAACCCGGATGACATTGTTGTGGCTCATGCCTTTTGTAGGTCACATTAACCTGAAGCAATGCTGTAATTTTGCTCCTTTGCCTGGTTTGCTCATACGGCTCTGACTATGCAATACATGTGCAGTTGGTAACAGGTGTTCGACATAAAACATAGATTGGTCCCTCTGGGAGGGGAAGTTTTGAGTATTTGCTGCAGTGTGACCAGTGCGTGTGTAAGTGTGAGAATCCTTGGTTTGTGTGTAATTGCATGTTAATGACCCACCTCCTTTTTTTTTCAGCTGTGTGTCGAGTAGAATAGCAGCTGTCTGATCAAGGCTCAAACATGGGAGAACACTGTGATGAGGCTTACATACCGCCTGCACCTGCTCCTCTCCCAACTCACTGGCTTTCTTCTGAGGACAAAACAGATGTTGGACTTCACTTACCCTGCAAAATGCAACCAGCAAGACATATTCATTGTATTTGTGGAGGGAAAAAAATGAACAAGTAATGTAGCTATTGGAGACTATAAGCACCTGCAGGTGTTGCTCACGCTGGAAGATTTTAATTGACCAAGTAAAAAAAATCTATGGAGACAAGGGAACGCCTGTACAAGCTTTACCTACCTAATCTGAAAAAAACACTGGATTCAAAGCCCCATCAGCAATCCTTTGCAGTAATGAGGGAGTTTTGGGGGGAATTGGGAGATGGTGTCAGTTTATTGTCTTACAGCTGTGGGTCCTGCTGTCCAAAACGGGGAATAGCTAGAGAGAGTTGTCATAACACAATGGGCGCAAACATCAGCACAAAGTCGGTGAGAAGGGGTTTTAGTTGCCATGCCTAGACATTCAGTTTCATTTGAGTGCCACACAAATGAAGTCTCTAGACTATTATGAAGTAAAGAAAACTCTTACTGAGTCAGTAACAATCGGGACATAAGCTATTTTTCTCCAGTTTGTTGATTAAATTTAACACCAAAGGACTGTTCTACCATTGACAAAGAAGACAAAGCCCCTTGTTTGTCATTTGTTTTGCAAATAATCATTGCTCAGCTAGGCACAGTGAGGTTATAAATATTTATACCTCTTTTTAGAAATGTGAACCACATCAATTTTTTCAAACTTTTGCTTTGAGAGCAACTGGCCTTAATGATAACGGTATCATTTAAATGTCTTCTCTCTCCATTTTCCATGTTTTCTCTCTCCCATTATCTTCCACAGTTTGCTCCATATTTTTTTTTTCCCACAACACTATGTTAACAAGCTCCCTTTCTCCTTTCCTGTCCTATCTCATGTAGGTGAGACAGCCCCACAAAATGACAGGGTGAGAGGGCGCATGTGTTCTTTTTGTCCATGTATGTGTGTCTGTGCATGTGTGACCGCCAGGTGCTGTCAGGGCTCATGTTGCCTCCGACAGTAACAATAATCATGGGATTTGATTGCCAGTTCCCTCACCCTCTGTAATTGATGAGTCCAATATTTACTCTGTTACCTGTGTGTTGTAAACATTCATTATGGGCTTCCTTCCCAGATAGGTGAGCAGGAGAGGAGAATGGGACACGTCCAGCCTGCAGGGACCAGCTGTCAGTTTGACTAATGACAGAAACGAATAAAATCTCATAATTACTTTAGAAAAAAGGACAGTCTCCACCTTATCTCACGCCAATATGCATTTTAAAATTTTTTGGCGGGTTTATTAAATTCCAACCCAGCCCCCACCTCAACACCAGTCCCCCCAACCCCCACAGTAATACATCACAGACAGAGGCAAGTTCTCAAATTTCAAATTTAATTTTCTACTCACCATACACACACTGTCTCTGTAATCAGATTGGGACATTATTGTGTTTCTATTGACATTAGCATTGTTATTATTTTGTACTGTGTAAATATTAGTAACCAGAGCATGCCTGGTTGTTTTTGCCAGAAAGGGATTATTTTATGTGTCTTTTTTTGTGGTTGTTGTTCTATTGCTTTCAAAACATGTCTTTTCAAGATGATACCCCGTGCCTTTAATTATCAGGAGATGCTGTCCATGGATGCTTTCACGCATTATTATTTATATTGCGGACCTGCAACTAAATTTAACTGACTGTGTGGAGTTTGCTGTCTGCTTTATTGCGACACCCACAATGGCAGGTGACATTAAAAATACAGGGAGCTGGTGTATGCTCAAATGGGATATCAATGAGACACATCATTCTATCAGACAGCAAGCCACCACAGGTCAGTTCGTGCTTTTAGCTTGGACCTCTTTTTGGGTGTATGTGTTGCTAATTAGATAAGTCCTCAATAATGTGCATGTGTTTTTACGGGAGCCCATGAGGTTGCAGTGGACTGGGTCTTAGGAATGGGCTCCTGTGTAGTGAAGTGCAAAGCTCTCAGCCAAATCAGGTATTCAAGATCAAGGGATGATTAATGGTTGCAGGGATGGAGGGAGAGTTAAGCGGAGGGGGGGACAGATATGTGGAGAGACAGTGCAGTGATATACAGTGGGCTCTATTTAGACGGATCGACTCCTATGTGCCATTAGGCCTAACAGGAGGCAGTGGGAGGGCCATAGTGTGGAGGTAAAAGAGAGAATTGCTATCAAATAAACAGGGGCTTTTGCGTCAGTGAGCGCCTGCTGTATGCTTCTACATGTATTTGTGCATATGACTACGTAGCCGTTTGTCCTGTTTCTCTTGTTCTGTGACGCTCTCACAAACACACTTGAAACTCTAAATATCCAACAAAAATCTCAGCTTGATTCCATTTGAGTAGCTACTCTCTTAATGTCTTTTTTTGCGAGTGGAATTCCTCATAGAAGCGTGTAATATGGCATATTTGTGTCTTATGGGGGCAGACAGCTGATCCTGTCCATTTGTCATGCTGTCGAGTTAATTACCAGATTGAAAAGGAGAATGAGATTACCCCTCCCCTTCCAACAGACACTCACACCTCCACACTTGCAGCACATTCACGCACACACACACTTAAGTGGCACAAGGAAATTTTCAGTGTGCCATTGGTAACAACTCACTGTACTGGAGTGCAGAACAGCAGAAATTAGGCGAAGGAAACACACAAGGTGAGGCTGATGCCAGTAGTTTGGAATGCATGTGAGTGTGTATGTGTTGAAGTGAAATAAGTTGAAGACTACATTTGTGTATTTTACTTTGCCATCATCACAGGAAAATAGGAAATATCTTGGCTTCTTAAAGATTTTTAAAGACCTGCCCACTGAGAAACCAGCTCTTTGCCACAACTGAAAGTAATTTGTATGTACTTCAACTTTCTATTCAGAGAAGTTTGTGTCCGTTCTCGTGTAATCAAAGAGAACACTTTGAAAGAGCGGACAGATCATTAGCCTATAATGAGCTGAAGCACTTTGGGCAGTGAGGAGGATATCCTCAATAAGTGATGGCTTAAGGAGATGGATACAAGAGAGCGGAAATCAGATTCTCTCTGCTGAAAGACAACCTTTTTTTCTCCGCAGGTGAGTCCACTGTCTGTGTGCATGTTTGAAGTAAAACACAGTTAGAAAAAAGTGGCATTAACAAAGCTTTTTGGCACCCTGACTGTCATGTTTTAAGGTCTTGAAAGTTTTCTTCTGCAGCTGACGGTTACTGTTATGAGGACCCATGCTGAAGATCTGAGCTATACACTCACCAGTCTCCAGACGTTTGAGGACAAAACCTACACACTATCTCAGCCCTGACAATAATTCCAAGATGGAAAAGCCTTCACCTTTATTTTTTAATTGGTGAGTCAGTGATAAACAAAAGTATCATAGGAAAGAGAAATGTGCTTTGATGTGCTTCTTGTGGTGATAAACGAACAGAAGCAGGCTTGTTGCAAACTTGGAAGACAACCCAAGACCCTGGGGAGTCAACACAGAGTACAGGGATGTCTAACAAGTGATAAAAGGGGAGTTATTCACTCTCGCATGTGAGGAGCCTGCTTATTCATTCACACTTTGATTGAACACCAACTCTCCCTTTTTTCTATCTCATCTTTACAGCTTTGAGTTTTATCCAGGAGCACAGAGTAATTTGTTTACATGTTTCAGAGCAGACCCTCTGATTCGACTACTTTCCAATATACTTGTCGATCATGTGAATACGCAGCTGTGTCGATATCTCTCCTTCCTGAAGGGTCTTAAAAAGTCACAGGCTGCTGAGTTGAGATGTGATGAGGCTCAGTGACGGAACCCTGCTGACCTGAAGTCCTGTAAAGGTGGCCGTTGTGACATCACTGCAAGTGATACTTGACAAAACAGCAACATGCCAGTTGCAACCCACAAAATACTCTGTGACAGCCGAGGATAAGGGCCATCTTGGCATGCATGCCTAATCAGTGCACTTTTACCCCATTTTCTACGATCACATTAAGCAGGCTGGGCTATCGGAAAGGTGTCAAATGCACAGCATGTATTTCCAAAGGGAAAGCTGCTTCCTGTCAGGTGATGACATGTAAGTGGCAGGCAAGGAAAAATTAAACACGTCACCCTGATTTTCCCCCTCCCTCCACTTTCTCATGCTGTCAATTAGTCTCAATCAACCACGTCTTTTCTATTTAAAGTTGTTATAGCAACTCAAGTCTGTCTTCCCATCCATCAACGCATAATAAATACACTGCGCAATATGTTATCTCAACATTTCTGTCAGATGTTGGCAGCAAAGGCTCTGCGTAATTGTGCTGCCTGGACAAAATGATTGCTGCTACATTTCAGCACAACTGGGGGAATACAAAACAAATGGAACCTCAGACTTGTTTAGGTTTGTCAGGACGCGATGCTCCCACTAGCCTGTCCGAAGCTCAATCGTCTTCTGATGGAAGATGTGAGGCAGAGCTGGGAAAACAGACACAGAAAGTCATCTCCTCAAATGAGAAGGTGTTATTTGCTTCTAACAACACTTCTCTTGGCTGTGTTTGACTACAGTGTGAGGTGGAGTGGTGCTTATCAATAAAGTAAGTCTCCTGAAATGTATTATTAAGAGGTGAAGGCATGCAGGGTTTGCTTGGCTAAAAAGGACTTAAGTGATGCGGGAGCAACACTGTCAATCTCAGCCCTCCTCTGAGAGTCAATTAGGAGATAAACAGGGCTACATGTCTTTGGCAGTGGGGAGAAGGCTGATAGGCTGTCCCATGGATGTCCTGGGGCAAGGTAAACTGACAATACAGCTTTGCCATCGGGGATGGAAGCAGAGGGAAAAGTGTGCGACTGGCCTGCCACTTGAGAGAGTATATGTGTTTTTATGTCACCATGCTATGTGTGCACTTGGATTATTAGCTGTCTTTTCGCACTGTTGCTGTACATGTATGGCCACTCAGCTGATGCTGAGGATGGGGATGATGATGATAACTGGAGCAGTGATGGCTGTGAAATAGTCAGTGTTGTGTCTCAGTGCATTTGCATTTACTGCTCAAAATGGACATGATGGGATTCAGAATAAAAAAATATGGTGTGTAGAAACATGTTCATGGTGATACTGCATGCATGAGCAATGGTTTTACTCATAGGCTCTTGTGAGCTGGAACAACATGCAAATAGAGAATGGTCATTACTCATATTACATCCTGTTGGCAATATTTGTCTTCTGTTGAGCACAGTGTGTGTTTGAGAGAGAGACACAGCCACCATATTTTTTTCTTTTGTTATTTTGTTTCAAGTCATAAAGTTGCTCTGTCAAAATCATGATTTAGTGGTCATGAATTATGAAGATTAAGTCAGGTGTACCAGCTGTTTTCATAAAAAAATACAATATATTACAGAAGCAGAGTATTGCATTATATCTGTATGTGTATTTCTGAACTGGTGTTGGACAACTGCATATTTGATTAACACTATGAAGACAAAATGTGGCTTACTCGAGGGAATTACAACATGCTCATTAACTATATAGATATATTCAGGTTGTGCACCAGCAGTGGCTTATTTCATATAATTAAGTGTGTCAATATAATGAGATAAAATTCTAATATCCTCTGTCTCCATGTCGTTTCATTTATGCTCAATAGCTGAAAAAAAAGGAATGCAACAGATGAATTTTAATGAACGGCACGCCATTATTACCCTCATTATTTTCCAATTAGCAAGCCGTAAACCAAATCAGCACAGAAATACCAACTACTATATATTGTCATAAATGCACTTCTCCTATCTGTAAATAAGAAGAAACTCAATACCAAGCAGTAAAAGACTCCACAAAGGATAGATCATTGTGAGTGCACTGCATGAGAAACAATTCCACTGAGGCCAAATAAAATGCATTAAAGCTAATGAAGTGGTATGGTAGCCCATACCGAGAACCATGCAAGAAAATAACAGCATATGTGAATTAGAGGCATTCATTCTACAGCTAAACAAAATAAAAACATATCCTATATGGGAAGGGCAGCAGAACACTGACCCTGTGTGTTTTTTTTTTTTAATCTTTGCATAGCAACAGGCAGTTTTGGCTTTTTTTTATCTTATTTAAACAGAGTGATTGAATTTAGAGGACATCAGTCAACATCTCCGAGCTTGATTCAAAAAGTCTAAGTTATGGACGCAGATGAGGATGAAACAGTCTAGTGGTGAGTTGAAAAGCCTGGATATTTTTTTCAAAATGCAAGAAGAATACGTGTCACTACGTTTTTACTAGAGGGTTTTCTTGTGTTTAAGTTCTGAGCGTTTAAGTTGATTACGAAATGTATTTTTGTTAGTTCAGGAATATGGTAATTTCTCCTCTAGCCTTCACAATCAACAGAAAGGCCATGTAATTATGTTAATTTATTTTCAATGTACACCATGTTGTAAGTAAAGTTAGAGCGCCGCCCACCTCTTCTTAGAGCCATTGCATCTCTCCATTCCAACAAACACACCCTCCGTAGCAGCCATTTTCAGTTGCACCACATCTGTGTAATGTTTGACCTGTTTTCAGCCTAGTTGTCTCGTATGTGTAAAAGAAAACAACAGTACAAACACCATCACTGTATTTGAGTCAACTCAGTTATTTGGGGGTGAAAAAGAGCTGTCGTCAGGTGCATATGTAGCGTGAAATGCAAGTGGCGGACGAGTGACACTGTCAGCTCGTTTTCTCCACCTTGTCTGTTGGTCGCAGAGCATAAGAGCCGGTTGGTCAGACAGACGGGGGCTATAGGGTCATTGTGTGCGTATGGAGAGATGCGCTGAGTGAATAACCTTTCTCGGCAACAGCTGTCAAATCCACCAGAGCAGAGCAGAGCAGAGGACAGAGGAACAGGTCTAGCCTGAGCCGAACGCAGACACAAGGCTGATAGTGGTGGATAGCAGAAGGGGTGGGTGTGAGTTGGGCTGTCTTCCAGCCTCGAAT